>NC_088247.1:13627074-13954851 GCF_036013445.1 Caloenas nicobarica | reverse complement strand
CCCTCAAATTGTTCCTCATGGTGCTCCTTGAGGAACTGTACCAGCTGTGTCACCTGCACACAGTAAAGCATTGGTTTCCAACCTGCTGGCTGCAAATGGGTCCAACAGCCCTTCCCACTGCTCACCCTTCATTCTGCACAGAAATCTGCAGCTGTGGGGCTGCTCTTCCCAGCAGCTCCCCTGCGAGCATTTGCTGAAGAGAGGAGGGAGCCAGGAACCTCTGAAGAGCAAAGCTCGCGTGGGCCTGGAAGGCTGCAGCAAGCTGAGAAACGCAGCGTACCTTCCCCGTCACTTGCATCAGGACGTCCAGAGGGAGCGTGTCCTCCTTGGGTGGGCTGAGGAGGTTGGGCCCCACGCAGATGGCCAGGTTGCTGGCTGTCATCTTGCTGACAGTGGCATTCCTGCTGATGTTCTGGAGCAGGCTCGGCAAGGTCTTGAGGAGGAGGAGGTTGGCCTCAGGTAACTTGCTGGCCACCCTGAGGGAACAGGAACGCAACGTTAATAGATTAAGTAGGTGTTGTCAAGACAGGTGTCCCATGCTGATATCAGCCAAGCCCACCCTAGGGAAGGCTCCTAGGCCACACCGGCTCTACAGCTGAGAGGCTGCCTTCCCTGAGATATTGCCACCTCCCTCCCTGCCTGCCCTTCTGGTCAGAGTCCCTTTGTGGAGCCACCCCCAATGCCTGCAGGCAGTGCTCCAAGGAAAGAAACGCTTTTCTGTGCCACTTTCCCCCAAAATGCTGAGTCCACAGCAGCAGCAAGAGGTGGGTGACCGAAAACACAGCTTGTTCAGGCAGGCTGTGGCTTTGCAGGCAAGTGATGGGCTGTGCCAGGCCCTGCAGAGCAGCCAGGCTGCTGGCCACACTTACTCTTTCAGCCCTGCCAGCCTCTCCTGCCTGCTGGGATCCAGCTGTTCTGGGGTGTCTCTCAGACATGCATGGGCACTGCCTACCTGGAGCCACAGCAGCAGTTCACCTGGCCCATCCCAATGAGGCCAGGAGAAGCCTCCTGTAAATCACGCTTTTTGGGAACAAGGTAGTGGCCAGACAGCTGGAGAAAGTCTGCCAAGGACGTCCCAGTGCTGAGTTGTGCCGCTGGGCAAGAGCTTGGCTCTCGCCCGTGACACTCCGTGTTGGCACAGAACCATTGCCAGGACAGCACTGGGTCAACACAGCACCCCATTATAACCGCATTGTTTCCCGTGGCACATACCAGCTGAATCCTGGAGATCTAGTCTAGGAACTCTACTAATCATTTTTGACATATGATAGAGTAGTAAATGCTTGTCTTCAAGAGCTAGCTAGAGATGCTGAGGCCACCCACTCAAACATGAGACGCCCAAGATGGGATTCAGCTCTTCCAAATTTACATAGCTATATTGCAGCTTTTTATGTTAAAAAATTGCTAATATCCCATTATACTTAGCAGAGTAAGAAGTTATTCCTGCTGTCCTAAAGCAGACATCTTTAGGACACCTTTAGACTTAACAGAGTGTATTGACTAGGGCCTCGGTTTGAGTTCCTACACATAGGCAACTTCATGCCATTTAAGATGCCGTAAGGAAACCAGCACCTAGAGATCAGCAGATGTGACACAGGACCTATGCGTAGTTTTGCCCTTCCGAGGGGACAGCTGGAGGTCAGAGAACATCACCTGCAGAATCTCAGATCATTCTCAAATGATGCCCAGGGGTAGGCTATGTTGTCAAGCCCTTGCTATCCACTCACTCTAACGGCTTTGTGGAAACTAAGTCCAAACACAGACACCGAATTCAGAGTGAGCCAAATCCCACCCTAGTTGTAGTTCCTTCTTGTGCCAGGGAGGTTTGTGCCCTGTATCCCCACAGCTGATACCTAGTGGGAGCATTCTCGATACTTTTTTTGGTAGCTTGTGCAGTTAAGAGAAAATATTGGGGCTAAGGGACATTTGGGTTTTTTTGGTTGTTGTTGTTGATTTTTTTACTGTTTCTTGTTCTAACCATCTCCATTTGGCAAGCTTCAAGAAACACAATGTACTTATTTCAACAAGTTTTTGGCTTTTGAAGAAAGGATGTGTCTCATGTCTGTTAACTGCAAATAAACGCTTTTTTATTTAAGAAATTTTGTTAATATATAACATATCTAAATAATACAGGACATGCGCCAAAGTGAAGAGACATTTTGAAATTAGTTCTCAAACAGTAAATACACAGCTCCACCTGTTACTCCTGCTTTCCCTTTAATACCTGAATGAGTTTCACAGACAGCGTCTGGTCAATCAACATGCAGAAAGCAACAGGTTGTGCCCACAGCAAAGTGCCTGACTGCAGCTAATTCATTGTGCCCTACCAGTTTCCCACTGAAGTAATGTGAAAAGCACCAAGCAAACGACAGCTCTTTGTGTGCTATCGAGAGCACCAGCACAGCTTAATATGAAGAATCTTACTTTTTCACATCACCTTTTATATGACATATTTTCACTCTATCATAAAGCATGCCTCTCTATATTAAATACATTTTCATACAACAAAACTGCTCATGCAATACAAGGTTTCTCTATGTAACCATCATATTTCTGTAAACTGCATTACAGACAGTTAACAGCCTCCATTTTGCTGTTTCTTGTCTTCCATGAAAATGCGTCTAAGTTTACCTTGGAGGCTCTTCAGGACTTCCACTTTGGTGGCTTTTCTTGGTTTGGTTGGTTTTGGTTTTTATAGGGCTCAAAGCAAGTTGCTTTTAGCAATGTCGGGCTAAGGAATGATATTGTGATACAGTAATAGGTGTATCTTCATTCCAGAACACCTGCCCAGTCAAACAGGGAAAAGCACACTTGCTTGTGTGATGCAGCTCTTTATACACATTCTTTCTAACACAGTAAGAAGGGCACAAAGCCATGAATCATTAGTTTCGTCCTATGATGACATTGGAAAAAAAAAAAAAAAAAAAGAAAAAAATCACGGCTTGGGAAAGTGCATAAATTGGCAATTACAGATTGTACCCAGTCCCAAGGTCATGGCTTCCCGGCTCCTCTTCCAGGGAAATGGTGATGTATTGACAGGGAGAACAGATTCAGTCATCTGAGGAAATTAAACTACATTGCTCTGGACTGTGCTTTTGTAGTAGTTGTAGATTTCTCCTATGGTAACAATCTGTCCCATTTTATTTGTTTTATATCCTTCCATTTAAGATTAAAGTCAGAAATAAACCTACCCAATCTACCTCTGAAACAGGCAAGCCTAAATCATAGCTTCCATTGCCCATGGTTCTTTAACATATGTCCCGGGTCATTGAGGGGGGGCAACAAGAGGAGGTGGTCTGAGTCAGGTGACCATGAATTGACCAATTGGAGTATTCCATCCCATTCACGACTTCCTGGATTTAAAAGGTGGACCTGAAGGACTCTCTCACTCTTCTGCTGGATCTCCTGCTGCTTTGCTTCGTCTCTGCATTTTTCTGCTGTCCCTGCAAGCTGAGGCCTCGTGGCCGTCCCTGCAAGCTGAGGCCTCATGACAAACTGAATCTAGTTCTGGCTGGCTGAAGGATCCTGCCGAAGCAGCTGCGGGAAATTGCAAGACTGGTTCTATAATATTTGTTCTGCTTTATTTTTCTCTATGTTTATTTAGTAGCGTTAGTAAAACGTTTTCAAATTTTCCAGCTTTCTTCTCTCTGGTCTTCTTTTCCTTTCCTCTCAAAATCGCCTGTCCTTAGTGAAAAAGGGGGAGGAGAGGGGGGGCGGAAAACGGGAGGGGGGAAGAGGGTTAAGGAAAATACATCTGCCGCGGTTTTTAATTGTCTCCCCGCGATCAAACCACGACAACATACCCTCACATTATCAGTGAGTTTAGTTTTATTCTTTGATATTATTCTTGCTACAACAAGAATAGAACCAAAATAGAAATAAATATTGCAATAGATACATGAGACAAGAAGATAGCCATTATTCTGTCATCACATTGATTCATTCGGAATGAAATCTTTAATAATATGTGTGTATGAGCTATAATAAAGAACTATTTTAATGCAAGATTACCTAGTACAACACAGGTTTCAGTTTGTACAAGTCTTGCTGTCATAGAGTGATGCCATTATTTGCAGTATAAATAGTTTACTTCTGAAATGCTCAGCATGAAATATTTAAGATTTCTGGCTAGTTAACATTTTAGGAAAACATCTGCTATATTTCGTAGTTTTGCTGGTAACTTTCCTTTATATTAGTAATTGATGACAATATTAGAGATTTAAAATTTATACCTTTTCTTCTCCAGCTGATTCAGATATGAGGAGGTAGCTTTGCTGCATTTCACAGATGAAGTAGAACCCATTTTATTCTAAAAAAGTACAATATACCCACGGGAGGTTCCAGTGGAACATGCTCTGAAAATAAAAACCCACGACAGTATTAAGAGTGTGTGCTTAATAGATCAAAATTCAGTTGAAGTAACCAGGTAAAGGCAAACTGCAATTATAAGACTTTCCTTGAATACTGGCTCCAACTAAAAGGAAAAACAAATTATTGGCTTGATTTGTTATATTCCAGCATCATTGATATTGATTTGGTATGCTAACCTAGCCAGTATCTGTAGCAAGGGCAAGTTTGTAGGAAGAGAACATTTGAGAAAGCAACTTTGTTTCAAAATAAAAGAGAAAATATCCAGTAAGATTCAAAATATTTTTGTCATATTAAGAATAAAAAAACTCACCACTGCCTGCAGAGTCCTTAAACCCAGGGTTTTTTCTGAAATTTGCAGATTAAGAATTATAAACAGAAATTATTGAATACTTATTTGCAAACAAACTGAAATTAACTGCAAAGTGGAATTAATTTGCTACAGTATTTAGTAACTATTTTTTCAGTTCTATCCTAAGGAAAAGTTTAAAGATGAAACATAAATAATTACAATAAAAACACTTAGATCTTACAGTATTTCTCGTCCACATTTCTTGAAAGTATTTGAAAATATGCTTTACAACAGCTTCAATTTACCAAGCAACTTGCTAGAACCAAGACCTTGAATTTAATTTGCTTTAGTCTAAATAATGCCTACACAGATATGCTATCACACATTTGATATAAACTACGTTGATTATTATTGATCCACAAAATTGAGTATATTCATTTTACCAGAGATTCAATATTATTGCTATTAATTAAATGGAACACAACAGTGCTAGACAAGCAAAGGGGAGGAGGACTCCAACTGCTTTTCCTTCCAAACTCTCATGTGCTCTGATGCTGCCTTTTAAACACCAGCTTCTCTGTCATTTTTCAAATACTGCCAAAAATAATTTCTTTAATATGAAAAGACTTTGCTTGAATCCAAATAAAATCATAGTAGTCATATTAACTGGCTTTACTGAAGTGCTTTTCATACAGAAAAAATACATTTTACTTCATTTTCAGGAGGCTTGTACAGATTTGGTTAAGCACATATGCAATGGATAATACAATTTCCTTCCAGCTACAGAATAAGCTTCTAAGAGCAGAATCCTCACGTTTTTATTTCTGTTTTTCTTTAATGCTTCTAAGGTTTTTGAAAGCATAGCACTAGTTTTGTGGGTCCTGTGAAGATGTTTCTTACCTCAAAAATAAACAAGTTACACATACAAGTAACAAAGATCCATCACACAACTAGTTACCCTTAGAGGTTAAAACACAGACCAAGAAGACCAGTCATCTATCCTGCTAGTTCTCTATCCTTCCTCTACTTGAACTCCAATCATTTCCTAGATCTGCTTCAGGTAGAAGGGCACAGCACCATGATCAGGTTAAAATGTCCTGTTAAGAGTCTGATACATTGCCGAAGGTACCGCACCATGCAGAAACAATCAAAGTACTTGCACGCTCAATCTGGAAAGGAGTCTGGACAGCCTGAAGTACAAGATGGTCAATTCAGTGTCCATTTGCACTTGGGTGAGGTGCATGTGTCTGCAGATATGATTGTGATGGCATTGCTCTGCTAGCTGTACAACAGATGAACGGTGTCAGCGAGAGGACAGAAAATTCTTGTGTGTTCCTAGGTCTCACCACCAAATGACAGAATGGTTGAGGTTGGAAGGGACCTCTGGAGGTCATATTGCCCAAGTCCCCTGCAGGGCCACCCACAGCCAGTTGCCCAGGACTGTGTCTAGATGGCTTTTAATATCTCCAAGAAGGGAGGATCCACCACCTCACTGGGCAACCTACGCCAGCACTCAGTCACTCTCACAGTGAAAAAGCGTTTCCTGATGTTCAGATGGATCCTCCTGTGTTTCACTTTGTGCCCCTTGGCTCTTGTTCTATTACTGGTCACCACTGAGAAGAGCCTGGCTCTGTCTTCTTTGTACTCTCACTTCACATGAACAAGATCCCCCCGAGCCTTCTCTTTGTCACCCCTCACCAGACTCTCTACAGTATGTCCATATCTCTCTTGCACTGGGGAGCCCATAACTGGACGCAGTGGCCCAGGTGTATCCTCACCAGTGTTGAGTGGAGGCGAAGGGTCATCTGGCTCAGCCTACTGGCAGCACTCCTCCTAATGCAGCCCGGGATACCTTTTGCCTTTTTTAGCTGCAAGGGCACATTTCTGGCTCATGTTCAACCTGGTGTCCACCAGGACCCTCAAGTTGCTTTCCAGATGGTCAGCTTCCATGCTGGCACACAGCAAGCAGTTCCTACTTTAAAATAAACAAGCAGAAAAAGGAAAGGATTATCTGTACGTGCTGTCTTCTGAATTTTGCAAACAGGTATTTAAATACTTACAGAAGGCAAAGAAGGGAAAATGACAGCACAATACCACAACGAAGTGGAAATCCAAACTAATTCAAGAAGTAAAGATAATTCATGGCTCAGTTTGACCACTTCAGACCACGTCCACCTCCTATTCCTGGTCGTGTTTACTGACATAACGATATGGAATTCATCAGCTCAGTTCGTTACCCTAAAGAACATGTCCCTGTGAAATCTACTCCAGCCTAAATACTCATAATGCTGATCTTTGGTAAGAGGGCCAAACCAGAGGCAGCATGCAAGCCCGCAGACCCTGAGGCAGACAGGTCTGCTGTGCTGTCAGCCATCTTGCTCTGCAGCCATCTCTGTTTCGGTCTGCTGTGCCTCCTCTCACAGAAGCCCAGCAACAGTTTTAATTATTTTAGAGAGCATGAAACCACCTACAAGATTCACACACTGAAAGCCACAAAAAGCAGCTTTCTAGATAGACTCCTCTTTCTCTTGGGACAATCTTTATCTTTCTTGCCTGTGTGCTCTTCCCTCCAATGCTCCTGCCTCGCTGGGCAGGCATGTTTACACAAACTAGCCAGGTTTTAAAAGCTTTTCCCGACATGTTTATAACTATTACAGCTCTCTCACCTTTACAACACAGGTATCTTTGGCAGAAATACAATCAAATATTATAAACTAGACGTGGAAATGAAGTGGTCATGTTTTCTCACTCCCACGTAGATGCCAATATAGTGCTTCTAACCCCTGCAGAGGTCTCAGGAGCAGAGGAAAGGCAGCGCTCCTCCTCTGTCAGGTTTCAGAGCAGGTCAGTCGTTTAATCTCTCCTTGCAATTACACCTTTCTTCTCCTTGCTCTTGTCTACTTAAGCTCTGGATCAATGATTGCTTTTTGTGACTTACAAGACACATGTTACACAATGTGTCTGGACCTCAAGTATATGAAAGCAAAGGAGCCAGGACTTTCATTATTCCTCCCTGCTCACTTTCTCAGGGATGACTTATGATGCTTACAAGTCTTCTCTGCCATTATGGTCACAGCTTTTCCTCCAGGATAGTCTTACTGGGTGACTGCAGCTGTGAAGAACGAAATAGAATTCGGCCTCGAGGGACAGAAAAGCCTTTTCTAAATAGCCCTCCAATATGGAGGGTCTCCACTGCCAGACATAATGGCGTTAGTTTGAAGCTACAGGGTTGCTGCAGTAGTAAAGAGAAGGGATATTTCTACTAAATGTTAACAAACGCATTTCTTGAAGTTATGGTAGTAATAGTATTTTTCTGTGTCTTAGCTCATACCCCAAAGTAAATCTTATACTCTGGACCTCTCATAGTTATAAAACTTCGATAACACAGCCTGATTTTAGTGAGCAGTGAAATCTCTAAATAGAAACAAGTATGTAAATAAATCGCATGAGTACAGGTAATAGGTAACCTGAAAGCGTGATGGGTTTTATTTCGGCTGATAAAATCATAGCAAGTAGACAAAATAGTTCAAAAAGTAGCTTTGAAAACTGTCCATATAAATTAAGATAGGAGAGAGATTGTGCTTGAACACTGAACACCTTCTACCTGACCTTTCATGTCAGTAACGGTGCCTGGTAGTGTTGAATGAAACCTACATGCCTAGATCTACACCTATGCACAGAAAGGCACTGAGTCTAAGATGGCATTAAAGTAGGTTTAGGATCTAGAGGAAATAATTTTTGAAATGAGCTCATCTGACATGAAGTTACTGGTTATTCCTTGCATTTAATGCAGCAATTTGCATCTGAGTTTTACTAAAGGTTTGTCATCTGAGAGAGAGAAGATCAATAAAAAAATATTAAAAGGTTAAGGAAATAACCTTCTTCTAAGTATTTGTTCAAGTTGTTAATTATATATACTGTTGGAAAATAAATCTGCATGACTAAGCCAAATGCTTTGAAGTATTGTTATTTCCACACTTCTCTGCAAAAAGTAAAACCTCTTCGGCACTCCTTGTTCTCTACCTTGAAGAGGCCTATCCCCAACAACCAAATCACCTCATAGTCTTCTTTTACAGAGCCTTCGACTGTTTAAGTCTCTCACCAGAAGATATTTTTATAGGTATGAATCAGTTCTATGTTCTCACAAATTTTACAGTCTTTGTGAAGACCTAAGTGACAAATCCATTGATTTAGCAATGCCAGACAAAAATTACTTTATTATCATACTCACTTACCATCCTTATCCAGCACCCAAGGATCAAGTTCGCCTTGTCTACCACAGCATGTTGCACTGCAACATCCTGCCAATATTCTAACAAATTGCTTTTTAAGAACATCGTATTTTAGTGTCACCTTATAGGTAGGATTTAGCTCTGGGTTATGACACACAGACATTGCTCTCAACATAGAGATTTATATATGTAGGCTAGAATCACGATTCAGTTCCAGATGAAGATATTGACATTTAGATGCCAGTGCACAGATGTGCACAACAGCAGTAGAAAGTTTATTCAGCAAGAATCACATTCACTGAGATATCTAAGTCAGATTCTCAAAAGTCTTTTAAAATTTGAGACAATGTTTTCAAGTACTTTTTGTCAGGAAAGAGAAACGCAGCACTCTACCCAAAAAATCCCTCAAAACAAATGACTGATGGTGGAGATCACTTTGATTTAAAACTTCTTTTAAATATATTATTCAAAGTAGTCTGTGATAAAATATTTTTCACATCCTACAAAGAAAAAGGCATTGATTCCACCAGGTGACTTCACCAGCCAGAGTACTGACACCACTTCACTGTTGGATGAAGGTCAGGGAGAATCTCTGTTTTGTGAATCAAACCCTCCATTTCAATTGTTGCTCTTAGAAGTGCCTGAGGAAAACTGGAAATGCTTCATCTAGCAAAAAAATTGACATTTTATGTGACAAAACATATTATTAGAAACTTGGAAAATGGAAGACTTCTTGACATATTTCAGGTTTGTTATATCCATAGCAAATATATATTCTAACTATGTAGAAGAAAATACTGCTCCCTTGCTTGAGTTTATTGCATGTAATCAAGTCCTTAGCCCTGGAAAGGAGAGCTTCCAGCCAAATGGTTCTTTGTTCAGCTTGTTCATGGAAGACTGAGTTTGTCTAACACTTACTTTGTCTTCTCTCATGCTGCTATTTTAAGACACTTGTGGCTGTCCCAGATAGCTGCTGGCTGATAGAATTAGCGCCCTCAAGGGAAGATGAACAATCCCAATTTTACAACCATTTTTGGCTGAAGCACCAGAACAGGGCACTGGGGTTTTTTTTCAGAAACAAGACTTTGAGTTTTAAATCATTCACGTAACCACTGGCTTGGCTCCAGGGTTTTCTTTTCTTCACTTCCTTTGATCTGTGAGAAAATGGATCACCAAGAGAATCCCCTGGATATTCCTTTTGCAAGATCTCTGAAGTCATGTAATTAGTTCCAGCATAACATTTTTTCTTACTACAGATGGTAACTTGAGCTTACAAAGGTCTGTTGCACAATTTAATTTGCACTACACTTAAGACAAATCTGGAATATAACAGTAAATCAGATACTTCCTGCATACTTTTCCACTCAATTCTCTTTATAGGGAATAGATTTTTCTGCCAAGAGAATTTTTACTTAGATATGTCTATGTCAGGTCCACCTTACAGAAATACCAGGGTTGTTTTTTAGGCAGACTTAACAGTAGTTTGGAATGTTATCAGAGGTTTGGTGTTTTTTATTATTCTGCAGGTACTGTGCATTCAAAATATGAACAGGGCAAAATTTGCTTTCTCATATACCATTTGTGGTAAAGTAATGCTGGCCTTCTATTGAAAAGCAATGTGCTTGGTGGCAACCAAATCAATTTTAAGACTTGAGGCCCGGATTAAATCACTGGATCTTATTATCTTATCTTTAAACGGGCCCATTCCCACCCTGAGTGTGTTTGGGATGTTGTCCCACCCATCTCCTTCTGACTATCAGCCCAGCACACTGGCTGCTATCACTAGTAAATACAAATAAGGAGTAAATGGTACATCTGCCGTGCACATTTCCAACTGCATTTTTTTTTCTCCTGCAAAAGGATCCTTTGGACTGACTTCTCTGTTTATCCTGCCTACCTTGAATTATTTCCTCGTGACACAGACAGCAGCAAATGATGTATTTGTACATAAAGCCAGTAAAATGGACCTTCAGGCTCCACTGGGATCTCCCACCACAGCTACAGTTAGGTAATTAATAACAAGTCCCTGCAAGCCTGTCTTACATGGTAGAACTAAAGGGGAGCTTTTGGGCAGAGTAGCTTCATTTACATGTAGCTTATTCTTCATTTTAAAAGAAATCTGATTCTCCTAAATCTTTGTGAACTGGTAAATTTAAACTGCTGACAGCAAAAGTAATTGCTATATGTAGATTAAACTCAGCTGTTTGTAAAGTTCAAGCCCATTTCCCAGCTCCATTCGCCACAACGTAAGCATTCCTACAGATCTACATTTTGTTGCACAGATGGTCTCTCCAAAAAACACAACAACAAAAACTGCTCATTGTTATACGTTTCTGATGCCAAGACATACAGAAGGTTTATATGCCACTGTGGAAAGGTAAGACTGAAGTAAGGCTGTTTCTCAAGTAATAAAATAATCTTTTATTTCATCTTCTCTTTCACAAGGGTAGCTGTTACCCTGAATCTCACTATGTGTTCAATGGACAATAAAAACAAACTTTCTTTCCAGAAGCATCAGCACTTCTAACTATTTTGTTAAACTAAACATGTTTCTCGTGAGCATTCTTGACTTCCCCAACAACCTGTCCAAATTCATGTAAATCATGGCCACAGCAATCTGACGAGAAATGTAGCTGCTAGCTCTGTATTCAGAGGAGCCGAGACAGGTTATTGCCCTGCAAGGGACATAACCTCGTGCTCAGGGACAAGCAGGCTCCTGTCTCAAATATTAAAAGCTCTGGTTTTAAAAGCATTCCTGTCAAGATAGCACATACTTGTATAAATCTAATCCTCATCCAAGTCTGAAATCAAGATAAGTACCTTCTGCTTAATGCAGCACTCCTATCTATTGGGACAGATGAGTTGTCCCAGTAAGTCTGAAGAGTTTTGGTGAATAAGGATGACCTTGTGTTATAACCAAGGCTGAGGACAGGGTTAAGAGAGCACGTTCTGTGCACTCATAGCTAGGTCATGGAAATCTCTTGTTTCTACCAGGACAGCCTCTGTGACTGTGGACATTCACTACACAGCTATCCTTTTCTTTAATATTTGCACCCCTGCTGGAAGTTTTTGAAAGTGCATACTGTCAAAGAGGCGCGAAGCCAAACTAGCTAGTTTTCTTTAGATTGGATTGACAGTTCTGTCATGGCCTGTTTGTGATGAGACCCATCAGCACATTGGCCACGCGATGTCTCCCTATTGCATGAAGCATGTGCATTGCATAGAAAGTATCATTCCCCGCTTTGCAGATGAGGCCAATGCTCTTTACATACAGCAGGTGGCACTTAAGGTAGCCTCATAAAAACAAAAACAAAGTAGCCACAGAAAGCTTTGTAGTACAAGTGAGTTCAGACTGCAGCAGAGATGCAGTTGATCAGATAATCACGAAGATACCTGAAGATGCCAGTGGCCTTGTTTAGCTGCTTTAACCTCTACCAGCTTTAAGACCAAAGTCCTTCTTGCTACATTTTTCTGTGCTTCCATGGTATTTATAGAGGGTTGATCCACACCAGTCTTCTCTGTCTTCTGTGACTCCTTCCAATCTGATGGCAGATTAAAAAAAAAAAAAAAAATAGCATGTGCCAATGTAATATCTGCTAATATAATGTTTATGGTGTTTGAGGACGGAAAAGGGGATATTCAATACATGTACCATTTTTTCTTGCAAGTGCTGAAGTTTTGAATCCTGTATTTACCACATTGTGTGGAATTGCTTCAGCAGATAAGCCATCACACTTCACATAGGAATACAGACACAAATTGGTACTCTCCATAATTAATAAAGAGGTTCAGCTTGGCTTCAGAAAAGTTCACTAACAATAACTAATGTTTTTCGATACACTCCAGCTATACTGTGCTGTACTGGGGCAGAAATAGAGACAATATCTTTAAGCTTGCAGAGCTTCTCCTGAATTAATTTTAGGGTAATCAATTAATTACTTGTCCAGGTCTTGTGTCCACTCTTCTGGACAATTATTTAAAGAAAAAAAGAAGTTGTTGTTGAACCAGAGGAAGTTCTAGTGGATGCAAGATGACACTGCTTAGCCCTATTGCCAGAGGGGAAGCAAATCACACACCACATCTTTCTGAAAACAAAATTAATTTCCATGAATAAATATTGACTCAAAAAGCAACCAGATAAATCCATCCAGTCAAAATAGCGCACAGCTCTGACTTTCTGCTAAAAATGGAGTTCACAGGAATAGTGAGGGAATCCCAAAAAACACAGATCCAGCAAGGTGTACCTGTGCCTTAAAAATCACACTTTCTCTCCTCCTGTGATCACCCCTCCTTGGGAAACAGCCACCCATCATCAGCTGCAGAGCCCCGTGCACCCTCGGAGTCAGGCTGTGTTCATGTCCTCACCTTGGCTACAGATGTCCAACCTCAGCCATGTCTTCAGCCTTCAGGAAAAACCACATGCTAAACCCACCGACACTCATTTTGCAGCAGAAGCCTCCCATCCAAGATCACTGGCAGGCTTTTGTAGTAGCCTCAGAACACCAAGAAAAGTGTGACTTGCCAAAAATTGTGCTAATGGATGTCTAGTTTTTTTGTAAGTATGTATATATGTATGTATACAAAACACAGAATAAAGATTTCCAATCATTCATGTATCTCAGTTGCGTACCCCAAACCTAGAAAACTCCTACATTGGCCATATTTTGTAGACAGTTTTCATATTTTCCTTTTTAAATTCCTCTCCACAAAAAAGTTCATATGACATCTTTAGTAAGACTTGCTCAGAATATTTTGGTGAGGTGGTTTTTTGTGGGGGGGAGCGGGAGGGGAGTTTGTTGTGTGTTCTTTGGGGATTTTTTTTTTCATGATTTTTGGTTTGGGTTTTTTTGTGGGGGTTTTTTGTTTGTGGGTTTTTTTGTTAGTTTGTTTGGGTGTTTGTTTGTTTTGGTTTTGTGGGGTGTTTGGGTTTGGTTTTTTTGTTTTTTTGGGTTTTTTCTGTTGGGTTACACTGATACACAGATATACCCAAGGATTCATTTGAAGAGGCTGTGACTACAAAGCTGTGTCTGCGGGGCAGGAAACACGCCCAAAACAGTAAAAACAGGCAGTATTGTGTGCTTGAGGTGCTGAATCTTTATACAGTGAGAAGAGAGCAGTAACATTTTTTTCTCTTTGCTTTAGTTAAAACTTCTGAATTGGAAACTGGACATTTGCCCTTGGAGACCTTTACAGCATTTGTAAAAACTGAGTGATGCTGAAGCTGTTACCACCACCTAAATTTCAGCCAGCTCCAGCCTTTTGTTTCAATGTTTGCAGGAATACAGAAGCACACAATACTATAAATAGCAACTACCTACACATTGAGTGTGCAGAAACACCAGAGCTTATCTCTGCAGCAGTCAGTGGATGCAAAGGGTTGTTGTTTTTTTTTTTTTTTTCAACTGAAAGCCCAAGGCATGATGAGTATAAAATGAAATGCATGAGCAATATTAGAGAACAATTTTTAATTATTTTATCTGACCTAATAAAAACCACTTTACTATGTTAAAAGTCATTAAGAATCTCACTAAAAACAAAAAGTGAAAAATCCTTAATCCAAAATCATATCATCATTCCAGCAGGTGGAGAAAAGCAAACCGGAAAATACAACAAGCTTTTTGAAGTCTTACATTCACATTAAGAATTATGGAAATTGATCCTTCAGACTCCCTCACTTTTTTTTTTTTAGAGTACACAGAATATAATTTCTTCACGTAAAAAACAAATTTAATCCATCTATTTTACAGTTTATAAGAAAAAAAAATCTACAAATTCAACTTACTCAAAAACAGGAGACTAGAGTCCTGCCGTATCTCAAATAATTTCATAGAATCATAGAATGTCCTGAGTTGGAAGGACCCACAAGGATCATCGAGTCCAACTCCTGTCCCTGCATGTGACAACCCCACAGTTCACACCATGTGTCTGAGGGCGTTGTCCAGTCTCTTCTTGAACACTGTCAGGCTTGGGGCCGTGACACCTCCCTGGGGAGCCTGTTCCAGTGTCCAGCACCCTCTGGGGGAAGAACCTTTTCCTAATGTCCAACCTAAACCTCCCCTGGTACATCTTCCTGCCATTCCCTCGGGTTCTGTCACTGGTTGCCAGAGAGAAGAATTTTGTGGAGCTGAACAGAAACAAATTTTAACCAAAACAAAACAGTAATTGTAATAAAGTTGGTTGTATCATTGATAATATCTAAATTGGATAATTCTTATAATTTAATGTTATGTAAAAGTAACCAAAACAATTCATTTTGTAAAGTCATTTTGAAATAAAGCTTATATTTATTTTTGAACTATTTTGAAAGATTATTTGAAAGAGCCACCAAAACAACCCTTTTCAATGAGAAGTTTCTATTTCAGTGACTTTGCATTTCATGGTAAGGTAAAAATGTGGTTCAGCTAGCTAGTTTTCTCTGGCATCTGTCTAGATTTCAAAAACCTTCTACCAAGGCATCTTCAAATTCCCAGTTTTCCAGACTGTTCTTCTCTGTTGCTTTCTCTTATAACTTTATTCTTCAAAGTTTGACATGAGGGTTTTTATGATGTGGGATTTTTTTCCTCCTTCTTCTTTGACTGGCAAAAATACTTCTCTTTTAGCTATAAACTAGCTTTCATGTTACTGGTTCTTCAAATTGTGTGTGCATTTGTATGTTTGTTTAGCCACATAATTTTATATATATCATTTCATGAGATTACAAAATTAAGTACAAAGAAAACAGAAGTTATTGATATTCTTAATAGTGTCAGCATTTATTTTGCCTTTGGTTTTGTGGGAATAATAAAACAAATAAGCATAGCCAAATCAAAGCCATTGTCATTACAATACCATAGCTTTTACTGGTAATAATACAATGGGTGTTTATTCACTAGATATTGACCAGTAGAAAGTAGGGAGGGACTAAGTAAAATAAGACTGATTTTCCCCTTGCATCCTCGCTGATCATTTCTATTCATTAGACATTCATATTCCACTGTGATGAGGGGCATAAAACTAAGACAGATTTGCAGACAGAAAGATCACCACGTTATCTCAATACAATCTCTGCTCAAAACCCAATCTCAAAGTAATATGGACTTTACTTTCAAGGACATGATGGAGCTATTTTTTGTGAAAGTACTTCAGAAGTCTGACAGCACAGCTTCTACTTGTCTGCAGTAAGTGGTTTTAAAATTTTATTTAAAGGAATGCTGTTATTTTTTCAGGTTTCCTGAAAGACAGAGGAAGAACCAGAGAAATCTGAATATGCTTAGATCATAAGAAATAATTTGAATGAGTATGAGCTATCAACTTAAGCATGTAATTGCAAAGATAACAAGAAAGCACAGCTAATGAGATGACATTACTAAATAGTCAGAGTTGACTTATGTTCTCATCCCAAGCAAAGGACCTGCACTTGCAAGCAGACAAGCAGTTTCAAAGTACGTAAATGCTTGTGATATCAGCTGCAAGGTTGCCTCTCCAAACCAGCAGCATTTTTACTAGCATCCAGCAAACTGCTAATAAGAATCAGGGATGAAACAGCTGGGGGCTGCAGAATCGTGTTGCCATGGAAACCACTGCAGGTGAGTGGTCCAAGGAATAATAAACACCAGATTTTTAGAGTTTATAAAAAAAAATAAAATAAAGAAGAAAGGAGAAGATGACAGAGTGCAATAAATATCACAAACCAAGGGCATTGCAAACATTTTTGAAAGGAGGACAGAATAGTATTGTTACATGTGATCTGTCAGAAGAAAACATTGCAGGGGACAAAGGGATTTAGCTGAAAGATATCTCAGTGTATAAGGATTCCAGAAAAAGGAAGAAGAAAACAGAACTAAACAAAAGAAAAATACAAACACCAGAGGGCAACGAAACAGAAATAAAATCTATTATGGGTCACTGAGTTCAGAAGAAACAACAGAAGAAAAAGAATAGTTCAGAAACTGATGTGGGAATCGGGACCTCTTGGATTGCCTAACATAGGTCTAGTCCTCTTGTGCCAAAAATCATTTGAACATCAAATCTCCACTCACATAACACATGGACCAGCCTTTCCCAGAATGAAAGCTCATTCATCTATGTACACACACTGTAAGTCTGATGGATTCAACTTTCAAAGATATTTTGAGTCTGAAACTGTAACTGGTAGGATTTGCTCAGCTCCCAAACAGGCTGAGCAATTAATTCACATTCACGTCAGTGGAACTGAGGTACCTCATGCTCATCTTGCTTGTCTAAGGACTACTGACACCCTAAATTTTCTCTGCAGTCAAGTGAGAGGAACGTGTAGCTCTGAGATTGACTGAACCAACCAGGATTTGAATTGATTTCTCTCACTCAAGTGACTCTACAGGACACATTGTCAATGACATTTTTATTAAGACTATATTTATCTATGCAGCTTCCTATTTGTAGAGTTTATGAGTAAAAGGAAGAATGCTGTGCAGAGATGATGTAGAATGGTCTCACTCCAGGCTCACAATACGCGTACAAAAAAGGAGGAGAAGTCTCAGAAGACCATGACATTTGCAAGGAGAGGGAGGTTATAGAGGTGGAAGGTTCAATTATCAAGAACACTGATTACAAGGTTTATGATACCAGAAAGAGCTTTCTGGTGATTTTCTGACTGAGGTGGGGGGCAAAGGGCACTTATATAAAGTATCTTAAGAGGAAATCCAGGGACAAGACAACAGTTATGGTACACTGACATGCCAATGAGCTAAAGAATGGGGTGAGAGAGGTTCTGGAGGCAAAATGCAAGTTGCTACATTGGGCACTGAAGACCAGGAACTCTGTGACAGCATCTCATGATTTTACCTGTTAGTGGATAAGCAGCCAGAAGAAAATCATAATGCAAAGGTGAAAAATTAGATGAAATCATAATACCTTGTGTACATTCAAATAAAGAATAGAACAGAGGAGGAGAAAACTCAAACAAGAAAATATTTGGCCTTTAAACGGCACCTGAAAATGTGGAAAACTGGATGAAGTATACACATATAACTACACAGAGATAAGAAAAAAAAAACCAACCAAAACAAAACAAAACATCAAAACTCAGACCAAAATAACAAAAAAGGCCACCAAAACCACAGCTATATTAGTGAACATTCTTGGTTTTCGTACATGCATTCACCTTATATGCATATTAAAAAATTACAACCTCTTCTTCCCTAAATCTGTTATAAAGTGGTTCATCTCAAAAGGGACACCACATAAAAATAAGAAATATTATTTTCCGATCAGAAATTAAAGCAAAAAGATTAAAATTTTGCAGCTACAGAGATTGCTTGGACACATCATCCTAAAGGCTGAATAGATAAGCAGCTACTCCTCAAACAGAAACTAAGACTAGATGGCTGATAGGGGTGAAGCATAAGGTTAGGGAAGCTGCTAGGAATAAGATGGTGTTTTGAGTCATGTCCAAACAGGGACGTAGAAAAGAACAAACTCTGGAAGAAAAATTGAGGCAAGCAAAAAAAGTGCTGAGGAAAATCTTGCTTAAAGCATGAAAAAAAATAGTAACTACTCTTGAAAACAAAAGGTGGAAAGCCTGACAAGAGCGTCTCTAGGGCTACTAGATGATCGAGATGTAAAAGAAATACCCAGAAAAGACACATTGATAGCAGAAAAGCTAATCAAGGTCTTTGTAACTGTGCTCATCATGAAAGCAATCAGGGAGGAGACTGAGGTTTCAAGAAACATCAGACCAGTAAGGCCAGTGTTTATATCACACAACTCGCACAACCAAAGCTGTTAAAAATAATGTAGTTAATAGACATATAGATAGATATCAAGTATTGGGAGTATTGGGAAAGACTACAGTATCTGATTAAATGCCGGAGTTTTACTTATGCTGTTAAACTGAATTAAACTCCAAGACTGTTTATTTTCCTCTGTGGAAGAACAGGATGATTTCTTCACAGGTAGGTATCTGTGCAATACATGTCTAATGCTGTGTGCCACAAATGTGACACGAAGAGAGGCCGTGCCTCAAAAATCCATTAAAGTTCTTTGCAAGAGTCAAAAAGTGTATGGGCACAGAGATTTGGTTGTTGTGATCAATTCCAATTCCCTAAAAAAAAAAAAAAACTTTAAGAAAACAAATCGTCTGGTTAATTAGCCAGCAAACGGGGAGAGAAATTAAAACAAACAAACACACACAAAACCAAACCAAACCAACAAACAAAAACCCTTCAAGGAAGGAAAACAAAAGGCATGAGAAAGCGGTCACTTATCTCAATGCGGGGACTGATGTTTGCAGTCTAGGAACTTATGCTAGGATCTTTATTGTCATCATAACGTGGCAGAATTTTCAGAGTACTAAAACCTTGAATGTGAACAGCTGCAGGAGAATCTTGTAATACTGAGCAACCAGTGATAAAACGGCAAGTCAAACTGAGTTCTGAGAAATACGAATCAATGTATCCATTCATAGCGATGGACTGTGAATTACATATTACTGATCAGGAAGGAGATTCCATGAGGGAACGAAAGAAACGGCAACTTCTTTCAACAAAGCTGTTGGGGTAATGGAGAGGAAATGTCGTGGTTGAGACGGACAAACGACAAGGAAAGAGGGGAGGCAAAACCAAGTGAGACACATAATAGACAATTAATTTTAAAGATAAAAAACCCCAACAAATATGGCATTCATTGGCAAAGGAAAGTAAATAACAGATGATGAGAAATTTGCTCCAGTTTTCCTAGGAAAAATTAAGCATGACTAGATCAGTCAACACAATTAGCATTTGTAGTTAGCAATAGTAAACCAAACCAAAACAATGAAAGACTTCATTACAGAAAGTGATACAGTCAAGGCAGCTAAGCCTCATGAAAATTTACACTATATATTTAAGAAACAAGGTAAAGCAGCCTCCAAGTCATTAATGATTGCCTTCAGGAGCTCAAGGAAGGTATGAGCTATTCCAGAGGAAAAAAAGTACCTACCTTTAAATGAAAAGAAATAAAAATACATCAGTCAGTAGGGAACTGAAGATCAAACTCTGATATCTGAAAGAAAGTGGAAAAAATATGAAGCAATTATTTTGTAAGCTATTAGACGTTATTAACATGACAAGAATTATAAGAATAGATTGTCTAAAATGCATGGTGTCACACTAATCAAATTTAGTTCTCTGACAGGGCTATCAGACTAATGGGAAAAATGTTTAACAAATGCATCTTGCCCTTAGTAAAGCTTCTGGCATTTGGCATTTACATGGGACAATTAAGGATATATCATTTAGGTGCTGTTAATATTAAATGCCTGCACAACCAATTGAAAATAATAAGAAAATAACATATGAATAGTTACTTTTAGCCTGGAAAGGTGGGAGATGAAATGGAAGATCTGTCATAGGTTTTGAATTATATTCTAAATTCCCAGTAGTGATACAGCTGATAGAGCAGAGACCATTTGTGGCTGCTACAAATACCTTAAAGACTCTCAAGGACATTATTAAAGCCTCATATCAAAGAAATGCCATGAAATTTAACCAAAAAGATGGTACACTTGAGAAAGAAGAATTAAAGATATAAATACAGAAAATGAGATTAATTGTTTACACATCACCACTGCAGAAATGTAGTTGGGGTTACAGTAAACCAGAAACAAAATTAGTTGAGAACATGAGTACAGAGCAAAAGTAATCCTGGACTGAAGGCCATGAAAAGTAGCTATTCCGTTCTGCAAAATATTTGCAAGGCTGTAATTATTGTACAATATTTCAAATGAAAATTGACAAATCAAGGAGAAACTAAAGGAGGTGTCCTAAAAAGTAAAAAAGGAGGGAAAAAAGATTTAAAAAAAAAGAAAATAATTATATTTGTTTAAACTAGGGAAGATTTTTTTAAAAGGTCTTTCAAAATATAAGAGCTCACAATAATGAAGGAGGCAACGCTGAGGTATCCTCCAAGATGCTAACAGTCAATTTGAGAAAAGAACATTTTTCTATTACATTTTTAGGGAAATTAAACAAAAGAAAGCTTTACAACATGATGGCAGTTAAGTTCTAGGACTAATTACCTGTGGAGAATACCTAGCATGGTTTCTAATTTGGCCTCTATTATTGTCAAATCACTGCTTGAAACAGAGCGGAAGGGTAAATAGTCAATAACGCAGAACCCAGTTTCTGTCTGTTGTCACTAGGTTGGCTGTCTCAGTGTTGAAGATGTTTGACCTGGTTTCTCTTGAGGTAATGACTGTGACGGAAAACTCTTGATCTCTGCAGGGAATTTACTTATGCTTTATATTTGCAATTGCTTATTTACAAGAGGCCATGAGGGATATTTTTAAATAATAAACTTTAAGGGCAAGAACTGGCTATTTGCTAAATGCATCAGACTTTGAGTTCTTCTGAAAATAGCCCAGTAGTAGAGTGGTAGTAGATGCAGTGAACCACTTCCTCTGGAGTTAAAAAGGGTATCATTTTTCCAACTTGAAGTCAGAGAAAATAGTATATCAAAGAGCAGGTGTAGCTATGAGGAAAAGGCTCAATTAGCAGAGACGGATGCATCTTAGAGTTCATGATGCATAAGAATAAAGTGATACTTGACTGAGCTATAAGTATTAAAAGACATTAAGTAGGAAAAGGGTTTCCCACATTTTGCAAAAAATAAATGAGGCTTTGCACTGGAAATTGGAATACAGTGTTTCTAGAAAGATAATGATGATGAATATAGGGTGGGAAGGCAGACGAGCTAACAGGAGTACAAAAACAGAACAGTCCACATCTGAAGCAGGGCAAAACCTCAGGAAACTCCCTGCCCACAGGACAAGGGCCTTCACATTCTGCATTGCAGAAATGTGCAGGACTACAATGTGGACTTGTATATTCACTATGAAGGTGTTTTAAGAATTCTCTCCCATGTAAATCTATCCTCTGTTAGGAACAAGCCTTTACATTAGGTGCCTACAAAAACAGAATTGCTAAAAAAAAATGGACATGTTAATTTGGCTTCTATATTGCATAGGAGTTAAGAATATTTTATAATGAGGCACAAGCTGACACTGGATGCCCTTTCTGCCTGCATTTTGGGAAACCAACCAGATTGGAAGCTGTCTAGTCATATTAGTGTGGGGCTGAGCTTGGAAGGGCATTAACCAATAAGCCACATCAGTAGCCCAAAAGAAAAATCTAAACCTCAGGCATGGCCTGATCCTCTGTCCAAGGCGCCTCGACATTGGCCCAGCTGAAAAATCTCAGGGGAGAAATCTCACAGCAGTCAACACGTTCCTTTGAAAGCCCCCTGGAGCCCTGGGCTTTGTCTCTCTCCCAGCTCTGCTCTTGACCACCAGCACACTCAAGGGGCCCGGCCAAGCCTCAGCCACAGATCCTCAGGTGGTCCAAATGAAAAAGTTCTCTGGGAATAACTCTGCTGCCGACCTCTTCCCCAGGCAGCCTCTCCTCGGCTCCCTTCCAGCTGCAGCTCTGAGATCAAGGTGAGAGAGAGGGAAATGGGGCATTTCAATGCTGCACAGCTGTGCACGTGCTTTGGGACCCGCGCCTCTCTCCCTCTTGCTGGGGCTCAGCTCTCTGCCTGGGACCATTCAGACCTGCGCTTCAGAATTACAGAATTCACCAAACATGGGTGGGAAAGGACAAGTCAGGACATCTGCCTATGCACAGGAACAGCAGACACTATGTGCATCCTTTAAAAGATGAACTTTAACTCATGTTTTCATTGGCAACCTACATACAGAAGGTTGGACAAGCCCTATTGCTTCAAACAGGTTACGATTCTATGATTCACCATATGGAGTTAGTTCCAGGCCAGACAGAAATCATTGCCAAATCAAAGCACAGAGCTCATGCATCTGTGTAACATCATCTAATTATTGGCAGATAGATTATTTCACAGTATTCTCTCAGGCCGAGTCGTAAATGATTCACAAACACGCTTTAGGATACAAGCTGTGAATTCATAGCACTGGGATCTGAAGCTCTTTTCATTTTATTCTAAACATCTGTACAGGAGATTTTTGCTGCTATATACAGGGATATCTGTGGAATTTACTTATCAGAGATTCTAATGCACTTCTGTCACCACCTTGTCTTCCTTGTGCAAACAATTAAAAGAGCTTTGGCTAAGTAATCCAGGAGCAAAACAATACCGCGCATTGACCTCTTAAAACCTCTTAGCCAAATAAGCAGATTAATTAAAAATACTAGCAGCTCTAAAAAGTAACAGGTTTTCATAAGCAGTTTGGAGAATAAAACTCTTGTGAAAATAGCCACTGGAATATTCGAAATAAGAAAAATCAGTAAAAATCTAAGCATGTATGGAATTAACTCAAAGAGGAAAACCAGGCTACATTTGTCCATTTAATTTTCTATCAAAAAAGGCTGGCATAGCTCTAAAGAAGACCTACTTACTTCCATTCTTTCAGGGTCATAGTGTAGTCTTAGCAAAAACAATATTGATAAAGTATCCTATAGAGTCACCAGGAAGACAGAACATGATTCAGATCTTGGTTGGTTTAGTCAGTCTTAGAGCTACATATGCTCTTTACTAGGCTGTAGGATTAAGTACCTCCTAAGAAGATGCTTCCAAAAGTGACTACCAAAAGTACATTAATCAATTTACAGGTTTGGTACAAAGACTTTGGCTCACTTCTTAATTTTTGGTGATTTCAGAAGCAGTGACTGTACATCCCTGGGGCTACAGGAGTAGTCACAACTGCTACAGTTCTCCAGGCCAATGAGAAAAAACCCTGGCAGACTGCAAGAGAACAAGCAGCCGTGAAGCCTTCCTTCCTCTGCCTCACAGTTTGCTTTTAGTAGCTCACCATGCAAACCAGTAACTGCAAAGAACAGGCAAGAGAAATTTCATCCTGTAAGGTCAAAGTCTCAGAGTTACAAATGTATTCAGCAATGCAAACTGCTCTGCAGCTCTTAGGAGCTGGAAAAGCTGCCAGCTCCAAGAACTGAAAGTTAACACTCTTGACATCAAACACCCCTGAAATGCTATTTTCCACAGCAATGCTAAATACTGGTCTTTCACAGAGGAGAGAGCTCTGAGGCCTAGGGTTAAGCCCATCTCATCAGTAAAGTGAGGCTTTGAGATGTTGCTGTCAACCACCATCTCCCACGCACGGTCGTGTGATGCTTCTCAGTAATCTTCAGCGGCAGCTCTGTAAACACTGGAAGTTGTGTTATTCAAACTTATCCTAAGGATGCCAGGAATTATATAATACCACACTCTTCCCCACAATTATGATGCTGGTTTTTTGTATAGATATTCCTCTAGTTAAGCCTTCGTAGACGTGAAATTTGCTCGATAACAAAATACAAACTGCTGGTTTCTGTTCACCTGCAGATTTAATCCTTAATTATTGAACTGTGATTAAAACCAGAAACTGAAACTAGCAGCTGCGATAAGTACATGGTAATGAAAGGAGATCTTCGCAATTAAGTTAGCTCTTGGTACCAAGAGGGTACCAACTTCTTGGGTCAGATTATATCTATTGAACAATAGATCGGACTGGTATTGTAAGTCAGGAAGAATATTTACTCTGTGCTGTCAGAGGCCTCTCCCACCAACACAGAACAGCATTAAATCCTTGCTAAAAACCTCAAACGCCACAAAATGTCCTGAAAAAACAAACACAAAAGGTGAAGAACATTGCCAGTGTCTTCAGTCACAGCATTAGAAGGGAATTTAACACAGAGAGGTGATTCTGCTCCTCGTTTGGTTCCACTGTTGGTAATCCTGAGGACCTTGAGCCTTTTCCAGTAGGTGTTGGATCCATTGAGACCAGTGAGCACCTCACAGAACAAGGAAACACTTTACAAGGTGCTCCCTGCATCTCAGGTCTTTCAGTTTTCAGGGATGTTACTCCTCAATAAAGCCAAAACCAAGACATTGGCGTAAGCACCACCTGTGCCCTCTGTCCTTACTTCTCTGACTTTTCAGTTTACAGGATGGAAAAAGCAATTTTTTAAGCTAATAATATTCACCACATTTAAAGTAGGATCTTGCAGTACAGAGAAGTGTTATCAAAAGTACAAACTATTTTTAAAGGCCTCATGTGGGCAAGTGAAAAGTATTTTATTGGCATTTCATGAAATTAGATGTAAATGTGTTAAAAAGCTCCTGCAGCTCGTAAAGTGCTAAGTGCAAAAGTTATTTTTCCTTTACCCTTTTTTCAATACTGCCAGTTTTATACATAAATATGATTATGGAATGATAAGAAAAAGAAGGAACTACTGTTTCCAGCTCCAGAGAGGACTGATGGCTTTACTATGACTGCTGCAAACTAATCTTATGAGCCTGTAGTATTTTTCTCTGCCAATTGGCACGTAAGATCAAACTTTCGTTTGAGCTAAGAATCATTAGATAAAGGTGGTGAAAGAAACAAACCCAATTTGGTGAATGAAATGCAAAAAAAAAAAAAAAAGACATCTTCAACCTGGTATGGTTCATGTTGGTAAAGCCAAGCAATTGTTGAGCAGAATGTAAGGAAAAATCATGCACGTTATTGCCATGTCTTCAACTGCTTATGTTCTCTAACCACATCGCATTTAACACACAGTGTAAATATTCTGTTGCAGGGTCATACAGGTGCTGTGCTTTCACAGTCTGTCTCTTTACCGGGGCCCCTAGGGACTACCACTGTAATAAATACTGCTCTCTAAAAGCAAGATGATATTACGGAATCAACAGCTAATTAAAAATCTAGGGGTCTAATTAAAAATGGTGGCTTGCAGTCCTCTTCACTCTGGATTATACCTGGATATGAAGCTAACAACCACCCAAAACTTAAATCTTTAATTATCTAGAATCTTGAACCATGTCAGACTGGATTTTTCTTCTTATAGGAAGCCATATCTGACAGTCACTTTTACGTTTTTTTCCACTTACGTCCAGTGATTTTCAACGGTTTAAGGAAGTGCCAAAGACTTTAAAAATGCATCTTGGGAACATCTTTGTTACAGAACAGCTGTAGCATTCACAGCTCCAAAGTACAAATGGCTTAGGCTGGTTTTTACTCCACTTTTCTCTGCAATGTCTTTACCAGAAATAACATTTAAAGCAGCACTATGACAATCATTCATTAAATACTTAAATTAATGCAATAGGTAAAAAAAAAAGAAACATTTCCAGCACTGGACCTTAAATTCCACTACCATTCCCTTTTTGAGATGATACAGTACATGGCTTATACATATTTCACATACATACTATTGAAAGTTGCATTCAGATACCGTTGTGTATTTTTTCCTCTAAAGCCAGAACCAGCACAGATGGTACTACCAGATTAATTAAAATCACCCCCCAGTTTCATTCGCAGTTTATGTTCTGTATTGTTCTCCCATTTAAACTCCTTCTGCTTATTTGTTTTCTAGCATTACTTTTTATTTTTAAACTGCATACATCTGCTTTTTTCATTAGAATAAATATTTTACACACACATTATGTAAAGATCCTCACAGAAGAAGGCTGCCATGCAGTTTTCTGTATTTGGGTTGCAAAGACATTGGACGATAAATCAGAACTCTGTGTGAAGGTGGATCCCCTGTTACCATGGCCTGTAAGCAAAGGGAGCCTCGGAGGGTGGACTAAGACGACATTCAGTGCCAGGGTGTCAGCACAGCTTCACAGAAAATGCTGAGAAATATGCTTTAAGTAGACAATTCAGTTTTAACGGTAATCACATTTTTCAGGTTAAGGTTTCACCATTAAGTCTTATTTCCTTCAGAGGTTACTACTAACTTTCCCTCTTTTTCCTTATAAATAGTGCACCAGTTCTAGTATTTTATTACCTTTGTGCCTTGAGAAAAGGGGCTGGTTTGCAGCAACCGCTATCAGGAAACATCTTAGCATTTAATATCTTCAGAAGAATGAACCTCAGTTTAATACTCAGCCTTGCTGGAGTTAGGCATTTAGTTAGACTAAATCAGGTATTTCAGCTTCTACAGCTATTTCAGTAACCACCACATACAAATTGATTATACATAAAAAATTTCCACTAACTGTCATGTCTCTGGTATTGCTAAGGGACACATGAAGCTGAGGTTTGGAAACTACACGGTTGTGCAACAGGGAGGCTGTTGTGGTCTCTGCCATCGGCTCCAGGCAGCAGAGTCTCTATTTTCAGACAGAAATGCTGACCAGGTTGCCAGATCTAGCTATGACTGAGCTGAACAGAACCTCGGACTTTATCTTCTGCTTGCACAGCTTAGTGTGTCCTATGAAGTCAACATGATAAAATACCCCGCTTTGTTCAATCAGCTCAGCCATTAGCATGAGCGCTGAGCCATCCCGTTTGTTGGCCAATTTCAAAGCAAGTGAAGAAAAATGACAGATGGAATTTGTCACTATAAGAATAAATCAAAGTAAATAAGATTTTCATGTTTCTGAATGTCAAAGTAGACAGGGGGAGATTTGTTTTCCTATAAAGTCTTTGCTGTTATAATTACCTGTTGAAGATACCGTCCGGAGTTAAACCCCAACTCCCCTAAGCACTAAGGAAAGATGAGGCTCTGTACTTGTGTTGCTAGAGTCCTCCTGCTCTATGATGGGATGCTCATTCACCCTGGAAGCTCAGTATTCCATCTCCACCTAGTGCAAGAGCATCGCTGAGGACAAACATACCCAAGTTTAAGGCACTGAGCTCTTGTGGAGAATGGAATCGTGTCAGCAGATGATTTAATGAAGATAAAAGAGTGAGCCTGTTTCTAACCATCCATAGGATGTTAATCTACTCTTCTGGTTTTATGTATGTGCCTCATCTTCAGCAAAATGAGCCAGGTGTTTTCAAATGCAGGCAGATGCTAAAGAGACCCAAGTTTACTGTTTTCTCTGTCTACAAAAGGGGACCAATAGTAGAGGTGTCAGAGTGCTGATGAAGACAAGTTTTTGAGTAAGAGCGAGAGCTGGATGAAAAACTGTTGTAAGTCTTCATGAAATGTACTGTCTGGGTGATCAACTGGCAAATGGATTTCAATCTGTAACTATGACGATGTCTATGCAAAAAATAATCTTAAAATAAACAATAAAACCATATCGTCTAATCTCAGATGATTTCTACAAACATGAAAAGAAAACTCAGGGTCAAACCAAATCATTCTATGCAAACACTACCTCAAGTGCTCAGTAACAGTTAAATTATCAAACTGAAAAACATTTTTATGCCACCCGATGAACCTTTAGTGTGTCTGCAACATTTGATACAAGGCATGGCTCTGCTCCTTCCTTCCACGTCTCAAAAAATATACTGAAAAAGATACAGAGCTAATTCAAAAGGATGACCAAAGGGTACAGAGAAATACCTAAGTATGCTAGGACTCAACAGGTGAGAGAAGAGAGACTTAATTTTTCAGTATTTTTTGATATAAGGACATAATTTGAAACAAATGAAAAATGAAAACACATAAATAATGGATGTGGCTCTTCTAGTTGGGCATACAGATCAAGTCATACAACCTTGGAAGCGAGGCAAGTCTCAAGGCTTTACTAAAAACGTACTCTCCTGTACTCTCTGCTACAAATACTACAATTTAAGAAGCTGGAAATTTTTAAGTGGGAAATGTGGCAGCATGGTGGGCAAGGCTACAATAATAAATCCATTTTGAAGGTGGAACACTTCTGGTTTTGTGTTCATTCCCTTGCTTCAGAATCTCTCAGTCTATCATCAATCAGTAGGATAAACCAGCAAGGTGTCCGATGTTACTTGCTGCGTGTCGCGCAGTGAAATGTAACGCCAGAAAAATCCTTGCCTTGCCCCCCTCTTTCACTGACTTCAATTGCGGTGGCTGTTGTTTTCATGTTGCTGTGCCCTTGATTTGCTCTCCAGTCAGAGTCTTCTTGTTCAGTACTCAGCTGCTGACAGATGAAAGCAGGTAAAATCTTCAGTTCCTACACAAGCAACAGAGCCTTTGGGAGAAGAGCTGGCTGGGTGGGAACCCACCATCGTTCTCGGGAGCAAATGGCCCAAGGTTTCACCTGGCACCCCCCATTTTACGGGTAACAGCGGCACAGTGACAGTCGGCGCTGTTTTGTGAGATCTGACTTTGCACCGAATACTTGCCTCATTTGCTGGGTTTTGAAGGGAAAGCAGCAGAGGTTAAAAAAAAAAAAAACGAACTTGAAAAATGATTGTGTTTTTGCAAAGGTAGGAATTCTTACCCATGTGATCAAGGCATCCATATGCTATGGCCATCCTCTCAAAGCATCTTTTTACAGAGTAGAATGTCAAAAACAATGTACCACAGAAAGAATCATTATACAAGTAAATCTGAATCATATGTACCCTCCCCACTCATTGAATTGCACTTTTCAAAAAGTTTATAAATTCAATAGTGTCTACTCCGCATCTGTTGCAATGATGTAATATCTCCACTTACTATTTCCAGCAGTGAAAGAAATTGAGAGTTATGATCTTTTTCCTCTCATCTCTGGTTCTACTTATCCAAAGAAAAGTGATATATTTCACTGCTTTGGTACATCCACCAGGCAGCAAAAAGCTCCTCAAAGATGCAAACACTTTCTCAGGCAAAAGATTAAAAGCACTAGGAAGTTCTGCTCCTCGAGACACAGCTGAACCCTTCATTCACCCAGGTTTGGAAGCACAAGCATCTCCAGAGCATGGACTTGTTTGGGGTAAAACCCCCATCAGCTCATGCTTTATTCTGAACAGATCCCAGTTGCAAACCAAATGAACTGACAAAACTGAACTGTCTCAAGTGCCAGTTCCGCTCTTTTGTGATTTTAAAAGTAACACCAAGGTGAATTTCTTAACCTTTTAAAAACAACAAAACAAAAAAAAAAAAAACCAAAGCCCCCACAGAACCCCAAAACAAACAAAACACACCAACCAACTAACATACACCAGCGTATCCTGATCACTCCCAGACCCTCGATGTTATTCCACCCTACAGAAGATGCCAGAAGACTGGCACTGGGATACACGAGTCCTTGTTATGTGCCTCTTCTTCCACTTTTATTTTTTTAAACTTTATGTTATTTGGAACATACACTAACATAGGCTGACCATTTTGGATGCATATAATAAAAACTGTTCCTTATAGATAAAAGCTCTGAATACAGAATAAAACAGGAGTAGTCCTGGCTGCAAGGAAAACATTTATCATGGATTTGTAATGCCAGCAAAACAGAAAATGGCCAGAAGATCAATAACACTCATTAGAGCTTTATCTACAGCTCAGCTCTGCAGTGACACTAAACACAGACTTTTCATGATCCTGAATGAGAATGGTCGGAAAATCTAGCACTGAGCTTACTGACCTGAGAACGAAACATGCAGAGAGACCAAAAAGCTCCATTGTAAAGTACAGAAGTATCTTCTACAGAATAATCCAATGTTTTCTTGCTGGAGGTTTGCCTTGTGTTTTGCTTGCATCTACTGATTTCCAGTTATGTTACCTTTTTTAAGTCTGTCCTCTCTTTAGTCTGCAATTCCAATATACTTTGCTTTACTAGGCTGAAGCTCTTGGGACTGCTAGCATCGGAGAAAAGAATTAAGGCAATATACCTGAATGATGGAAATCTGAATTTGATATGTCTGTCAGATACACAGATGAGATAACCTTCCTTAAAACACAAGGACAGCTGGGACCAGTAAGTACAAAAACAAGATTAACATTCTGAAGAATTAAAGCACTGCTAAAAATCTTAAGAATCCTGCATAAGGCTAACATCTGAACAATTTTCATCGTCAGTAAAAGCTGATAAAACAAAGAAGATCCCAAGTCAAAGACGATGCTAGTAGGAGTCAGTTTTGGTTCCACAAACACCATCTCCCATTTCTAAATCCTGAAGCCTAGGAAAGAACTCAGCAATACAAATTTCTAATTAAATAGCCACTTCAAGCTCTTAAGCCGCTCTTCTTCCTTCTTTATGATTTAAGCTGACATTTAGGAAAAAGGGGGATTTTACAAACTACTGTCTCAATAACAGTCAGCTTGATACTATATCACATAACGAAGTGTCTGGCTGTCCCAAACAGCAGAAAGCTCTGATAAGAGAGTTATTACTGAAGCACAGAGCAACTGCACCCAGACTGGATGCCTCTGTTGCCAATTTTTGACTGAGTATTACCAGTGTTAATGAAATCCATCACCAGTGTCTGTACTGTAGGCATGGTACAGCCAGCTAAATCACCTATGAACTGCAATTACTGCACTATAATTATTTTTTTCTTCTTCTTTTGGGTTTTGTTTCTTTTCAGGAAAGAAGGCTACGGTGGACTCAATACCTACAAGAAGGTTATTGAGATTATGGAGCCAGGTTCTTCACAGCATTCATGGTGGGAGGATGAGAGACAACTGGCAGAAGCTGCAATGAGACAGGTTTGACCAAGAGGATATAGGTAAAAAGCTTTTCATCATGGGTACAGTCAAGCAGAGGGACACCCCTCCTTGGAGGTTTCCGAGACCCAATTGACTACAGCCCTCAGCAACCTGCTCCAACATCAAAGGAACTCTGCCTTGAGGAAGAGGTTGGACCACATTACCTCTGCAGATTGCTTCAAACCTGTATTATCCTATGATCCTATCGTGTATACTATTTCTTCACATTATTTAATCAAAATTAGATCTGAACACAAGATTAGGCAAAAGATTTATAGGAATTTGTTCTTAAAATTAATCTATAGGCACACAGAACCATCAAAACCTTCTGGTAATGCAGTGTAATAAACAGTCCCCTTGTTAAAAACCCTCAGCAAACAATCAAATTCTTTGCCTTATTTAGACAGAGAGGCATTTGGAAATAAACACACCTATTTATTTTTTCAGAGCTCAGGAAAAGTACAATACTTTGAAAGTGCATTCACAAAAGGTATCAACGAACGCTTAGGATTTGAGATGAAGCATCCCAGACTGCAGAGAAAAATAACTCAAAGACTGGAACTGTCTCCAAGTACAAAAAAGTTCAACTTGTCCTTATGAATAAACAACACTGAGGAGAGACAGGAAAAAAAATAAGAGCAGCTGAAGAAGGAAAATATTTGTCTTATCTATCTAATAGGAGGAAAAAAGAAACTACACTAAATGCAAAATATTTTACTTATTGCAAACAAAAGCTGTGCTAATAACATTGCACAATATCAAATTTTAAGGTTTTGAAGTTTGCAGAAATTACTCTTCATGGTGTTTTTTTAATATATCTTTATAATTATATTTTTACATTAGTTTTACATTATGACAAGAGTAAATTACTTACAGAAATTAGGACAAATGGTATATAACCAGCCAGCTTACTAATGTTTCATTTATATGTCACAGAGTGTAACCATTTAACATTTTTCTCTGATTTGAAAAGCATTATTAGATTCAATGCTTTCCTAGTCACATAACAGAATGATACAGTCCACACCAATAATTTTTAAATGATTAGAAGTATAAGGGAATTCACTATAAATGTGCCGTTCGTATTTTCAACAAAACATAGTTAATAACTAACTTTGTTACTTCACTAGAATGACAATTTCTCCCTTTTGTGTAAGATCTCCAGAAAAAAAAAGGCAGACAAATGAAGAAATCCAGCATTTTTAGATCCAATGCTGAATAGCCTGGAGGGCAGTAGTAAAAGTCCTGAGTGCAGGATGAGTCCCTCGATGGGACATCAAGAGAGACCCGGCCTCTGCGTTGAACCCGGCTTCTTTAAGTTGTTTTGCTATTTCCTCCACATCCCAGCCTCCTCCTCCCTGGTCAGCCAGCAAGTGCTCAATAAGGCGAGGGTAGAAGGCAGTAGATACGCACTTCACCACTAACTTGGCATCGAGGAGCAAGGAAAGTATTTCAGCGTCACAACTGGAATCATCGACCTATGAAGAAAGAAAAATCCAAAGTAATTCAAAATTAATTACCAGATACACCCATGTACTAAAACATGTCATGACTGTTCTGGCTGCACAGCGTGACCTTAAAAGCCAGATGAGAATTCTATACGGATTAACAGGGATATACGCTTTGCATATGTCAGAATATTTAAAGGTATGTCTTTAACAGTCTCTATCACATTAATATAAATACTTGACCTGCACGATGTTAAGGAATAAAGATGCTTAACAACTTGCCTAGGATTACAAACAACTTTACAGACTTTTCACAGGTTCTTGGCCCCAGTACAGGTGAAACTATTCACCAAATAACTCTTTTTATTGCCTTCAAATTTAGAATTAATAACACATGATCATTACCTTCCATTTACTATTTTCACTTCCTTTGGAACATCAGAAGCTTTCTAGAAAAACAGAACGGTTTTACCACCTTAATAAGGAAAAGAGCTTGCTGTTCCATTCTTATGCTACTTCTCCCATTGCTTCATTTAGATATTTGTATTTTTCTTTCCATTGAAAGCTTAAAAGTAAACTTGATTCCCTCCAAGTTTTCAACATTTTCAGACTTAGTTACATAAACTTCTTATGGTTTACAAATCTAATGCAATAGTGCGTAGCAGTTCTAGGTCCAGTTACTAAGTGACATGTTTTCTCGTTGAAGGCAAGTTGATGATTAAACAAAATTCCTAGTGTTGGCATCTTGTAGTATACCATGCTTCATAATAAGCCATTATCCAAAGCACTCTCATCTTTTCTGAAACAGGAGGCTGGAGGGATATTCTGCCCCATCGCTGAGCTCCCTGTGCTCTGTGCTTCACCTGTGTGTAGGATGCAACTTTACACAGGGCTTCAGTGTTTGATTTTAATGAACATAAAACATAAACAGTAATTACAGTCATGAGAACAGCAGCAGACGGGAGGTCTGATTTAAATTAGTTTTCTAGGCTATTATTCAGTTAATGAAAAGTCCTACAGATAAGTGCAGTTACATAAGTCAAAAACCTACACAGTGTAGAGAGACAAGTCTGAAAGTAAAAGACCCTTTCTAGCATAAAACCACTAAACATCTTAGCTATACCATGGCAACGAAGACGCCCGCATGTAACACAGAAGCAGAGCAACCTGTCTGTACTCATGCATAAATGAGATCATTGTGTCTTTACACATAACATTGATAAAAGGGGACATAAGAGGCTCTTGGTTGTTGTCGGAGAGCTCATCCTTAAGCTCAAATAGTCCAGTAGGTCTAAATTGATTAATGTTTCCCATTTTCCGTCTTCAAGTCTGTCTGAAGACCTGGTCAGAAAGAGGAAACCGTTGCAATGTAATTGTCTCCAGGCAACTGGATAGAGACACAAGATGGCAACCAGACCCTGTCAATGCTTTTCATCCAGCTGAGGCCACTGTCTATTCTGCAAATTTTTGGTCACCCTAAGCAGAGTCTGACAGGTGTGTGTGGGAAGAACACAGAGAAGCCAAGGTTTAATGAGGAATCTGTATAAAAATGGGCAGCTGAGAAAGTTTGATTAACCATTTACCAGTTTTGCAGCTCCAGAATATGCCAATGTTTTGGGTATCAGTTGCATATGAAGAGACAGTCACAGTCATTAGTTTAAATGAAAACAAATGCACACACCAAAATTCCTTACCAACACCTTTATAGATTGTCAATAAATTAATGTACACTTAACAACCTTAATTAAGATAGCTTATACACTGAGCAGCGATGCTTAGATAAAACTGTAAGACGTTTTTAAATTAAATCAATTTAAATATAAGACATCTAAAATTAATTTTAAATTAGAACAAGCATTGAAGCAACAAAAAAAAACAAAACAAAAAATGCCTAAAATAATATAAATACACACAGCATATACTTAAAAGTAAAAATACACCACAGAGAATAATATGGTGTCTGTGCAAGAAATGACTAAGCAAAACTAGGACTCCTCAATTTAGAAAAGAGGCAGCTTAGAGGGTATAGAGCAGATAACAACATCATTAGAGTGTACAGGAATTGATTAAATGCATTGTCTCATTTAAAAAAATCATCATGAAGCATCAAATGAATCTAGTAGGATCAGATTCAGAGTAAGTGAAAGGAAATAGTCAGGTTTTTTTGCACTGTTGAACTCTTTGGCAAATGATACCGCAGAACATAAAAGTTTGTCCAAGTTTAAGGAAAAATAAGACAAAACTGAGGAATAAACCCACTGGCAGTTACTTAGTACACAAATACAGCTGGAAACACCTGGAAGTTAGGAGAGTAGTATCTCAGAAAAAGAGCCTATACATTTGCCCTATTTTCACTCTTTGCTAGACTTGTAATTCTTCCCTCTGTTGGAGCCAGGATACTCTTCCAACGGACCTCAAAATATTACCTTTTAAAAAATATTAATTCAAAACAACCTTAAGGGTTATTTTTGTCAATGACTTAAATCATATTTGCAATGTTTAAATTAACACAGATTGGCTGCAAGTATATGTTTTTAGCATGCATACCAAATATTTGCCTATCGTAGACAGATTCTCGGAATCGCACTATATTTTATTTAAAAAAAAAAAATCTTTTGACAAGACTTATTAAAAAAAAAAAAAAAAAAAGAGTAAAACCCAATTAAGGCAATTACTGAAAAGCAATCTTACCATTCCATTGTTAAAAAGCTGCTGCTTCTGGGCCGACAGCAGAAGCAGAATCTTATTAACAAGTCACTTCTGATCTGCCCGCACACACAGAGCCTTGACTATCCCAAGATCCGAACTAAGTTTTAAAACCCTGGTTCCAGCAAAGTTTACAGCTGATCCCAGAAACACTGTTCCAGTGATATGGCATGCAGCTGACTGCAGTTTAAGCAAGTCTCAGAGGTGCTGGTATCTTCTGCACAATGGAATACACAACCACTTTCCATACTGTGCAAACATGTGAATACACTATGAACCACAATCATGATAAACTGAGAGTATATACAATGGAGAAAAATCATTATGCCTATCTAGACTCTCATGCTGAGGGTGTTAAATTTTTAACTAGTGTAAAATCTGTTACTTCTGGAAGGTTTAAATGGGCGAATCCTTTTCCTATTTATCTCTCCTTCAGTAGGATTTGACAGTGCAGATTTAGCACGGTGCTCACACACAATGAAGATGTGTACACTTAAAAGAACTAATGAGGATAGTTACGCTAAGAAGAGGAAATCCTGAGTTTTCTTCCTTGACTTACATACCTACTGAGGTATTTGCTGAAATCTACATTCAAGATGTAGGTATTCAAGTGGTGTCTCTGATGACTAGCTCTCTCCTTTACACTGTGATAATCAATACCTTTCCCTGCTAGGGACATGCATATTCATCTGCAAAGCGAGAGAGAATAGAAACAGAACCACAACAGATGCACTCATCATTTCCACTGAAGCAGCGCTACAGCACTCTGCTTCAAACAGGGCTTGTGCATTTTATCAAATGTCTCTTTAATGTGGGATTTATAAATGGATCTGCATCTATAGAAAGAAAACCACGGCTCAGCAAGGTTTCCATCAGCAGAAGTAAGGACTCAGTTGTGCTCTGTCTCCACGAGTCTTAAACTCTTTCCGCACATCTTCAGCAGGATGGGGAGGAACCTTATCCCAGATCACCAAGTGCTGCTCTCAGAGAGGCCGTGAGATTCCAGCTGTTCCTCTAACAGCCCAACAAATGATCCAAACACAAAGCTGTTGCACAACCTGTATTCCCGCCTCGGCTGACTGCCGTATTTCTGAATCAGAATGGCAGTCTGTGCCTTAACGCTGAACTCAGTGCTGTCAGTGCATAATCAGCAAGGGTTGAGCATGCCTGCCTGGGGCTTTGCCATCAGCACATTAATGTTACGAGTGGTAAATGGGCTCAGGCTGGAGGTGCTCAGCTCTCCCGCGGCAGCAGAGACAGGGAGCCTGCAAGTTTTAAGCAAGCTCGTGTGTGAAAAAGGTGGGTGAATACTGGCTCTGCCACAGGTGGCACCTTTGCTGATGTACTCAGAAGAGGAACTTGAGACATCTAGAAGGCTTTACTAATAAATCATTGAGGCCTCCGCAGATTCTTGCAACCACAAATGCAACAGGCAATATTTCATCCATAAGTTATGCATTATAAAATACATGCATTATGAAATATGGGCAATAACAGAAAGATAAGAGCTGCTGCTGATGTAGCAGCAGAAAAGAACTGAACCTGCTGTTTCCCAGAGTATTAGGTCTCCACTACTACTGAAGGTAAAAATGCTTTTTATTTTATTCCTGAATGGAGACTATAGCTATAGGGCAAATAAGGGGAGAAGAAAACAAAGAGAAATTAAAATCCCTAGAAAACTAAGCTGGAGAAAGAGATTTTACCATAATCACTTTTAGCTTAAACACATATAATTTAACAAGGTATCTTTTAAAAGATAAGCCACACCAAGCGAATAGCCATAAATGGCATAAGACATTGTAGAAAACTGGAAATTCCATTATTTCACACATTCTTTATGATTTTCCATATTACATTTTTCAGAAATTATGTTGTAAAGGTAATCTCTGTACTTTCAATACTGAAGTACTGTATGCAAACTGAGCTACAGTATTATTTCGGATTAACTAAAAGCATTTCCTAGTTTCTATTAAAGCCCCGGTTGAAGAAGTATATGCACTGTTTACATTAATTCTCATTTATTAGTTGTTTTAACAGTATAACTACCAACAGGTAACAGAATATCGCTCTGCCAGAAGTATAAAAATCAGTCTTAATCTTTGAAAGACAACCAAGGAACAGCCAACACTGAAACCCTTCTCAAAAACAATCTGACTCTTAAGGGCAAAGTCTGGGCCCTATTGGCAGTAATATGCTTATTTAAGTAAACGGATTTTTAAAATTATTCACACAGTACAGAATGCAGAGGAAGAATAGTTATTTCTGTTATCCAGAAGAGACAAGTGGCAGTTTATAAAAAGATACACAATAAAAAGAGAGGTCTGCAATTTCCAAAAAAGCTTACACAAAATCTTGGTTGTTTTATTACAGGCAAAAGCTATACAATTCCTAGTATCAGCATTTCAGCATCATCCTTAACTGTAAACATCCATAAAGCTGTCAGGAACACAGAACAAATGGCTAACTAATACATCGTATCAGCAAGCAAGTGCTGTATTTTTCTCACAGCCACGTTTGTGAGCTGTGTTAGCACTATGTCAGGGAATCAATAGCTATGACTTCCCTTTGCAGATGTTATTTGTCCTTTTCCTGTTTGATGCAAGCAGAAATGGGCTTCCTATGAAAATTCATTAAGAATACAACAAAACACATCAACAGTCTGAACATTATTTTTAAAAAGTAAATAATACGCATGTAAAATTATACTGAATAAACAACATTGACATAGCTAAGCCATAAATGCACTTTTAGTACCATACCAACTAATGTAATTATGACAGATGCGTATGAAGCAAGGAGTAAGAGCTACTTTTCTAAAGAATATAACAGCTTTTAAATGTAGTATGTAACTCTTTTGTACTTGTTACTTTTCTAATACTGGCAGGTGCATGTCACATTCAAGGTACTGGACAAACTCTATGCCTAAACGTACTGAAGTCAACAGTTAAATTTTCATTGACTTAAGATGAAACATTAGACGAAAGCTAAATGCTTTGAAAATTCTAGGCTATGCAGCACTCTTACTGAACTACATGCTCAAATGATTGCTCAAATGATTACTGAATTTAGAAGGAAAAATTAGAAACAGCATATCAAGCTGCCTCCTGCATAAAAAGGCCAAAAATAATATTATTTTAGGCATGCGCAGGTGTACAAAGTGCTTTATATTAGTAAGAGGTTCCTGGCTGTAAAACTTCAAGATAATGTTATCAACCTAAGAGTGCAGAAAATGGAAAGCTGTAGCACACTAGAAAAAAAAGGGCAGTTAAGAGAGCAATACAATTAGCAGCTATTCAGAAAGTGCTATTGCACAGCATTGTGCTTTAAAAATAGTTAAATAAAATGTACTCGGACATGAATTCCTGCTGGCAAGCTTCAGAGCTAGTCACACAGCAGCTTTCATCTGTTAACAAAAAAGTCAATTTTAAAAGGTTAACAAAAACATATAGATGAGAAAGTGCATGCATATATCAGATCCCCGACTGCTTTCCTATGAGATCATCTTGTTTAAAAACAGTTACAAAAAACCCTTGCTTGGCAGACATAAAATCTGAAATTGCAAAGGGCAAAAGAAAACTATGAATATACTAAAGAGAATCTACTATTGTTTTGGTGGTTAATAGTCATAAAATTACATTTTGTGAAAAATTTACAAAATTTGTAGTTTACTTGTAGAAGGAAAAGAGAATAGGAACACCTTCATAAAAACCTGTGGTTCTTTGCTTAAAATGCCAAACTCAACCAGGAAATGCTCCAAATTCATAGTGGATGCTAATTATGACATTGGAATTTTGATACAAGCAGGTATGTATGATAGACCAATTTTGGTACAAGCATGTATGTACTAGATATCATATGCCCTGCTGCCTTCCATGCAACCATTTTAAATGTTCATAGAGAACAGGTTAAAAAAGCTGGTGCTTCATCCATTTTGGTAACTAAGCCCTTCTGAAGGAAAATTAGCAACATCTCAGGTGGACCCTCTGCTTCTGGATCTATTATTCCTCTGACTGGTCTCCACCGCTGTGTTCTGGAGTCCTCCTGACAGGGAAGGAGACAAATCCTTTCTCAAGCCACCCAACAGATGCAAAAGGAGAAAGCTTCTGGAATACAATGTGCAGCGTAAGAAGGAAAGACACAGCACATGAGGAGGAATAAGCAAGGACGAGAAACATAGGGGAAGAGCAGGATGTACAACATTTTTCCTAGGGAATAGAGGATGGTGTGAAAGTACGGGGTAGGATTGCACCATTTGCTGCAACCAAGGAATCTGAAAAATTTGTTATAATTAATATAACTAGAGCACAGGGCCTGCCCTAGGAAGCTCCTGCAGAAATGGGGCGTTTGCCTACCTTGTGTCTCGCAGAAAAAAAAAGTTATAATTTCAACCTGAATTCCCGCAGATCACATTTTTAATGCTTTTGTGTTTTGGCGATGCTTATTTTAAAAAGATACACAGTTCGATTCCTGTTTCCACATGGGTAGTTTCATTTTGAAGTAGCACCCAGGAAATTTACCATCAGTTATTATTTTGTATTGTAAATACACAACCAAGAGCTCCCTAAGATATGGTTCAGAACTTGGAAATATGTGGTTTTCCTACTTAAGTATTACAATTCTGGAAATGTTCAATGCAATTCATTCAGCCAGATGAGAAAGCCATTGCCTTTCATATAAAGGTCTGAGACAATACCTCCCTTCTCTTTTGTGGTAGAGTGCTAGATCGTAGACCACAGCTAACAAAAATCCAAGAAACTCAGGTTGTATGTGATCAATAAAGAGCTTTAAGAAGTTTTAAAGCCACCTCAGTTTTTAGAAAAATGGATAAAAGATAATATAATGCTCTTGTCTAGGAGACTAGCTTTCATCTTTTTAGGTGTTCCTTCTTAACTGAAAAGCAAATACCCAGGAAAAAAAAGAGTAATGTAACTTTATGCAACAATTGAAAAATATAAAGTAATCTCTTGTCTAAAGAAAAAAAAGACAGTATTTATTTTTTTCTTTAGAAACTTTGCTGCAGTATCGAATAAAACCTGTTCAGAATTCCATGAAAGTTCCCAAACACACCACCTTGCATATTAACCATTCTACAACAAAACCAGTGATGTAACAGCTCTCCACGTGTATATGAACAGACTGCCAAGTTTGTCAGAACCAAACTAACTCATTTGCTGTACTGTTATCACCAAAAAAAACCAAACCAAAGTGCTAGAATATGAACACAGAGATAACAATCTACTCTATATAACAGAATAGTTCCTGTTCCACCACACTGACTTAAAATAGCATACTAGATATTTCAATGTAAATGCTGTGAGTTTTAATCACCTCAAGTACATATAAAAGATCTTACTAGCCCTGTGTTACTGCTTACTGTGGACACAATAGCTGTGGAAAAATCTTAATAATGATAAGTCTCAATAGTCTCTGCTTACTATAGGAAGATAAAAGAGCTAATGTATTACCTCGAATTCTGAAAGGTGGTTAATTCAACAGCTCATACCTTAGCAACAGCTGTAATCTGCTCCAGTGCCACAGCATGAAGATCTTGATCTTTGCTTTCTACCAGCAGTTTCAGGGATGGCAGCAGGAGGGACTGGTTAAGCAGCAGCAAACATAATTCCTTTATACACTGAAAATAAAAGTAAATTCATTCAATGAGATCTCTGGAGATACTAACATCATCATTACCACTAAAATTTATGAAAATTCTATGTGAAATGCAAAATGAAAATCAAACTTTTAAAGCAATGAACTCCCTGTTGGAAATAAGTCTGGAAACTTGAAAGGACAAATTTGAAAAAAAAATGTGGAATACAGGGTTGTAAGTGCAACATTTGTTACATTAAGACAAGGCAGGTACTGAATCACCGTTACAACCTGGAGTGTTACTGAAAGAACAACAGAGCAATCACAGCTCTCTGTGCGACTAATATATTTGTGCTTACTGAAATATGGCAAAGCACGGGAAGAAACTTAAACACCTGTGACATTTCTGTAACTCAATTACGCAATTATAAAAGATGAACAAAATAAAGAGCAAATAACAGTACGGATCAGAGCTCAGCAGTATAAAGCTCTGTCACAAAATCTTTTCAAATTTTATACAAATTTTTATACATACCTAAAGCTTAGCAAATTAATTTTCCATACAGCACAAATTTAGCATCATAAATCATCTGCAAGAAGAAACTAGGCAGTGAAATACCTTTAAAACAAACAACAAACCTACTGTGCATTTCCAAAACTTTACCTTGGCCTTTTGTTAAAAATAAATAAATAGAAATCTCCTACATGTAACTTGTGGTTTTGTTTTTCCCCCAACGTTGCAGTGATTTATTCTTTGATACATCTAAAAATATTTCAACTAACAAATTACGTTATAAATCAAATTATAATTTCCCTTTTCCCTTTTTAGTCATTGTTAAGAATTTTGGTCATTTGTCACAACCACCTCCCAATGAGCACCAGAGGTGTCCCATATTCCAGGGCAACTTACACCAAGTGCTCTGAGTATGTATGACAGTCACCTTGAAAATAGTATCCAACTCTTAGAGGGTCTCTCTGTTTCACTCCAACATTTAAAGAGCAATTGTGGAAGGAGCTCATCAGCCAATTATTAAGTTGGGAGAATACAAGTCCTATGTATTTTTTTTACATCTTTTACACTTTAACGACAAGTGTAACAATTTGATGACCATAATGCAACTGTACTTTTAGCAGCAGCACAGTTTTAGTAGCTGTGAGCCTAAAAGCCTGAAATTATTTGAAGACGAAGAGATGTTAAATGCTTCAACTGTAACACACTGCAGGGACACCTGGCCTTGCCCAGCACAGAGAGCAATCTGGCTACACGTTGTTCAATCTTTTCTAAATTTATGCCTTCAAGAAACGCTACCTGGAAGGACAAATTCTGTCACACTGAGCGCTGAGTCACTGAGGCAAGGCTTGTTCTCTTAACCAGACTTGCTCCTCTCAACTTGCATTCTGTTCTGCTACTGATGATGTTTTAAGTGAAGGATATGATATAGGACCGGGGTGCCAAACTCATTTTCACCAGGGGCCACAGCAGCCTTGTGGGCCGAATGTAATTTTAAGACTATATAACTGTAACTACTCCTACACTTATACAGTCCTAAAATTATATTCAGCCTTTGAAGGCAACCGCGAGGCTGATGTGACCCCTGGGGAAAATGAGTTTGACACCTCAGATATAGGATCAGGGAATAAGAAGATTAAATAAATATGTTAAGCTTTGTCTGATCAGTTGTATGCTTATTTAAACCTCTGATAATTTCATATTCAGTTGTATTTCTTTTGCAGTAGTATGCCTGCCATACCAGCAAACTTACCCAACGCAAAGTTAGAGATTCACACTACATGTCTCCTTTTCGTGAAAAGGTGTATCCACGGCAATAAATGTAGCTTATGTTCAGGAAAAAAAAAAATTCTGAGAGCCATAAAATACACAACCTGAACAAAACAGCAATTTTACCACGCTTGCTTTTTCTCTCTGAAAGCCTCTCAAAACTAAACGGAGCAGCTGTGCCATGAGAAATAATCCATAACTATAAAAAGGGTCTCTCAAAGAACCTCAGAACATAGTTTGGGGTTGTGAAAGGAAGAAAAGGAAACTAAGCAAATTGCAAAATGTAACTAGGTACTGTACGTCTTTAAAGCAACAGGGCAAGGAGAGAAAAGATGCAGATGTTGAATCCAAGTTTGCTGACTCAATGAGCCGCTTTAAAATAAAGAAAAATTTTATCTCTCAGCAAGCAAATGTAGTAATACAGATATTAACACTGCTATTTTCAAAGCAATAACATTTAACTCAGATGATATGCCAGCATTTTGTTTTCTTCTTAGATGCTTCTCAATTACACTCTAGTACTGGTTACACATTCTAATGAGACGTGTTCTAACACAATCTGCTTTGTTCATCACAGAGGCGTAAAGGCCTTTATGTAAGAAAACAGGCTTCGTTATCCAATTAACTTCTGTTTATCTTACACTAGCAGATTTTGAAGCTAAATTTCATTAGATTTCAGGTAGGTACCAGTCAGATGACTTGCCTAACTTTGTGCCTGATTATAACATGTCTAGCAGACATATCCACTCTTACCTACAAAATACATTCCAACAATTAATTTTACTTACTGGCAAAATATCACATCTTATGTTAAAAACTGAAATAGTGTAAATTAAACTCAACTAGTTCTTGTTACGCCTTTGCAAATCAAGACAGTTTTATTAGCTTCTGTTCCATCTAAAAATATCTGCAGAATGAAATCAATCACCTGTCGGTCTCCGATAAGCAAATACGCTGCACTCCTTCAGCCTTCTACTTCAAGGTATTTTTATTGTGCACTAATTTTTGCAGGTTGTCTCTTTTGCCTCTCAGTTTTCAGTGTCCTCTTAAAATGCAGCTATCCTAACATGGTATTTTATTCTAATGCCAGTCTTACTAGTGGTTTATGGAGAAGGGTACTTATCTACTGTTCTTCACTTGATATCTCTTATAAGATAAGACTACACTGCCTCTGTTTTCCTCGTACACTTATGATACTGACTTCTGCGTATCAGTGTGTCATTAATCATGATGTCGTAACAAAAAGCCAAAGTGTTAAATATCTTTTTAGCTTCTATTCTTATTAAAAGATCTCAGGCAAATGAACAATTAACAGCTGACAATAGTAATGGGTGAGACTTCAGTATTGCGAATTCAGTCTAAAAAAAAAAAATGTTTCTGGGGCTGAAAAATTCACTCCAAAATGCATAAATAAATGATAATTCAAGTTAAGAGACATCACGCTTGACAGTGAGACACATTATATAAGACTGGAAAAGAGAAATGCAGTCTGTCTTTCAGAGGTGGAAGAAAGCAGGCACTCAAGGAGAAAAGTATTATGGACCTACCAACACTCCCAATGCAGAAAAACCATCAGAACATACAATGAAAAAACAAAAACATTGTACAGAAACATGCTCCTAAAGGCCCCTGCACCAGGTACTGTAGTTTAGAAAAAGGCCATCACTATGGCATATTTTAAATTTAGCAACACTTGAAAAATGTGACATGAAACACTGTCCTCTGCACCAGGGAAATAAGGCTTAGAATAGTGCGGTCCAACTTGCAAACGCCTGGAGTGGCCTCCATCGCTTTTTCCACAGGACAGTTTGCCAAGCACAGATTGTCCAAATACCAAAAAACACCTCCTCATACGTCTGCAACAAATAACTGCACTGCTGCTCCGGACAGCAGCTGGAAATCCAACCCTGGGCTGCAAGGCAGCGCTCCCAGCACTGCTCACAGCAGCACAAGTGCCTTTCAGTCTGCAAGACGCAGCTGGAAGCATTTCAGTGTCTGTCTGCAGCACAATGGTACCTTGAGAGGGACAAATCAATCCTAAATCAAAATCTGGAACACCACGATTTAGCTGAAACCCTTGTAAGATAACTCTAGTCATCTATCTATGGTTCACTGTAAGACTAGTGAGGCATATAAAACGGATTTCATAGGAGTCTGTTTTGGGTCCGGTATTATTCAGTATTTTCAAGGATAGTTTTAAGGGCCGCATAATGCTTTCAAATATTGTGTCTGGAGAGGCTGCAAGCAGACCGAAGGGCAGCATTTAAATTATCTGAACAAAGTGATCAGAGACAACTGTGAACAAAGAAAAACATACAATGTGTACTCATATGTAAAAACCAGGAACAACTACCTAAAAATAGAAAAAAGGACTGCAAGCAGTGCAGTTGTCAGACAGTCCAAACACATGTGCCTTCCAAGCAAATAGGACAATGCTTATTTCAACTAAGAGGAATGGAAAAATCTATCCACTGTATAATGCAAATTAACAAACAAACACACACCAGCCAAACACCCACAGATACAAAGATTAAAGCTACGCAACTCCTCAAAAGACAGTAAAAAAAGTACTTGGTTATAAAAAAGTAGAAAGACCAACAGGAGGTAAAATAAAGAGAGAAACCTTTCTCATTAAATCTAAAGAAACATCTTTCCTAACTTCTACACCATCATGACTTGAAGCTAAACCGTTTTTTCCATCACAATCTTTGGACTTCAGAATGGTAAATGTTATGGTGATAAACTGATCCCTCAGATTTTAGAATTTGTCATTCTAGGTCTGTCTTTTTCATCAGTGTATTTATTGAAATGTGAAGTAATCTAAACAGGTTAATTATCAGTAATCAGATTTTCATCTTATTCAGCCACACGATCTCAACTCTCTAATTTGTGCACTAAGTACCGTAGCTGTGCATACAAATAAGTTACTTTAAATTTATCCATGTCATTCCCCTCTCCTCTCAAATAGAGACATAAAGCAATACAGCCTGTGTTTGCAGGTAACTGTACATTTACACATTTCAGTGCAACGTGTATTGCTGCCCAGCATTCTAATAATAAAAAAGTTATTTTACATTGGTAAAGCTATTTTATGCTTGAGGATCAGAGCACTTTCATGTTGTATCTGTATATTCACACCTATACAGAGAGCTCTTCCAACCTCCTGTACCATTAAAAAAGGCAGGTACCTCTAAGCAAAGCTGCTAACCAAGACCAAATTTGTGTATAAATAAGAACTTGTTACGGAATACAAGAAAAAAGTTTACTCAATAAAGAGAACTGAGTGAACCATGACCCATTCTTGAGCAGAACGCTTGGTGAACTGACTGCTGTAAGACAAAGACCCTCGGTGGGATTTGTCTCCCTGGTTCACTGAGGTGAGTTAGAAAATTCTAATTTGACTAAGTTTGTCTACTCTTGTGCATGAGGAAGGTTATAAGTGTACAAGCTATGGGGCACCACTCAACGCCTTGTAAAGAAAAGCTATGTATACTTAGGCCAGTCCCAGGGATAGTGACACCTGCCTTCCACGAAAATTTTTGGTGGAATGAATTAATAAATGTATTTATCATTTCAGCTTTCTGACACCTTCTGGAATCATGTTTTATACAGATTTCAAACTTGACTCAAATCTGTCTGACTATTAAAAAAAAAAAAAAAAACCACAACACACTCCACCTGCCTGTATTTTAAGCAGAACGTGTTGTTTCTATTCTGCTTCTAGTCTTAACATCAGCTGTTTTCTATAACAGACCGTGATTGTGTGAAGATGATTATAAGGCATTAATCAGCCTACTAAAAATATACACATGACTACTCTAAAGTTGTGTGAAGTTTATTAAGCATTTCTCAAATCTGTCTTCATTAGTATACAATATTTACGTTCAAAACACTTCAGTAATTTTATGCTTAAGAGATGCTTGTATTGAAGTATGCATACATAGTTAAGACAGAACACCATGATTACTACAAAGCAATTACTTGTATATTAGTTTTTTCATCACCAACACATTTTTCAAGGATTTCTCACTAAATCTTTATGCATTTATTAGCAAGAAAATTACTGATTATATAATTAACAGCTTTTCCACACTAACGCCTATGGCAATGCACTATTTAAGACTTTTTATAAATACTTCAAAGAATAATTTATACTAGAACAGACACCTAAAGGTCAGTTAATCCAACCAGCCCCCACCCAAAGCAAATCCAACAAGATAAAATTGCCTATGACCTGATCCAGTCAAGTTCTGAATACCTCCAAGGATGGAGACTGCATGTCTCTTCTAAGCATCCACCTCATCTAATATTTCACCACTTTAATGGTGAAAAAGGTTCTCCTTGCATGTAATGAGAGTCGTCTCTATTGTCTCTTGTCCTGCCACTGCGCATCTCTGTGAAGAGGCTGGCTCCATCTCCGCTATGTGTTTCCTCATCTGGATATTTAAAGACAGCTGTACGATCTCCCTCAGCCACCTCTTCTTCAGACAGAATGAACCCGATTCTCTCAGTCTCTCTGCATTTATTGTGCTCCAGTCCCCTAACCACCTTGTTAGCTCTCCATTGGTATGGCAACATCTTTCTTGTAGTTAGGACCCCAAAACATTACTCAATTCCATGGTACCCAAAGTTAAAACTTACCTCAACAGGGAGCATGTGCTTTGTTTCATACAGAGAACGGCAGATTTTCAAAATTTCATTTCCTGTGTTCTCCTTTTCCTCAGGTGGGCATCTCTGTAGCATAACAGTTCCCAGTTTCACCCAGGGATTATCATCTGTGCGTGATCTGCCCAGAAAAAAAACAGAAATGTGTTTAGCATATAAATATATACCCCCACCTCCATTTTCTGTAGGTGTTTTTCGTTCATTTGACTGTTTTGTGATGTAAGGTACAATCTCATGAAAGAAAAAGAAAAAAGTTTTGAGGCAAGTTACTATCCTGACGCCATCATTCTTTCAATACAACAAAGAAGCTTAAAGTATTTTGAATTATGACACACTGCTATAATTCTTGAGGAATCACACACCGGATAAAGATTGATCAAATGGGAATAGCATAGGAACCGCTTCTCCTGGCTTTATACCAGCTAATTTCCCAAGCAGAATGTTATTGAGGGAGGGGAGACAAATCCAGCATTCCTAATTTTGTTTGCTTTGATCACATTCTAACAGCACCTTCCTCTCACGTATCTGTCTCTTGCTTCTGAGCAAAGAAAATACTTTCAAGATTTACATTTTAATTTTCAGGTTCAATAAGTACAAACAAAAATAAACTTTTTTTATAGCCCAACCAAACAGCGCAGAAGAGTGAAAGTACATGTGTCTGTACTTGTTCATTAGCAGATACGATGCAGATACATTTGTTTCACATATTTAAAATATTCTTTTCGTTCTACACAGAACTTCATGCCACGTCGCTATTACACAGTCAGACTTACACCAATGGCAGACAGTAGATCCAAGTAATATTTATCACACATGATGGCAAGGCAATGTTTGCTATAAAGCAGGGGTGCCGAATCCATTTTCACTGGGGGCCACATCGGCCTCACAGTTGCCTTCAAAGGGCCAAATGTGATTTTAGGACTGTGTAAATGTAGGAGTAGTTACATTTATACAGTCCTAAAATGACATTCATCCCTTTGAAGGCAACCGCGAGGCCGATGTGGCCCCTGGCAAAAATGAGTTTGACACCCCTGCCATAAAGTTTTGTTGCTGGGATATTTCTTGTTCTACAGGTGCTATTCATTAGATCATGGAGATACTTGGCTACTTTTGTTAGGTGTCCTTGCTAGGACCAGATGTATTGACAGAAACGGGGAGTAGAGCAGAGCTTTTAAATGACAGCATGAAGCCTAACACTGGAACACATCCACACTGTCATTTTCCTAATGTGATTTAAGTTAATGCATTGCAGTTTCCATCTACAATGGGCTAAAATCATGCACAATCACAGTTTAGATCATGATCGTATTAAGCCACAGTAACGCAACCACAATGTTCATCTGTGCATGAACTTAGGAAGGCAGAAAGCGTGTTTTAAAAATCATCTCATCATCTCTTTTGCTATTAATCAGCCTCCCAAAGACACAGGAAACTTTTCATTTTAGCTTGAAAGAAAAAAAAAAAATCCAAGCAAGACCAAATCTGGCAGGTTGGTTTTACAATGTAGTGCAAATTAAGATACTAATACAGCACATGTGGGAAGGAGTAGTGAAGCGCTGCTTTTCAAAGATATTATTTGGCAGCATTGGGAGCAACACATTAATATCACTGTAAATGGAGTCTGTTAAGAGAGTCTGCAGGACTGACATACATCAAGGAATAGGTCTGACAACTCTGGAGAGGACAACTACCAGTACATACTATTTCATATATTAAAGCTCTCTCCCGCTCATCTTTCAAAAGTACATGTTGTAATCAAACAAAACCAGCTCCACATGAAGCTGACATTATATCCCAACATGAACACCAGATACAGAGGTGGCTAGGAGCACGTAACTTGGAATGCAAACTAAATAGAAGTCATTATCTTTATTCCTTCTGACAACTTACTTGAACTTTTCCATCAGTCACAGTCACTGAGCTCAGAGCTGCCACAAGCCTGGCTGGAAACAGCCGAGATCCTCCTCTCCTCTCCTTCCAACCCGATGGGTCGAACCCAAAGACACCAGCTTATTCAACAAGCAGAACGTGATGCACTTAATCTGTGAACCCCCAGTAAGGTTAGGAGAAGAAAAAAACCCCTACAGCTCCATCTTTGCCACTGGTTGAATTGACAGCTCCTGCTATGTGATCCATCTCTTGCTTAGAGGCACAGACAGTCATAATTAGTTTCTATTTTTATAGCTGCTACCTCCAGAGTACATTAAGAAAACCTATAAGAATTTCCCATTAGAAGACGAACACAGAAATCACACTACAAAACAAAGAAGTTAGAAATAACCAGAAAGATGCAAGACCACAAGGCTTGCCATGCGCAGCTTTATTTATTTAAAGTATCAGAGATATAATTTACATATACAAAGCTTTTCTCAACACAACTCCTTAAAATTATTTCAAATATTTATGAGATCGATTAACAAATATCTGTTACTTGCCACCTCTAAATAAAAATAAGATTCAGTTACCAAAACTCTGGCACCTACAGGCAGAATTCAGTTTTCTTCTCTCCTGAATTTTACCTTAGCTCAACTATGATTAAAAAAAAAAAAAGTTACTTTTCAACATGAAAAAAGTAATTATTCCAAAAATACAGCATGAACCTTTTTTTCCCCCCAATACTAAAAGACAGAAAATTTGGATTAAGTTAAAAAAAGAAAAGTGAACTAAGCTAGTGAGTCCTTAAAAGCTAGTCTTTCTGAGTTCCCAAACATCCTACCAATATTTGAAATAAATTTTGAATGTAGGCTGTAAGTTCCAAAGAACTGCAGAGCTTCAGGTACTGTCAATCATAAAAAAACCCCACCACACACACAACTTTATGAAGTGCTTAAAATGACATCTAAATATAAGACATCTAGACAGAAAAGCATGTATGCACAACACGGGTATGAAAATAAAATTTTAAAAAGTATATGGCTTTGAGTGCTGACTGAACCAACCAAGCTCTCTCTTCTGTTTCCTCACAGTCAATGTGCCATATTATGATATGAAGAGAATCACATTTGCAGGTGAATAATGAGCATTAGTCTAGGCGGAATATTTTAAAATACAAGAACTCAAACACAAAAAAGCACAGACTTACCATTCACAGAGACATCACAAAAATTCTTAAAAACCAAAAATGGCTACTAAAAAATCCCTGAACTTCAGTTGTTTTACTTCTCTTTCCTTTTGAGGCTTTACAGAATGTAAATTGTATTTTCCAGCTTGATATTCAGTTCTAAGTATTAGATATTTACAGTCAGGTTGAAAACCAAAATTCTAAATATTTGGATGACTTAGACTTAAATTCCCCAGATCCTGCACATATCATTACACTGGCAGCAAACAATCAGTTAGTAAGAACAACCCTTTCCTGAAGCAGAGGAAAGAATAAGTAAAGATTTTTTAAAAAATCTGAATACATATGGATAAACAACTGGCTCACAGTTTTCCTCTTCACGCAAGAATTTCTTAATTCAACTTGCTTTAAAATGAAATTGTTGCAAACCTCACTAGCCAAACAGTTCCTGCTCCTTATTCCAACCCAGCCATCAGGGCAGGTTTTTCAGTAATACAATTTCAGGAAGATGTATACAACAACACCACCACCACATAAACAAAACAAAACAAACTCCAAATAAACACAACCAAACAAAACCAAAAACACACCACACACACACAAAAAACCCCAAAACCCCTCAAAAAACAAAAAAAACCCCAACCCACCAAAAAAACCACACCACCAGGCTGGTAAGCAGAATTGAATGCAACAGCGGTAGGAGAGGGAAGAACAAGCAAGAATAAAAGGAGACCCCAGAGCCGAGGACATTTGCAGCAGCCTTACCAAAGATGCAGAGACAGGCATATGACAGCAACCATCAATGACAATGGAGAGAGGGAGGAGAGAAGGTTCAGATAAAGGAGGCAGAAAGGACCAGAAAGGATTGCTGCTGGGCCTCCTCCTTACAGCACAGCCTCTGCTTCCTGGCTGGCACGGATAATGCCAGGATTTACAAGCTCAAACAATACAAAATAATAAAATCCAAAATGACAGAAATGTAAGCTGTTCCCAGCACACTTTTACAAGAGGCAGTTGAAAAAAATCTACTTGACAAGAGTTTATGAAATTAATCCTGTCACATATCAAGGAATCCTGAAGAGAGCTGTATCTGACTTTTTAAAACCAATCATACTTGAGGTGGTAGGATGGAGGTTGGAATGAGGACAAAACTTCACTTCAGAAGCGCTATTAGTTGTTAAGACAGGTGTCTCTAGTTCACTCAAATTCATGTTAATGACAGCACACTGATTCTAAAAATCAAAATTTGAGAACATTTCTGCACACCAAATATATTATCTCTGTAGATAAGAGAGCGCCAACCAGCTGGAAAGGAATTTGGTGGAGAAGGACTTGGAGTCTTGATAGACACCACAGTGACCACGAGTGAGCAATGTACCCCTGCAGCAAAGAAAGGCAACAGCATCCTGGCTTGAATCAGGACAAATGTTGCCAGCAGGTTCTTCCCCTCTGCTCAGCACTGGTGAGACATCTGGAGTGCTGAGACTGGTTTTGGGCTTCCCAGTACAAAAGTGACATGGACATACTGAAGTGAGCCCAGGGAAGTGCCACAAAGATGAAGAGATTGGTGTATCTGTCCCATGCACAGAGGCTGAGGGAGATGATAGAATTGGGACAAGTTCAGTGTGGAAAAGAGAAGGATTGGGGAAATTTTATTAATTGTATAAATACCTGATGGGGAAAGTACAGAAGAGGGAGTGTGACTCATCTCAGTGATGCTCAATGACAGCACAAGAGCCAATGGGCACAAACAGAAACACATTTTACTAAAATGTAAGAGAAAACTCTTCGTTGTAGTTGTTTTGGAATTTCCAGTCTTGGAGCCCTTCAAAACCCAAGGCAATGGCCTTGAGCGGCCTGCTCCGGCCTACTCTGCTTTGAGCAGAGCAAGTGGAGTAGACATGTCCAGAGATCCTTTCTGATGTCAGCCATTGCTAAATACATTAAAATCACACAATGACATATAAGGTCGTGAAATAATTTACCCTGTTCTCTTGGCCTCTTAGCCAAATTGATTTCTTTAAGTCAGAATTGTGACTACTAAATGCCTAGGAGCTATACTAACTACTTTAGACCCTATATGAATTATGAGACAGGTGATCCAAGTATTTCGTGCAGATTTTCAGACTGCACCACTCTTGGTAGTAAGAGGTATCCCACCTCTGAAATGTAATCCGCTGTTATTTATGACTACGAATCACATGTACTTCTTGTTTTTTCTTCTTTTCTTTAGGAAGTCAGCCTGAAGGAAGAGAACACCAAGTGGGAGATAAAATTAAATTATTTTAATTTCCTCTCCTGCAGAGTAGTAGACAAGAACTGTCTATATATGAGAAGGGTTTGCACCTTTCACAAAATTCTTAGTGTTTCTGTTCAACCCAAGGAAAAACAATTTTGCTAATTGCAGCAATATTTAACTTGACCTTTTGTTCCATAACTTTAAAACTTTTTTTTTTTTTAATCTAAGCACTACATTAAAGTTTGACAGCTCCCACACACTGTGAGGATCCAATTTTCAATTATGATTAAAACAAAACTAAAGAGAAAAGTTGAATATGAATTTGTGACAGATTACATAGCAGTCCTTGTACTTCTTTAAGCACTGAAGACAATTTCTGTCTCATAAAACTGTCATAAAGAATTCAGGTTAATGCTTATGCAGAAATTGCAAACAAGCTGCAGGCTTGAAGGTGAATAACCCTTACAAATTACCTTCGAATGGGCCAGTTCTCTCCAAGTCCACAAAAGAGTTACTTTTCATAAATAGCCACTTTTCTGACAAATCAATGCACATCAACACTTTGGGGAGCATAGTCCTCAACTTAAAACAGGTTGTAATCAATATTCCAAAGTAATTCAATGGAAACATTGTTTAATGTGTCTAACCTCGCTACCATCAGATAAAACATGGCACATTGTAATCACTACCCAAAAATTAATATTAGTGCTGTGCTTGAAATATATCTGACTTTTGCCTCATAACATAATCTTACAAATCCTTACATCTCAGAAGTGATCATCAGTTATAGAATAGAAAAGCTAAATTTTTTACCTTTAAATATGTTCAGTAAGTCACACACAAAAACCAAAGAACTGGTAAAAAAATAATGTAGTTAAGATGTTCCAAACTAACACTTTCAGTAAATACACATTCTGACAGGTGCAATGCTGAAGTTTCAAATAGTTATTCTCATTTTAAATTGGTGGTTTAGGATATGTCTCCCCTAATATATATTCTTTACTTTTGGATACTTTATTCAGAGACAGAAGTAATAGGTACTGGATCTAGAAAAGAGAAGCACCATTGCTTGGTACCATTACCCTCATAGACCTCCTGCAGACTGTCTGCCGCAGCCTTCTGAACATTGACTTTCAAAGGTTTTTCTATACAGTATAACTTTGAATGGAAAAAAAACAGTCAGAACTTTGTATTCCTTTTTATAGATTTTTTACATGCTGCCAAAAATAAGAGCAAAACACGTAACTTTAAATTTAAGTAGATATTAATAGTAAAACCTCCTCTGCAACAGTTCAGGCAATAAAATGGTTTTCTGCCTCCTCCACGATGCATACTACCTATGCATAGATAGTTTTTACAAGAAACTGATTATTCAATTCTGCTTTAAATAAATGATTTATTTTTCCCCACTATGAGCCCTTCCAAAGGTCATACTCCTTTTAGCCATGTTTGAATTCACTGACTTAAAACAACATGATATTATCAAGCAAGACTTAGAACTCTAGTTACAGGACTGTTTGAAGAAATGTTTACCTATTGCTCATGTCCATTGGTGGCCAAGCTTGAAGGAGTAAAACCAAATGCTGAAACTCCGATGGACTGTGACTGGACTCAAGAAGTCCAAGGAAGAGAGCATATCTTTTTTCTTCATTTTCAACATCTGTTATCTCTACCTGGGTGGGGGGAAGAAAAAGTTGTGATTTTTTTTTTTTTTAAGAAATCAATGATTTAAAAATTAAACTATCTGTGAAGGATATCACTGTTGTAAAACAATGCAGGACCACAGTGATCGTAATTTTCCCACAAACCCATTTTCTTACCTCTCATTTTCAACTACAAGCAAATAAAACAGGAGAACACACAATGATGGCAAATGACTTAGCTGTACATTCCTAACACAATGTAACCCCACACAAGTACCTCCACTGATGAGTTCAGGGGATCTTATGTCTGTGCTCTTCAACCAACCAAAAATTCCTTTTGTTTCCTTTTCTTGATATATAGACATATACACACACAAATATATGTCTTTTTAAACAATAGGTATATCTAGTGCTTCCCTAATATATATTACTCACTCACCTATGAAAATTCAATAGTTTTATCTCAATTTACAGCACCTAATCTTTTCTCCCACAGGAAAGAGCCTGAAAGATGATTCTAAATTAATTTACCCAGTGATGAACATTTACTGACAGGTACTGTAAGATTTCTCAATATAGGTGTTCGAACCTAAGAAAAACAAAACCCCAGCCACCAGATGACTATCTCAGGAAAAATGTCCACCTAAGTTCAAAACCTGCAGCTTCTTCCAGGACTGGAATTCACTTCAGTTGATGACAGGTTGTTTTATAGATAATTACTGCTTGCAGTTCACATGGTAAAAAAGTACAAGGTAAAAGGTCTGACTGTTGAAGGAAAGCTGCTGTAAATGAGAACCAATTCGCCACTAAGTGAGAAGCAGCTTCTATTTAAAAGTTTGGCTATCACACTAGGAGGGCTTTCACAAAACGGAATTCACTGTCTACCTGATATACGAAAGTTCTTGGAGTTTAAAAAAAATTTCTTACAATAACAAGGTAGCTTCCTCTGTGTTATTAACACATTCTAAAATTGAATTTTTCCTCCAAACTTTGAGAAGTTCCAGGATATCAAGCACTTCAGTTCCATCTGTAATTCCGCTGAAGATACACAGCATTAACTGTTAACTTTTCCGTTTCAGCCCAAGCAGTTCTAAGACATCAAAGATGGACAAAGTTTTCCTTAGTTCCACAGCTACTCTAAAAGATTAAAGATTGTGCTCCCATCTTTTCAAAGCAACTCTGATACATCAAGGGCAAATTTTTCAAGAGGTTGGAAAACAAAGACTACTGATGCATTTATTGAGTTGCCTACATAATTTGTGACTTTAAAATACTTAGTGTTGAAAAACTGTTTACTTCTGTCTCCAGGGTACATCTGAAAGCTCTGTAGACTAAAACATTTTACACAGTGAAGAAATGTTTCTGAAATCTGTCTATCTAATATACCTTTCTGTACTGTAAATGTCACATAGCAGGCATCAGTTACCCACTTCCAGTATTCTGAAATTCCATCTATATTTGTTAATACAAAATATTATCTTCAATATTTAAATCACCAGGCTGAGAAGAAAAGGGAGAACAGGAAAGGGTAAAAGGGACATAAGCCATGCTAACCTCTAAGGAGCAAATATATTTAGCAAATTATGTAATATCTAGACAACAGAAATTCTCACATTGCTTCATCTATCCCCAAACTCCTTTTTCAGACAACTAACTCTTTAAATATTTAAACCAAGTAAGTAGCATTCTGGATGGTCCACTGAGTACATTTAGTATATTTGCACAAATAGCATGTTACTTCAAAACATAGACTAAATGTTCATATCTCTCTAATGAGAACCGTAAAAATGGAAGAAACAGCACAGATGAGAAAAGCTGTCACAGAAATTGAGCCATTAGTAGCAGAAAATAGATGAGAATAGATCAGACATCCTATTTAACATGAGCTGAATTCCAATAATTCTGCCTAATAATGCACCTTTTTTACAGTTTTACAGGTTTACAGGTTTTTTTATGAGGTTAATTAATCTAGCATTATAATCCTGTGTTTTGGACAGCTGGACCCTTGCAACATTATTGCTCATAACAACACACATTAATATGACTAAAGAAAATCAGAAGTAACTTTCTGTTCTTAAACATCGTGTGCATTTCTGCAACACTTCTTTCCACAATGGCCTTTTTCAAGTCACCTACAACGAACTTTCTACGGTGTTAGTTATTTATAGATTTTTAAGAAAATTATTGGAAAGTCACTTTTTATACAGCATTTTAAGTGCATGTCACTTCCATTTACTGTGAAACAGGTGAGATTAGAAAGTAGTGACATAGCGCCTAAGTATGCCTATCTTTTAAGAGTGCATGTGGTGATCTAAAATTGCAGCACTAAGGACAGATGAAATGGAAGGTTAATGAAAGAGGAATAAATGGAAAATATGTCAGTGCTGATGGGTAGATGACAAGTATGATTACTTAAAAAAAAAAAAAAATCAAATTACAATTGTTATCCTACCTTCAAGTCCCCACCCCTCCATCTTTTAATTCTTAGCTACCTTCCCCTTCCTCAATGTATCTTATGCTTCTGCTGCATCTATCAGTTGTCCCTATATTCCACATACATCTGTGTTTCACTCCTGTGGTAACGTGGCTGTTAAAGTAACTGTTTTTGAAAAGAAAAGCTGAATTTCAGATGTAAACCCAGGCTTAGACACTGAGAATGCCTGTGTCACAATGGTCACACAGTCAAATGCATCAGGAATATTTTTCAGAAGTATTCCGGAGTGGAAAACATCGTCAAATACACGCCAACTCTGCAAAGACTAGGTCCACACTTCACATTGCACTTTAATAAGTAGTCCTGCTCGTTCAAATGAGATTGCCTAATGTCCCAAACTGTACCTTCTGAGAAGCTGCTGTATTTAATTTGTGTGTGTGTGCCTTTGCACAATCAAGATGATTGAAATCTATGCACGATTTGCTCACTAGCATCACTAGAAAAATCCTAATGAGCAGAAGATCAACACTATGTACCAGAAACACATTTAAAATCTTCATTTCAAGGTACTGTTGTTCTTATAAAACAAATATACACTTTAAAGTTAAATAGCAGTAAAGTAGCAATATTACCTGTTATGAAGTAAATCAAGGCACTTGGCTTAAACATCTTGTGCACTGCTTTATAGTTTGAATGACAAGATACCTTGCCTTCTCTCTAGTTCTTTCCTCACAATTCTCCAGAAATAGGAGTTACAATCAAACCATGAAAAAAAGTGATAGTTCCTTGCTACAAGAAAGCAATACCTTTTAAGCAGCACATTAGAATTAAGGGTTTTTTAATTTATATTTGCTATGCATATATATATGTGTGTGTATATATATATGCACATAGAACATAGGTTTTCCTCTGTATTGTCTCCTCTTTGCAAGGCTGAGGGAGAACATGGTGAGGAAGCAGACACCTCACACAGCACAAACAGAGCACGTTCTGTGTTAAAAGGAAAAAAATTCATCTTAACAGAGGTGAAATTTAGCTAAGATGAAGTTACCATGGTTAGATAAGTCTGTTGTTTTGTGGTAATAATGCAGGAAAAAGAGTAAAAATTCCACTTTTAACTGAACACCCTCTGCAGCGACTCAGAATGATTCATTTAGATTACTCTGAATGTTGTAACGCAACAGTGCTGCATTTTTACCAGTGTGATCATCTTTAAATCATGGTAATGGGATAGTGTAACTCAGCTTTCCTGGTTTTTATTTTAAACAAAACCCCCAAACATCCTTCTGAACTACTCAAAGGCTATGCAAGGATAACCTGCCATGAACAGCTCAGAGCCTTAATAGCACAAGTGCCTGTTAAGAAGAATCTGGCACTAAACAGAATCATGAGGAAGGTAGCAAGGAGTATGCTTGAATTTCAGATGATTCCAAAGAAATATGAAAAAAGAAGAAAAAAAAAAAAAAGGAAACAGAAAGCAAGGACTTTCACTTTTAACAAGGGATTTGCTCAATTCTGTCTTGTTTTTCCCTAGTTTCATGCCTTCTCTTCGGCAGTACAACACAGCCGGCTTCATGTTTTTCATTAAAATAATAGGCTGCACAAATATTTACCACAATGGGAAAGTCAACTAAGGGAATTAATTTTAGAAATTATACTCACGATAGATTATAAAATGAAATACAAATTAAGTAAAACCAAACCTTACGTTAAACTGTTAAAATACACAATTTCATTATCAACGAGGGACTACATCTGTTTAAAATCCAGACCGCACAAACACCTGCCTATGTTAATGTTCCTTAAAAAAATATATAGGAAATGAACAAAGCAAAATATAGGCTACACAAACAGCACTGGGTGTTGCTTAAAACTGCATTAGATACTACCAGCTGTCTGAATCAGTGCAAACTCCTCTTATGCGTATGTTCTCCTCCTGAGCACTTTGCTTTTACATCTATTCCCAGTTTCTCCTGTTATTTTATTATTATTCATCCTAAGTGGTTAGGATGGCCCATAAAGGAATTCTGACTCATCCTATATTATCATTGCTTAATAAAGGGAAAAATCAGTCCATTCCAAATACTGAACAAGACAGTAAATTAAAAACATTTCTGAATGGGAGTGTGAACTGCAGCTACAGCGTGCAGCAGCTACGGTTCACTAGAACACAAAAGCCAGATTTTATTTTTATCCAAGATACATTATTTTGCATGTCTCAAGTAGACGACTCACCAGTAGCAGAGACCTGACATAGCATATGTTCAATAACCCATTCTCTTACAGGGAGAGTTCTGAACTTGGCTGTAACTTGCAAATCTTAAGAAAACTAAAACACTGCTGAAAAAAATAGTGCTGGAATACACTTATTTATCAAACAATCGGCCAAAATGTCTTAGTTCCTACATCATTTTGCTAGTAGGAAGTTACAGCAGACAGAATTCCTACAAGCTTTTAAAAATATTTGGTGTTATATAAAAAACATGTGAACTATATGGGCACAGGTGCTTTACTGCTAAAGTCTAAACGATAAGAGGAATCTGGCAGTTGGTTGAGATGCTTGTAATCTCTTCAACTGTACAGTACCTGAGGACAAACATAGCCTTTGTCTGACTTCAGCCATCCTGAGCAAACTTGGAAGGCATGTTCTTTATATCCAGTGCTGAAATAAAAACTTAACACACTTACAATCCCTCCCCAAACTGTTCTGCCTGATAATAAAATATTTCGAAGATTTATATAGTCCTCTTCCCTCTATTAGATGCCCAAAATGTTGAAACCGCTCAACACATTTTATCCACTTTCAATGTGCAAAGTTTTGACTCATCATCTTGTTCCACAGATTTGTTGCTGCTTTACAGATACTTATCACACGTGACACACATGAAGGAGTCCCAGTATGAAAATTTCCCTCAAAAGTTTGGTCTGTAGTATTTTATAAACACTGTACGATGACACACTTGAAGAATGATAAGGTTAAATAAAGTTGTGGACATAATACATGACTGATAAAGAAAACCTTTGGCATGGCAGTCCACAGGATTTAGTTCAGTACATTATGTCAATCTTGAAAGTGAAGTTAGTTTAAAATCATTACTGACAGCAACAGTGGAATATATATGTATCCTAATTGTGTCCTTGAGGCATACATATCTACTATATAATATTCTCACAATCGTAAATGACAGACACACCTGATAGAGTTATAAATGTTTTATTGCTAAAGCTATATAATTTGAGAATCTGTCACTGATCAATATGGCTGATAACCTAGAGAGGGTTTTGTTGAAGAAATAGAAATGCCAATAAAAAGATCCAGCCAATCCAAACCTTTGTTTCCCCGAGATAAAATACAAAAAGCTGCTTAGTTACATATGAGAATGGTGAGCAAGGAAAGTAATCTAGACAGACCTCTGCCTCCTTCTGCCCAATGAAATCTGTTCTGCAAATTACATTTTTACTCCCTGTGAACATGGCAAAGCCATGATTTTCATCAACAGACCTTGCTCACTATTAAAACTAATGTTCTAAGGACATGCATAAAATTGATAAGGGTGTGTTTGTAGCCAAAGAATTGAGATGTAGAAATCAGAAAAAAATATCTTCTTTCATTATAATCATTTGTTTACTGAGAAAAGCTGCATCCATGCTTAAAACCAACTCTCTGTATTAAAGCAGAGACATTTGCGGTTTCTAAGAGCTGCAACCAAAACCCTACTGATTTACGGGATTATAAAATTCATTTTATTACATCCACCAGATTGTAAATGTAAATATTTCAAAATATGTTCATGTTCCTCACTGCAGCATAAATTTGAATTAATACGGCATTGAAAACAGAAACACTAAGCAGGCACTTGAGTAGTCCCTTATTGCTACGGCACATTTTCAATTCATCAGGAGTCCCTTGTAAAATGCACTATGTTTCTATTTATTTTCCCCACCTCCCCACCTGACATCCAAGCTCTAGTGGTAGAGAATTCATCTGTGCTTCATTCTAAATTGATAGGTAGATCTGACATGAAAGATTTTCTTCAGATTTGAGATGGGGAATGCTGATGCTAAAACTTGCTTCCACTCATTAGGCAGGGATTAGCTAGGCTTACAAGCAATGACTGAAAGCATTGATAACAATTTGATAGAATTTCTCTAATTGCCATCCTGGTGTGCTGTTCATGGCACAAAAATACAAAAGTCTTGTCTTAAGGAGTTTACAATCTAATGAGGCAAATCAGCAAAGAAAATACTGTCCTTCTTATACAAACAGGCCAGACAGGGCTGGTCACTGAAGAATTTAATCTTCCCATTCTGGGTCAACCTGTGGTCCATCATTCCCTATTCTGCTGGTATTTATGCGGCTACTGAAAAGTCTGCACAAACTGAAAATGAACACGAATGTGAAAAATCACCAGTAAAAACAAACTGCAAGATTACCTTTGAACCGAGTTACATTAAAAAAAAAGTGGTATGCCAATGGGTGTCATTTGAGAAGTCCATCTTTCCTTTAGCACAGATGAGTTTTACCTCCTAGAAATATATTCCAAATATACTCCCCTCGTGGCAGAGAAACCTGTCAGTTTTAAATAAGACTTTTTCATCTTACTTCTTCCATCTGCCCGAGTTCACATGTGGATAATCTGACTTTCAATTCAATTTGGATCTTGGTAAATGGAAATATATTACATGGTACTAAGTCAAAGCTGAGAGATGGTAACTTTTAAAAACTGTTCTATTGGGCTCACAAATGCCCCCACAGCATGATGGAATATAGTCCTATTTTATGAAAAAACACTGTAGTGGTTTTGAGCCTGGACCAATGTTGCAGATTAAATTCCCTTGCTTGAAAGAAGCATTTTTGAAGCTATGCCTACGGAGTTATCCTAAATAATAAACCGCAACAACTTTATTGAGGAAAATCAGTAAATCTGTATGCCATGATGCAGTTCAGCCCATGTTTTCCACTTAAAAAAAAAAAAAAAACCAACAAAACAAAACAAAACCAACAAAAACAAACAAAACTCCAGCACATTCAGAATGCTGTTGATTTCCATTACTAGGGGGAATATAACCTGAGACAGCAACGCAAACGCCTGTTTCGCATCTCCCCTCCATCCCAGTTTAAGACCACCAATCAGACAGGAGTTCTTGGTGGACAATATTCCAAGTCCTGAACTCACAAATGGAACGTTGGCTGCTATGACCCAGATTTTGGAAAAACAGCCACTGCCTGATAGACCAGAAAGAAGTGTCTGCTATCGAAACACCAATCTTAGAGCAATCAGTACAAAATTAAAACTGAGGTCAAGACTTTTGCATGACAAAGTGTGTTCAGAACCCATACCTTCTGCCTTAAAGGAGGGAGAATTCTGAGGTCAGGCTTTCTTGCACTTTCCCCCAAAGCCAGGCGTCACATATTAAAATTATTATGAATATAAGTGCTGACGACACATAGAAGCCTGCTGCACACAGGTACTAGAGGGATGTGCATAATCTCACAGGTCAAATCCTGCTCAGACTCAAGCCAGTGAACAGCATAAGCAAGTTATGGGAACCAAGCATAAAAACAAATCAACCAGAAGTCTACTGGTGATGAATTAAACAAAGACTCAGACACATGTTAAGTTGCTTGTTGAGTAGAAATATCCAAGAACTTTTTTCTTCCAAACTGATTTATATATTGTTTAATTTCTTATCTGCTTGATATGCAGCTCACTAAGAAATGCATATAGAGTCAGTAAACACAAATGTGTTGCCTAATGCATAAAAATGTGTAACTCGTGCAGAAAATAAAATCCATTCATTTGTATTCTGCAGACTATCTCCTAATATGCAAATACATTTCAGCACAGAGAAAACCTCTGAAGAGTTTACATAGATATTGATAGAGAGATAAGGACAAATAAAGAAAAAATTATGCCTTTGAAAGATTTATATAACTAGCTAGCTAAAGCTGAGACAGGATTAACATACATGTAATTTAAAATGTATATTGACTAGGTGTCAGATAATAGGTAATAATTTGGATCTATGTAAATCATGGCTAAAACTAACATCTGTGCAACACAAGGGACTTAAAAACATCTAAGCCATTTTACTTGTATGTGCCAGCTACTAATAACTGTTTCATATCACATGGTCTATGTATAATATAGATACTCTACATCTAGAACAGAAAAGGGTGTTGGAAGATGCAGCCTGGGAATGACAAGATTTTAATCCTTAAATATTACTTTAAACTGTTAAATTACCATCAGCCATTTTGCCTCATACCTTGTACAAGTGGCTCTTCAATTTACCTTTTCTGATCATCACTACCATCAAGAAGCAATGTGTATTCAACTGTATGTATAACTGCTGTCTTGATAATCAAAGTCTGCAATTCTTGCTAATAGAGGAAAAATGAATTTAAAAGCCATTTTCATGTAAATGAAAACTTGTCAAAATTAACCTTTCCAAAATGTCATCCTGCAGACAGGCTAAACTGACAAAATTAAAGATGCATTTTTAAACAGAACAACCCACAATAAACTAAGATACCTTCTTTTAGGAACACCATGTTGTTGATGTTGACTCCTACGTGAAGTAATATCTATTTAAGCTGTAAAAATTGAAATAAATGAGTAGCTCTGTCACAGCCATAAAAATAATCAGAAGGCGGCAGGCAGCGTCATGCAACAGTCATACTAAATGGCATTATGTAAGTATTGCAAATGGAGGTTTTCTTTTTGATTTGATGTAGTCACAAGTCCTAGCAGGCACAGCAATTATAGGTGAGTCTCTGTAGTCAAAGCAACAGTGTGGGGAAAAAACCCTGACTTTCTCAATCAAAATGAACTATCAGAAACTATTATGAAGTAAGAACTACTTTTAATACCTGAGAGGGGCTCCTCAGATGATACAGAGTTTATAGACCTCTAAATAAAAAGTTTCAGCTAGCAAAATGGTTGATGGATAAGATAAAACTGTTTCAAAAAAAGCATAGCATCAACTGAACATCACAGTTCTTAATATAAAAAACTCATTTAAGTTATTAACAAAATAATGTCTAAAGAAAAACAATTTTATAATTTACTTATAATTTCAAAAGGCTTTTAACAACATGCCTGACTAGAAACCACTGAAAAACTTGATCCACTAACAGGAACAAAAACAAAAAATGCAAACAAATAACAGTTTATGATCAAACAGTAGAGGTAAAAAGCAGAATTTCTCATGATTTCATGACTGCTTCAATGCTTATATACATTAAGTGATGTTTTTGGAGGACTGAAAGCATTGAATAGTTAATACTGCACACAAAAAGCTTACATTTCCCAATGACACTGTAGAAAGCAAGCTTCAATTGACTCCAAAAGAAAAAAAAAATCTATGCAAAGTAAATGACCATATGATGGCAAATAAAACATAACAATGGTAAAGCCACCACATTTTCTAGTATGCTAAATTATCTTCATTGAGTCAAAACAGGAACCTGAACCTCACTGAATGCAAAACAAAGACCTCTGGTTGATGTACAGCCGAAGTCAAGAGAGCAATCCAGGCGGTGGGATGTCTGTGCATGGACTGCTCGTTTCCACAAGGACATTGCATTCACTTCTGCAGTTATCTCCTTTCAGGAGGTATAATGCATATCAGAGTGGGCTCTGAGATAGAGGGAGAATAGTTACAGGCATCGATAACACTGCGGATGAGGTTACATGACTGGAATTGTTTACGTAGATCCAGTAAACAACAGAATAAGGAAAAAAGTGATGAAATACATAAAACAGAGCAGAGACTTTGATTTTCTGGATTTTGCTACCCTATTAAAAAAACCCCAAACAAACAAAAAAAACCACCCCACACACAAAAAACACACACCACCACCACATACCAAATCACATAAAGAGGCAAAAAAATAAAAAATAAAAAAAAAAATTCTTCTACAAAATTTTACAGTCAATGCTGTAAGTGCACCAATGCCAAACATTTAGCGAGAGACACGCGAGGTTCCACCAATTTCTTTGCAACATAATCACAGAACTCTGAATACATCACCAAAGAGCTCTTAATTTTTCTGAAACTGAGATAGACGCAGAATGTGCAAGACTTAAATCATTCTCCACTTATACCTTCATTACAGAAGACCTCTGACAGAAAGTGGATTATCACCCGTGAATCCACTCCAGAGCATTCTTATCTCCCTTTGAAGCAACTGCTGCCTGCCAGAGAATACGGAGCACCCAGGGCTCACATTCAAAACCATCATGTTCACTCAAGCTGTACTGTTTTTCTCTCCACTCTGTCTTATCTGTTTTACTTGCATAGTTAATGGAAAATATTTAATTTGCATCTTAAAGTATTTAATTAATCATACACGCTACAATTTATATTCCTAGAAAAAAATACATTTCACATGTTCGCATATGGATAAATTGCATCTTCAAGGAACGGAAATTACTGTTTCAAAATATTAATTAAAATTTAAATTAAATTTCTTAAACTTGATTTTTATGCATTACCAGTAGAGAAACAATGTCTCTAGAATTACAAACAATGTTGTAACAAATTTACTCAAAGCTGATAGGACCATAAATCTTTCTTCTAATTAAGCATATTTCACAAATAAAAGATGGCTGAGGATTAAACATGTATAGCTCCTTCACCTATATTTTGCCAGGTGAAGCTAAATACAGGTCATTGTTACCTGATAAATTACTTCAGCAAAACAACATAAGAATTCTTAAATCTCATTCTGATTTCCAAATACTTAGGTTTAAGTGCAGCTGACACAAGCAAAGGCAATGGGAAAAAGTTGAAAAACACAAGACACCGAATTGAGGCCTTTCTTTATGAAGTCATATGAAGAAATACCATGTAAACAGATATAAATTCTTCATATACTGGGGGAAGAGGGAAAAAGAGCAATGGACATTTGACCGCCATACTCAAGTTATCAGAAAGTCATTATGTTAATGTAGACATTACTAAGGTTGCTAAGACACGTAAAACTTGCATATGGTACTTATAAATTGTCTATACGAAACAAGAGCAGATGTGTGGGGAATGTACACAACACAAATACAAATTAATCTGGGAATTTTTCAAAGCTAAACTTTAGGGGGGCGGGGGGGGAAACAACCAAACAGATAAAATTAAAAAGCTGCCTAAAGTTACAGTCTTAAATTCATATTAGAAATCCCTTCCAGTTTTCAAAAATGCTTAGCCCTCAGCAGCTCTGTATACCCCAAGATCATGAAAAAAACATAATATAACAATGTGAGGGGAAAGCCTAATGACATTACCTTCTCTAAATGGCAAAGCTATTTGCATTTAAGTGGCACGCCAAGAGTAGTTACATTTTGCATTTGCATAATAATTAAACAACCCTTTTAGGACAAGGTGTGTCTTATAGAAGCTTCACAATTATTCTTATCTTAAAGTAACCCTTGGTTTACGTGCAGAGGCTTTGTTAGTGCTGTTGTAACTTACTGGGGCAAAACTCTCAGTCTTATTACTGTAACTTATGTCTTGTAACTGGTCACTGAACTGAATGACTATGTACGCACACATAACCTGTTAGTTGATACCTTACACATGTTAGACAGTGTGGTGAGTCATTACAGAGTATATTTTTACATATTATATGCAAACAAATGGATTTCCTTTCTTACCTGGATAAAGCAAAAATTTGATAGGAACATTCTAAACCACTTTTTTCTACCCCCCCCCCCCCCATTTTTTTAATATACAAAGTCAGTATTTTGACCCATATTTTTCATGCACCAGTTAACTAGAAAATTACAAAACCTGAAGAGCTCAGATAACAGTTCATCAAGGGCATTAAAACAACACATGCCCCCTCCGTCCAGTAGCATGGGATGGTACTGGAATGCAAATTAGAGACTCTCAAGCCTTTAAAAAATGAGGACCCCTGAATTTTTAATTTTGTTAACTAATCATTAGAAAATGGGAAATTGCTGTGTTTCTGACTGTTTGACAGATAGCTGCTTTCATGAAGTACATTTTTAATTTTCTAAGAGCTGGCCTGTTTCCCAGCAGCACATTGATTTGTAGGACCACTACTTACAACACCTAGAGCATAATTAAATATTAAGTCCCTCCCTGATATATGTGAAGTCTGACTAAGAGGATTAGTAGACACACTGAGGGTGGCTTTCACACATTTTCTGCTAACTGAACACTGCAATATCATTAAACTTATCTTTACTCAATAGAAATCCACATTCATCCTTTACAGTGTCAGCTGACCCCTTCTGTACCAAGGAATGGTAAAGGAAAAGAGTGATCCCCTAAAAGCATGTAAGAAATGTCAAGCAAGTAAGGATAAAACAATCTGGAAGCAAGACAATGAATATTTTTTTGATATATTTACAATTTCAAGTTCATTAAAACAAAACGAGCCTTTAAATGCATTCATCTACAAGCCAAAATAGCATTTGATCCACCCACACCCTTCTTTTTTTTTTTTTTTTTTTTTTTTTTTAAAAAAAAAAAAAAAAACGCGATCAAGGGTTTTAGTAGTTCACTGCATGGGAAAGGATGACCAAATTAATAAAAGTGTAGTGATGTTAGAGAAATTAATACCTACAGACAAGGCAGACAGACATAGCAGCCTGAACATGTCTGAAAGATTTAATTCCTTATGTCTACTTGTCAACCCTGCTTCACCCAGGACTACCCAGCAACCTGGTAAAACTGTTCAATTGCGTTTCAACATCCCCTTCTGCAGAACTGGGTTGCTTTTGAAGGTCTTTGCACCTGAAGTATTAATTCGCAAAAGAAAATTGCTTAATTAATGTTTTGCCAAAAGCTCATCTACAAACCTCTCCATTTTTCAGCAGTTGTGTAACTGCTGAATTCTGCAGTGTTCTTGTTCCACTAACATACTGTGAATGATTGTGAAATATACCTAGCAAAAATACAGTGAACAGTTTTCAATATGCTATTTTATTATGCTATTATCTCTATTAATTCATAAAATAACAAACTTAATTATCAAATAAGGTCATCACTTGCTTTTCTGATATCAACTTGTAGATTAGCATTTGACATCAGCTGACTAGAAGAGAAAAAACAGAAAACAAAACCATAAGATAGCCTAAGTAGTGGATCACTCGTTTGTTTTCTTGGACATTTGTGAAGAACTCTGAATTTCAATGACTGGTACTTAACAGATAAACTGACTCTTCTGTCTAAATCCCACATTAGTTACCTAGCACAAAATATTCAATGACAACAAAGTGTTCTCATCTATCACATTTGGCTTGAATTGACATGAAAATTAGAATAATTTTTAAATATGTTCCAACAGGACTCTATAATTGCACTCTGTGGCAGGAAGTGGGGTGAAAACCAGTTATTTTTATATATGTACATATAAGCACAGCTTTCACTATTGCTAAGTACAAAAATATTTCTGAGCTGAGCTAACTCATAAATACTAGATGTAGAGAATTTTATATTGCAGTATTCAATACACATCTTTGTACGACCAGCTCTGAAAGGTTTGAGCTTATCTAGCACAGTACTTAAGCTTTTTACTACATGGCTTCTTGCACTACTTGCTTACTCATCAGGAAAAAAGCAGAGCATTGAACTGATCAGCAACTCTGTGTTACGAGCGAATGCGCTGCTGCTGACAGTCAGTGCGAACTTCTTCCCTCACAAAAAACAGGTGTGTTTTCCTGCTTGAAATCTGGAGTATTCTAAAAGCCTACCACTTCAGGAAACATAAATTATTAACATATGATATGGACAGACCTAAACGGGCTAGAAGCTTGGGCCAACACAAATTGCAGGGGGTTTAAGGACCATGCTGCCCCCAGGACGGGGCCGGTGGTGACCGCCGGGCTGGGAGCAGCTCTGCCCAGGGCCTGCAGGCCCTGCTGGGCCCTGAGCTACGCCTGGGCCAGGGGTACGCGTAATGCAGCCCGTTAATTCCTTAAACATCACCACACAAAAAGGAAACGGATGCAAGTTTAATGCTGTAAAGTTGTATTTTGACTTACCAGACTATGGGAGAAAATAAAAGTGATCTGATCTTATATATTTCTCAAAACAGTGTAATGGGTCTCATAAGGTTTCTGTCAAATACAGGTTCTTTTTCTGTCTTGTACAGACATGGCAGAAAGCTATTATCTATCTGTAACTTTTTTTTTTTTAATGTACTCTAGTTAAATCTTTTAGACTTGAAATGCTTTTGGATGGGAAAGTGGGTCACAGGCAACACAAATATTGACAAAGGACTAAACTGAAGATGAAGAATCCAATCACAGTCATCTGAAGAGCAGTTGAGGAGTTAAGTGCTGGTATTATTGTGAAAACAAGAGAAAAAGTAATTTCTAAAGAAGGCAACAGATAAGTACTTTCTTTTTCTTTTAAGATTTTTATTATGATTATTCCCTTGGATGATCTTCGCACAGTGAGTCAAAAGTGCTTTTGTTTCATATGAATATAAAATGGTTTTGTGCATAGATTTTTTGAGGAACTATCAGAAATATTCTATTTTAGTTCCATAAGGTCTTGGCATATGGGGATGGCATTCAGAAAATGGATGGAAAGTAACTCTGCTTCTGAATAATTCTACATGCAGCAAGTGATACATATATGATTTGAAAATGGCAAAAGCTTCAAAGACAGGACTACTTCTTTCTGTTAAGCCTTTACTGTATTTTCACTGTACTTAGAAATGTAGAATCTCTAAAAATACATATGTTGATATTATGCACTTCATCAAAATGAGTCATGAAATAAAGCAGTTAAAATGTTAATGAATAACCAACAAGAGCCCTTTTGTATATATGGAATTTTTAATATTCTACCTGACAAACTCGAGCATTTTCACTCCTAAGAATATTGACCAGATGATCCTTATTGATCTTAGATCAACTTTTACATATACTTAAAAAATGAAAGTTAAGCATTTTGTTTTCCTTTAATTCCGAAGGAAAGTTAATCTGGTTTAGACTTGACGACTTGAACTAGAACCACTTTGTTTCTCTTAGTTAGAAACAAATAAAAAGTTAAGAGCAACTTCTTTCGCCAATGGTTTTACCATTTTTTTCTTTCCCTGACTTTACACTGAAAAAGATTTAAAATTATCACTTGGGCAGATAAAGCTGTGAACTGTTTTTAAGCAATCACTGTCTTTCAATTGTTAGGTGCTGCCTCTTATGAGACAAGAGCAGACTAACTATGACTGAATGCATTCACTACCAAGTCTTTCCATTTGAGATGGTTCGTATGTTCCTACATGGAATAATACTTGAAGACACCCAGAAAAAAAAAAAACGGAGAGTTGCCAGTAATTCTCATTTTAATCCTGACTACAATGTCACACCAAGTAGAAGATAAAGAGAGAAGGTAAAATTGATAGAAAAAAAATGGTCAAAAAAGAAAGAATATACAAAAACTTCAAAGTCAATGCTTGACGTGGAGGAAAATTATTAGTATCTAATCAAGTTCAGTATTATACACTCCTGATCCCAAACAAAAGCTGAGGAATCCATTAACTTTACTAATTTTGTTTTTCAAAGAATCATAATGTATTAGAAACCTGATTCAAAAGGAAGGTTGAATTAGTTCCCACACCAACAGGATACACCGCAACTACATATTGCCAACTAGCATTTCATCATATAATCCTTGTATAAAACCAGTCTTACGCTAGAATTTACAGCAATCAGTATTAATACCTTTGTTTCAGGCCAGCAAGCTCTGAGAACAGCTTGCGTCCTGAAGTACACGAGTAGCTTGCTATCCTCATCACTGAGATGGAAGGCTTGCTCCAGAATTTGCAAGACTCTGATGCGAGGCTTCACTGCTAAAGAGTCGTCACCACAGAAAGGTCTCAACCACTCCAGAAGGTCATCTGAAGAAACTACTTTCTCCCTGTAATTAAACAATACCGTGTTAAACAGTCTTTGGTAATCCTAATGAAAGTACTACATGTAATTTCAAAGCTTTAACAGGTACGCTCAACACATAACAAACATGTAACACTGGGAATGGAAAAGCTCACCTCTGTGAGGCTGCAGAAAAAGCAGCCTTTGTAAATCAGGTGTCTAAAGCTAAGTGGTGTAAGAACTGTTTTCTAACTTGAAATAACCATGTAATACTGCTGAAATCCATCTATACAGTTACATTTCTCCACATGCTACCATGACTGTAGATTGTATTGTAATGGTGCTGGATTTCAGCACCTGGAAATCCAGGCTTTTCTATGGTGCCTGGTCCTGACCGATGCCTATACTTCCATGCCATCTGACTTTATGGAAGACCAGCTTGACTGCATTTTAAGTATGACATTTTTATATCTGGTGTTTATTCACATTGCCCTATATTCTCTTTCCTTCCTTATTCTATTATGCTCCACATACACAAATTAGCTTTTCCTGATTGCAGCTCTAGCCATTTATTTTTTTTTTCTGGACCATCTCTAGTCACCTTGATTATTGTATTTTCTACTATGTTAACGATTGCAGAATGTCCATAATCCCTATAAAGAAAAAAAGAAATGTTAAAAACCCTAAGTTTGGGGGTTTTCCTGACTTAGCAATTAGAAAAAACTCTTAATTAAATAATTTGATTCAAAAAGTGTATTACGTTGAGTACATTCTAACTGTTTGAAAGCATTAACATTAGACAGATTACCATGAACTCACCAAACAGCTAGTAGCAGTAGATAATCTCTTGTGTTGCTTAAAGGATATAAACTAGCATATAATAAATTAGTAAATGGTATTCTGCTATCTTTCAGTAGTATTTTAAACTAACTTTCTCTTAAATAATAAAAAAAAAAAAAAAAAAAAAAAAAAAAATCAAGAAAGTGGTGCCAGCTGGAGTGTGATTTATAACTAATGCTCCCTTATTTATCTTAACAAGACAGACGGGAAAGTAATATCAGACAGAAAACACCAATTTAACCTGTCTTGCAGCACTGAAATAATAAACATTGACAGCTTAGGTTTTCATATTATAAAGATTTCAAATTTACTTAGGCTTTATATTGTCTGAATGATGCTGTTAGCTCACAACTTGAGCTAAATTAGACATGCCTCTGCTGAACAGGTGGCATTCCAACTGTAAATTAAAAGTTTGGGAATAAGAGGACCTGCTGGAATATTTCAAGACTTTTGTAGAGCTCACACCTGATGTTCATATGCGTTTTCCTGAGGGAAAGATTTACATTTTGTAAATTGAACAGCTGAGATTTAAGGTGATAAATAAGAACAAGTATTTAAATAAATGTAAACAATCTCTTGTAATCACGACTTTCACTCCAGCTTATTGTTGCAACAGTTACATGTTGATGAAGTACACAAATAAAAGACTCCAGAAAGTGTACTAACTCTCCCTTTTTACCTTACAATATTGCAAATGCGATTTACTGTAGATTTTGACATCTGTTCAGTCCAAGATTTAACTAACTTAACGTCAGTGGAGACACCTCCACACAATAGTATAACTCTTCTTGTTGGCTACCAGAGAGTATGGGCTTTATTACCACTATCATACATGAGTTTATCATACGTGAATTCTTAGTTTGTACATCTGGAAAGAAAACTGATTTTTTTTTTCTTCCTTGTCTTTATTAGAAATGCAAGGGAAAATGTCCGTGAGACATACAGACCATTATGTGACCTGAAATAAGGGCCTCCCCAAAAGAGGAGAAAAAAAAAGTGTGGTGAAGCATCACACAGCATTTGTAAAACTGTTTCCGCACTATATCCTACAAAAATTGATACATGTAGATATCTAAACTCAGATATCTGAAAATGAGTTGTTACTATTTTTTGCAGTTTATCTACTAAACAAAAGAAGTGAAATACTCCTGGTAGATATACAATCTGCAGTAGTCACAGCAGGAAAAAAAAAAAAAACGTTTTCTCAAAGCACCATAATACATAGTTATCTAAATTTTAGGTTCAGTGACTTGCTTTCTTCCAAACAATCAAGTACAGGTTTCTGTCAGGGCTAAGAGTTTGAACCTGATAAATAATAGCCTGTTCCAGACTAAAGTCTTCGAAAATTAAGTGCAAACCCATTATGCATATCAATGAAGAAAAATTGTCCCTACTCAGTATCGTACCTTCGATGCTTCCGTGAGAAGTATCTGTCTAAGTCTTAACCAAAGAACCCATACAGTAAGTTCTTACCCTTTCTCAACACTTGCATGCACAGCAGAAACGATGCCTTCTAGGATTCCAAGTGGATCTTTCACTGATGGAGATGAGCCACAACTTCCACTGTTAAGAGAAGACACAAAATTACCATAAAAATGGTCCTTAATATCATATCTAATTCCATCTCCTTCTAGGACTTACATTAATTGTTCAATATTTATACCTATTTTCCATTTTCCCTGCTTAACTAGTACCTTTATTTTTATGTCAAAGTAATGCAAGGAGCAACAAGAGTGGGAAACAGAAATACTACAATACTTAAGTGAAACTTGAAAGAAAAAGAATAGTTTGCCTTTAGCACATCTAACACAGATTAGGTCAGCAAAATATACATATGTAATCTCATTACCTGAAAGATCTCATCAATATAGACTAAACAGACTAGAAGTTACATCTAAACGTCACCGTCTTTTTAAATATCATCTTGAAGTATCGCTATTGGTTTAAATCAATTTGACTGTGACCTGATTCAAAACAATACTATCTGATGATTCAGCAGATTTATTTTGCCACTCCCTCTGAGATTTATTTTTGCTTGGATCAATGAGGACAATGCTTACCAGAATGAACAAAACTAAAAATGAGGGAACATGTGGTCAAGAACAGCATGTAAGAAAGGGGAAGATTAAGCTGCCCATCAAGTGGCATCCACTGTGCATGTGTAGGAAAAGAAAAAGTTGAATCACGTTGCCCATTACACATTCCAGTTACACAACTATGTTCTTCTGCAGGTCAAAAGTTAGCAAATATTGGGAAATAAAAATTAAAAAAAAACCCCAAAAAAACCAAAAACAACAACCAAAAAACCAACACGCCAGTAAGAAAAAAAAGCTTCACTCCTAATCCATTGCAAGTGACATTTTCTGCTAAGATTTTCAGCAAAACAAACCCACTATGTAACTTAGTGCTGAAAGAGGGAGGGATATTACACTGTGTCTCTTCTTGGGAACCATTCCAGCAGCAACACCTGGATCAATTAGAAAAATAACAGTTTTGCCTATCTTAAAGTTTGTCAGTGCTGCACTGAAGAAAGAGAAACAAAGGCAAATAATTCCCAAGTTAGCCTACTAAACACTGAGGTAAAGTGTATTCTCTCTACAGTTCATCAGCATATCAAAGCTCTTCTGCTACTAAAAACGTCAGCCTCTTCCTATATGATCTTAATAAAAATGAATATATGTCCAGACTACCCTGACTGTTCTGTCTAAAGCCAAAATGTGCTGTAGAGCTGATTATCATGTGTAAAAATCCTGCAATATTCCTCATTTTTTGTCAAGAATCATGAGCGCTTATAATTTTGCCAGTTATTACTTCAGTAAGGTAAATCTATTATCTAAAAAATGATTATATTATATCGCATAGAGACCTGAATTTTTATAGCCTTTAATGTCTTCCTGCATTCAGAGCTTTCTGGTTTTGTTTTTATCTTAATAGGTAACCAGCACTTCAGTGAACAAGACTAGATTTAAAATCAACGTGACTCCATTCAGAACAGATGCAAGACAATGTGTTGCATGACAAAATCTCAAAGCAGGAGCAGAAAGCTTGTAACACCAGCCTTCTTTTCCTCAAAAAATAATCTTACATATGACTATGATAGAAATGTGATTGTTAACACCCATACCACCATATGGCATCTAAATAGATTTTAGAAGAGTGAAGTTTAAAGCTCAGATATTTTCCTAACCATCTTCACAATAACTGGTAATGATGAAATTACAGTTGTTATAATTTATGGTACAGAAATATCGAGGATTTCAGATTCCCAAAGAGAGATGATACCTGTACAAAAGATCACATCTATTTTCACAAAAACAAACAAACAAAAACCCAACACATCAAAAAGTTTCAGTCTCAGAGTGGGGGGGAAGTGTATTTTTCACAGAAACTGAGAAACAACAGAACTGAATCCTGCACTAAAAAAACAAACAGAAAACAGAAACAAAAAACCCCACCAAAATGACAACAACAAAAACACAGCAAAACACCCCATCAGAACACCCTCCTCCTTAAGATGACACCAATACTGCAGAAATATGGAAATGGTAAATAAAAAGCAGTATTAAAGTAATCTTTTTACACAAGCAGCTACATGCATTAGGAGATGGTTTCAAGTTGTTTTAAAAATACAAAAAGCTAAGCAAACTTAAGATACCAGAGTGAAGGTAGATATAAGCCACTTCATTAATGTTCTGTTTACAGGCCAAATTTAATTTTTCTTTTATTATACTTTTTGGGGTTTTTTTTTTTTCAATTAACTTTGTAATAAAAAGACAAAGGCCATTAACATGGCATATCTAAGAAACCTAGAAGGATACTTATAAAGCTGACATACTAAGAGAATGATGATTGTCTGAAATGGAAAAGGACATGAACTACAGAAAAGATCTTACTAGCTCTACTTACCTTAAATCATCTTTAGTGTACATAAGCAACTTTCATATCAAAGGAAAATGACCAGCAAACCTTATATTTTAGGTGCTATCAATTTTGAAGATTGGTTCTGAACAGCCCTAGCACTTGCTCTTCAAAAGCCCTTCATCTCTCTAATTAGAAATGAAAGTCTTTAGCTTCCATTGCAACCAGGCTCTGAGCACCTCAAAAAACTTGGCACAAAAGAAACACATACCGAACAGTTAATGGGCATTTCTGAGAACAGAAAAACACTGTTTCATAAAATACACCTATGAAGCCAGTTCTCAAGTACAATAGATGTACAAACATTTACAAAACTTCAAGTTTGTCATACACAGACAGGTACTACTCTATTAAGCAAGAGGAAAGCAGAATCTAAACACTAAGTTGCAGTTAGCTAGAATAAGGAAGTATTTTAAAAAGAAATCTAGAAAGATTGAAAGCTGGCATTCTTTTAACCTGAATATTGCCTTCACTGCCTAAAGGTCAGAGAAACTAAAAAGAGATTACAGCCCATGAGACAAATAATCGTGTCAAGTTTCCACAGATTGTTGCCTTATTCTTTTCTTAATAATTAATGATTAAAAATAAGCAGCTACTAACAGAAACAAATCTAATTAATGATGGATTAGTCTTCCACACAGATCATATGCATGTTTTAAACAACCAAAGAGGATTCAGTGTTCACATCAAAACTCCTAGTTATGAGCCTTATGTAATTACACTGATAAAGGCTTATTTTGATTTCAGTTCAGCTTCAGAAAAAGTGATGCATATTTAATCAAGTTCCTCAAACACAGTAAAGTACAAGGAATGCTTGAGAGGAGAATAAATTAACTTCATCTAATTGTTTTAACCTGATTATGGTATTCATTGAAAATACTTCATATTACCTTATTTCTCCAGCCTTATTTTCCTCTTTTTGTTTGGGTTTCCTCTAAATATCAGGAAAATGAGAAAACAATATATTGTTGGTGTGATCATTCAAAGCTGGGGAAAAAGGTCATAACACCAAACCACTGTTTCCATCAGAAATGCCATGAAGTTATGATATTCAAGTTACAAAACTACTCTGCATGACCCCTGCTCAAGTGAGATTAGATAGTAAAAAATGTGGTTGGTTTGTTTGTTTCCCTTCTAAGTTAGCTACCTAGTCTAATAAAGCTGGTTTTACCTTCTTCATGAAACACTGGCCATTAAACAAGAACGCAAAACTTCACCAAACTTCTCTTTCTTCCAAAATTTAATTAAATGCTATGCCCATCTGGACACCTAAGATAAGAAATTTGGGAGCTGCAGATGAGGGAGACCATCATGCCTTCCACTGACAAACTGTCTTCCCTGACTATCCATCCATGAACATGCCTCCAGCCAAGTACCATGGAAAATTTCCAGTGTATCATCTGAGTGATCTTAGGCAACGGATTAAATTGAATATTAGATAAGTCTAATCAAACTACTATAATTACTTTTTTTTTTTTCCAGAAGTTTACAATTTCTACTGAAAAGGAAAAATTATTTTTGTTGATAGTAGCTGTTGCCATAGCCAAACAAGGACGTGCCCAACACATATGTCATACAAAGTATGCAGATATGCTCTGCTGGAGAGATTTTACACATACCAGTGTAAGAGTTTCTACTTTGAATTTCGTGTGCCAAAACTAGAAAGTCAAAGGAGACAGAAGTAATTAACAGAACTGGAAAATACTGCTCTTTACGTTACAATTATAGGTACCTAATATTAGGCAAATAACTACGTTATATTTAACAAAAGGTCTGTTTCCGAGAAGGCCTGGTAGTTTTTAAGTCTGTGATATTTTACGCTGTTGAAAAATGAAGCTAAAAATAACTTAATCTTTCATAAAGGTAATACTTTCAAGAAGGTTACTCTGCAATAGCCAGTAAATGTATTAACAACAAAAGATATTTTAATGTGTTTGAAGGGGAGTTGTACTTATGAAACTGAAAGAATCACTGAAGCAGTGAATTTCTGCTTAACTTCCAGGTAAATCACCGACAACTACCATAATTTTTCATACCCACAGGCCTGTTTCACTTATGGTTACAATACGTTAATTAGAATCCCTGTCACCATAGCTACAGAAAATCCAAGTTCAGTGTTATAACCTTACAACTGCTACTTTGGAGGTTAATTGTTAAAGAAGGAATTTTCCAACATGATCTCCTTTGAAGTTATTGTATAAAATAACGACACTGTATAACTTATCACAGCTCCACTAAATAAACCTGAAGAGTTTTCCCTTGAAATGTTGCATTTATTGAGTAGTAGTTTGTCATTCCAGGTACACAAGCAAGATTACTTCTTTAATTGTAGTTTTTGCCCATTAACACTGAAATGCAAGTATTGCACATTGTAAGTTTTAATTTGTGTTCTGGTCTAGCTTGAAAGGTAACATCTAAGCGCAGGATAGAGATGCATCCATTTTTATTCAGAGTAACAACATGAATACCAGCAGGCTTAAGAGATGCCTAGCAACAACCTTTCTTTTAATTGCTCCCTATATTTACAGTGATGCTACTTCATAATATTATCTTCTTACTGAATTTCAGAATAGGGAGTGTCTTCTATTTTATTTTATGCTAGATTTTCACTTCATGTTCTTTACCATTGTAGCAGACAAACTTTCCATAGGTCACTATCTGTTCATTTATTATGAATGACACGATCTTCCCTTTCCCCCTGAAAGAAGAGGGGAAGAAAAAAAAAAATATATTGATCACATTAGGTCACATCACACACCAAAGCTGTTTATCTGAAGCCTCCAACTAACTCTCCCACCTTTGCCTCTACCATTTTCTCTGCATTCCCTTCTTTACTGGGAAGTGCTGTGTAGGAGTTACTGGTCATGGTCTCTGCCCCAGAACTTCAAACCAACTTGCAGATATTCCAGCCTTGCAATGCATATAAAGAATAATTCCGTTCACAGAAAAAGTGTTGATAAGAAGCAGAGTAGAAAGGAGAATTTTGATAGGCTTCTCATACTCTGCATGTTAATGAGACTCATTACAGTTGAAATAATTGGACTTTGTGGGCTCTATATCCAGATGCATCACATGACTATATTCGAGTCAGAAACAGCAGGACAGTGATTATCTAAAGCCAAAATATTCTTCATCAAATGGACAAACTCAGACAAGACAGACAACATTACTTGTGTTGCTGTGCAAAAGCTCTACCATCATTGAGGATACTATGAAAACTCTTAAACTGAATCACAGGAAAAATCAATTTTCCGCCAAAGAACATTGCAGGCACTTTGACAGGCCACCTTCTTTTCATCTGTGGCACTTCAATCTGCTGCAGTACACACATACATGCTGAAGAAAAGGTAGAACCATAGATTATTTTCCATGCTTGACTTGTTTCTCTGTTTCTGGTATGTCCATTCAGATCTTACTGCCCACGTAATTTTTCTACATGTAGAACAAGAAGATAAATTCTCAAAGTTTTATCTATCTGAACTGGTACTGAAAGTGATAAACAGCGCGTAGCAACCCTCTAACAATGGAATACTCTCTTATTGCGTGTATCCCTTTGGAACAGAAATACTTCAGAAGAGAGTTTTATGAATAGTTAAATGAGAAGTATCTGTTCATTTATCATGGATGATATAAAATTATCTTCTCTCTCTGCCTCTCCCTCCTCACCCCCAAAAAGGGGAGGAGGAAATAAAATATTTCTATTGAAACCACTAGGTTAGAGAATCGGTGGTATTTCACTTGGAATATTCAGTACATCAGAGAACTAGCCAGTAGGAAGCAACAGGTAGCACTCAGCAACATTAAAACCGAGAGCTTCCTCAAATGAAAAAAAAAAATTCCTGAGGAATTAATTTCACCTGGCTGCAGGAGGAAAACAACAAAAACCAAAAAAACAACAACAAAACCAAACCCCAAACCTAAAATGAATACTTTTATGCTGCTCTGAAGGAGAAAGCACCACGGACAGAAGGATTCTTAAGAGCCCATTGATATTCTGTCAACGATGACGGGAGAAGAAAAAAAAAAAAAAAAAGAAAAAAATAAAAACAAAAACCCCACACCTCAGGCTCTCTTCATCCTGGGAACACAAATACTGACAGGGACGTAGATGTAAAAATCCCAGAACTTCATTCTCTGCTTGCTGTCTCGAGAACTTAACATGTCAGCTCCAGTCCAACTGCAATGGGGACTGCGTGCGCTCTTCAGTTAAGTTGTTCTGACAGGGAACATCAAGACAGACACACAGATTCCATCGTACTAAGGCAGGGTCAGAGCACGGCTACTTCCTTGGTAGGAAAAAGGACAGGTTGCTCTTGTCCAGCTACAAAACCTTGTGGGCTTCCACATATCCTACACCTTGTTAAAGAACAACAGCACGTTCACAGACTCATACATTTTCAATGTACGCTTGCCTTGTGGATTGACATGTGAGCCCCCAGACCACAACCCCGATCTCTTCACCACCCTAATAAATATCTTCAGTTTTGCTGTGGCAGGAAAAAGGTCGAACCTTAAAGGACACGCTGAAGTCTCACATTACATGCCAAAGGAATTTTAGAATCACTATGGCTACAAAAGCTGTCAAATCTTATAAAATCTTAAAAGAGGGTGTTACAAATGGGAAACTGAGTTAGAACTGAGCAGAAACAAAAAAAAATATCAAGGAATAGCATCTTATTTCACTGAAATGCTTTTGAAACAGCGTGCTTAGCTTTCTCTCACCTCTGTTCAGATCCTCACCATTTCTGCAAACATGTCCATAAGCAGGTATGTTTAACAGTTCTGTATTCCCAGATATGACTAAATTCACCCAAATGCCAGACAAATTAAAACAGTTTCAGCCTCAAACTTATGATGAGAAGCCATGTCCCGTCAGGGCTACACCCATGAAGTTCAGAGGCTGCAGGTAACCAAACAGGCAGAACTTGTACGCAGAACTATTCTCTCCTCCCTGGCTACGACACAACTAGTACTGATGACATACACCATGGCCACAGTAGGTTTAGACTGTTTCTCACAATTGTTAGGACTCTAATTTGGAAGGAAGACTTTAAAGAATGTATTCAACTAAAAGGTCATTGTATGGAAGTTAAGACAAACCTTAAACTCACTGCTAAAAAGATTCAGATGGTCAGCATCAACTGTATTTCATGTTCTTCGGGTCATCCATGTCTTGCTCAGATTTCAACAGGATGTGTAAGTATAAACGGTGTGGAAGCTACTTGTTTTGCACTTTCTGTAATCCTACCCTATTTCTCCGTAATTTTAGAATAAGACATGACTGAGTTCACTGGGGTTGCATGAACAGGTTGGTTATTTGTTGTGTGTCATGCCATGGAAAAGACAATCCATGAGGTTTGGGGCTGTGAATCCCAGAAAAAGAAGGAGACAAAGCCTTGTTTCTGATACAGTGTGTAGGATGGCTCACAGTATGATGACACTAATAACAGCTAGAAACAATAACAATGACAACACTGATAGAGTTGAGCAAAACAATCCCCTTCATCACGTTAGAAATCTGTTCCTTTCCAAGAAATTAGCAGGTTGGGGGGGTTAGGGTATAATTTTAAGTGCTGTAGGAAGCATAAAGCACTCACACTTGCTGTTTAATTTGGAGGTAGGGTGTGACACAAAGGAAGACAAAAGAAAAAGAGCAAAAGCTCCAAGAAACATTCTTTACAAGAGCAAAGAAGAAAAATGTATAGTTTGTATTTTAATGAGAGATAAACATATTTTTCAAAACCTTGTAAATAAAAACCAAGCAAACAATCAAACCAATCCAAAAAAACAACTCCCAGAAATACCCCAGAAAGTTATTCCAAAGACGAAAATTGTATTCTTCCTGTAGGACCAGCTGTTGTGGCAGCAGCCACTGCTCGGCCTCTACTGCCCAGACACCTGCGTGAGAGACCCTCCATTTCCAGCAAACATGCCTTTTGACTCTGTTTAAGAGGGAATAATTACATGCAATTGTAAATTTGCCAAAAATTCACAAGTGCACACACATAATGGAAAAATATTGTAAAGCCAACATTTTTAACTGAAAAGCACTCTCCAGTGAATAGGATCAGTTCTGTGGCTTGCTTTGTTCATACTGCTCAGGCTTCCCAAACTCAGAAAAATATAACTGTCTTATCTGAATATCAAATTATAGATAGACAGGAGCATAAATGATCCAAGAACTCGTTTCCTGTTACTGTCCAATTTTCTGCAAAATCCAGACATTAAAGGCAAACAAGTACTCACTACAAAAAAACCCAACCAGCCACACAAGCCCAACCCAACCAATTAAGAAAAAAAAAAAAAAAAAAAAATCAAACAAACCCAGAAGAAATGTTTTGAGCTTATTTTGTAGCAATGTACTCACCTTAATATACATATAATATTTTTAATTGCACATTGGACAATATCCTTGGGAGAAAGACCCAGATCTCCAACAGCTACTTGTAACAACTGTTGTATCATGTCCAGGGGCTGACCATCTATACACATAGCTACTGCTTGGTCACGGATTTTTTCTTTCTCTGACCTTGACAGATCATATAAATAGCCATACTTCTGTAGTGTATCCTGTGAACAGAGAATTTTTGAACACAAATCAGTGTACTCTATATTTACAAGGCTGTATCATTCAGTCTTTCTTTCTACAAAGATTTAACATACACTACAAAAAGAAAAGATTGATTGAAGTGAATTTTTAAAAACCAGATCAACAAAAACAGAGGTACAAAACATGAATAAAATCTGACAGAAGACTGATGTCCATCACTGCTAGTCATGGTAATACTCAAAAGAAGCATTTGATCAGTAATCATTACCTGTTTGCTGTTTTTCAAGGAAGTGATAAAACTATGAGTGAGTGTTTCCAGATGAGCAAGAGATTGCTGCAAGTGATTTAGAGTTTCTTCATAAGCAACAGATGGATTTTCAGCACCTTCCACGTCATTCTCAGAAGGTTTTTTTCTTGATTTCTCAGAAAGATGCTTGACTGTCTTAATAGCCTTCTTAGTCACTTCTATCCTGGCTTCAACTGGCAGCTGAAAAAGATTACTCCATATTTAATCAATCATCATCTGTACACCACTAGTTGTATTACAGCTGTGCCTAGAGGTCAGATGGCTCCACGGCTCTACAGCACAGCAGAAAAGTAAATGAAGTATTTTATGAGAAACAAATTTATTTCTTAATAGTCATTTATTTAAAAAGGATACGTATTCCATTACTTTCTTCTGCTGCCCTTCCTTTTATTGATGTTGATTCCTGCTCATTTTAAACTATACGAAAGTTCTTTTCCCTAATAATACTTACAGTTTTTATAGACTGCCACCTTATAATCTTTGGGTTTTTTGGTTTTGTTTGTTTTTTTGTTTGTTTGGTTTGTTGTTGTTGTTTGTTTTTTTGGGGTTTTTTTGGTCTGTTTGTTTGTTTTATTCTGCACGGAGAGATGTCTGGGGATTGTTTTACACGATTAACTGAAAAAATCAGATGCTGAAAGTTATCTTCAGGTTAGTTTTGTCAGATTTAGATCAATGTTAAAAATATCTCCTTAAGACCATAGTAAAACAAAAAAAATAGAAAACAAATCTTAAATCTGTATGACACATTGAAAAGGAAAGAGGCTGAATTACCACAGAAAGATGAAAATTAAACTGCTATAGCATTGGTCATATGAAAGTCAAACTGGTGTTTACATCATGAATTAAACTATCTACTTATAAAGCCATAGAATGCTTGATAATTATTACTTAGCAGAAAGTTTTATGGTCTGTATGCTTCTCCCCTCCCTGCTCCCCCTAAAAACACTCAGTGAAAGATGCTGGGTTTACTCCTCTGTTTTTGTGCTGTTGCTGTGAACCACAGTATGGTCTACTGGACGTTTTTAATGATAAAAGCAAAATAGATGGACATTCATGTAAGAGCTAAGAAAACTTGCCAGTATTAACAGGGTAAATACAAAGGGTATTTTATCATTAAGTTCCAAACACCACTCAGTTCCATTCCCACCAAAAGCAATTAATTGTGATTTTGTTACTTTGAACAAGGTCTCCGTATCAGGTTTTGCTCTAAGTGAGGAAAAGGTGATACTCTCCTCATCACCTTAAAATTTAACAGCCACAAATGGATTTATGTATCTATTTTATAAACATAATAGAAGATGAAAACAGCAACATATTTCATTTTTCCCCTTCTACTGTACATTCTAATGTTCAAAATGCAATTAAGAGATGCAAAAGGCAAACGATTTTAGTACTCTATCTCACTGTTATATGCTAGAGAACAGCGTGAATATACTGCCGGTTTAGACATCATGATGCCATAAGCGCATACAGAATAAAGCATTAGGAAAAAAAAAATACGGGTTCTTCGCAAGACTAATTTAATTTTTCATTCATATTTGCATATTGCAAAATGCAGCACTAACAACATATCATTTCTCTGGTTATTTTATTACAGAACATGAATGGCTAACCTCCATACTTCTAGTCAGCTTCAGTAATGAGATTGGGTATCATGCCCAATGATAAAAAAGAGTAGCTTAGGGGCCAGTTCAATCTTTGTTTGCATGTGGAGACTTATTTTCAAAAAGCTTTTACAGTTTAAAAAGATTTTTAATTCTATAGGCTATAATGTGGAATGAAAAATCCTAAAAATCTGTTTTCTTTCATTTTCAAATCAAGAAACATCACATACTATTTCAGCTCAACAGATTTCACTCCTCAGGGTAAGAACTCATTTCAGGAGCCAGTTTCCTTCAGAATACGTAAGTATTTCTTAATAAAGTATTGTACAAGTAATATTCACTTGCACATGGAGATGTTGACCCTGCCACTCTCATTGCCAGTGACTGGCATGCAACTTGGAGACGAAAGAAACAGGTCCCCTCCTTTTACTGCCACAGGAACCTGGGATCCCAGTAACACTGAAACACAGAACAGCTGAGCTTGGAAGGGACCTCTGGAGGGCACCTGGTCCAAAGCACCTGCTCAAACAGGACCACCTACAGCCAGTTGCCAAGGACCATGCCCATGTGGCTTTTGAATATCTCCAGAGTGGGAGACTCCACAACCTTTCTGTGCAACCTGTGCCAGTGATCAGTCACCCTCATAACAAAAAATGTTTCCTGATGTTCAGATGGAACAGTTTGGCCCAGCTCCCATCTCTGCCACTAAATCCCAGCTTTATATACTCCATCAACCAAATGTCATGTAGCCACAAGCCAGCCAGATATTATAGAATGAAAAGTGAATTACATTAGTTAATTCAGAAGTAGGTTAAACAGTTATGGAATAACAAAAGCTGGTTCCCAGTTTCCACAGGGCAGGGGAAGGGAAAAAGAGCAGCAAAATCAAGAAAACTTGTTGATTGAGATTAAGATAGTTTAATACATTAAGGAGAGAGGTAAAAAAATATTAACAAACCAAAACTAAGCGATGCAAAGGCAATCACTGACCACCTCCCCAAGCAGACCAATGCCCAGCCAATCTCCAAGCAACAACCATCTTGGAGGACACGCACCAACCCATTTGTTATTGCTAAACATGATGTTACAAGGCATGGAACGCACTTTTGGCCAGCCCAGGTCAGCTGTCCTGGCTGTGTCCCCTCCCCAGTGTTTGCCCACCTGCAGCCTACTCAGGGCTGGGGTGTTGAGATAAAGAGAAAGCCTACATACCGTGCAAGCAACAGCCAGAACACCGGGTGTTATCAACACTGTGTTAGTCACAAATCCAAAGCACTGCCCCGTAAAGGCTGCTATGAAGAAACTCCATCCCTGCCAGACCCAGTACAGTTCATGTGGAGATCACTGTAAAAGGTCTAATGCATGTAAGGAACCAGCTAAAGAAAAGACAGTATTCATGAAGTTTCCTATTATGCAGTCCTGAAGTCCTATATTAATGGCAAGGCACAATGAAGTATCTAAAAATGTACTGATATTGGAAAAGGAGGTACTGTCAATACTAAAGCAGAAAACAAGGTCAGACAAAATAAACCAACTGAACTGGGGCACAGTGATACAAAAGTGATAAAAAGAAGCCAAGTAATTCAAAAGGTAATATCTGAATGCAGTCATGCTATGCAAGAACACTATTAACACATTTCTTGTACGTCTTCAGGCAATATCATGTCCTGTCTCTTTCATTAGCATTTTATACAGCATTAAGAAATCAATCAGCCTGACAAGAGATACTGAACGTTACTTCGGGCTTTTTTTTTTTAAACTGGGCTTTTTTACACGACTATTTCAAATGCCATTTAAAGTCATTAAAATTGAAAGAGAAAATTATGCAGGTTAATATCCAGCTGTAACAGCTCCCCATTCCACACCCATTTGGTGTGTGGTCAAAATGTGGACATTGTGTTCCTGCTTAAGCAAGAAGAAAATGGTTAAAAAAGCATTACTGACACAGAGAAGAGTCAACCTTTCCACTAAAAACATTAAGGTGAAAGCTAAGTTCTTTCTTTGCATCAGAAGTTGGAAAATTAGTTTGATGGAACAGTAAACAAAAAATGTCATCAGCCACAGTTTGAACAAATGTGGCCAAGTCTATGGAAGGCTACAAGGAAGAGCCTGTGTACAGAAAATTTCAACTTCTCTTTCTCTATAGAAGACCTGGCTGACGATACTGCTGCTTTTTATTTTACTTTTGCTGTCTAAAGCTATAGTCCTTTCTTCCTAATCAATATATTGTGCCCATCCCCATTTGTGGTGTGTGCTCAATAACGAAAACACAGCAATTAAAAAAGTAATTGTTTTCAGCTGTGGTTTTGTTTTTTGGTTTTGTTGTGCTGGGATGTTTTTTCAGAGTACTGTTAATCAACAAAGATCAGGGCAATGGCCTATGAGCTCTGAAACAGATGGTTCTTTGTAGACGTAACTATAGCACAAGGAACAAAATGCTGGCAACAAAGGAATAAAAAAAAAACCAACCCCAAATTACCTAAAATGCTTCACACAGATCGCACAAAAGCGAATAAATGGGAAATCATCAAGATAAAAAAGTTGATACAATCATCACTATCAAGTAATTAAGAATCTATGAAGTCGGCATTATTTAAAAGCAAACAGGGCTGCTGGAAGAAAACATGACCAACTCAAAATGCATGCAAAAATATATGCAGAAGTTCCACTGAAGGTTTGGACTATCTCCCTTTTAGGGAGAAATCTGTTACATACATGCAAATAGCTTTTGCTTGCCACTATGGAGGTGGACTGAATTATTATTTACTCAGAAAAACCTGAAGAGCTATTCGGAAATAAAAACGTTTCTAAGTAGAAGTGCCACCCTCCTACTGCTTGCAGCCGGGAGCTGCTGTGGTCAGAAGATCAATACCTCAGGCCTTCAGTGTGTGAGGAGGGTACTGATGAGCAAAGGACTTCACCTGTTTCATTTACCACACACAACAGGAATATTGCATCAGTCTCTACTTTCTTCAACTTAAGAGGGATGCTGGATCCAAAGAAAAGCTGTGATAATAACGGAAGAACTGGGAAAAACAGAAAAAAAAAAAAAGAAAGAAAAAAAAAAAAGAGAGCAGAAAACTTCCCAAGGTCGGTCTATTCAGTTTATCAAAGCCAAGTTTAAGCGGCCTCTGCTGAATGTCTGACTGTGGAAGTAAATTTTGATGAATACCTCTTTAACATAGCAGACAAAAGGTCTATAGGTGGAATTCCAAAACTAGAAAAATTCAGCTCAGCAAAAAAAGGCATTTTTTAAAAATAAGCTGTGACTAATTAGCCACTAGAACAATCAAGGATTACTCTGGATTCACAGGTTACCCTGAACTCCTCAAAAAATGTAAAACACATCCTAAAGGATATGCTGCAGATCAACAAATATTAGAAGCAGTCTGATTTGTCTCATACAGAATATACAGTACATTAACCACATTACTTCGGGTCTATGATTTACTGAAGTCCCACTATGATGCATTTCTGCTCACACAGTTCCCACCACCCAATGTCACAGCTTCTCTGAACCCTTAGGGTTGGGGAACTGAATCTCACCTTCCAGATAGTAACTATTTTCTAATGACTGCAAGAAACATGGGAGAAAAGAATCTCTGAGCTCTGAGAGCCAAGAGCATCTGAAATCTCATCACACTCTAAACCACAAGTACGTGCTACAATGTTAGTTGCCCTTTCACAAGCGCAAATTCCTCATCCATTTCTCCATTTTAGACATTTCTTCAATTTAGACATTCTCTCAAGTCCTTTGCCCAGTCAAGCACTGCTCATTCATCCACCTTTTCATTCAGTCACTGCTGGCCCAACTCATCAGAAAGTTAATTATCCTGCAATTTTTAATACTACCTCTTTCCTCTCAGACATGATTTACTAGTAGCACAGAAGCAGCAACAATGCACTTAACAGCTACAGCATCCTCACACCATGTAAATGCCAACTATTTCTCTATGTGACCAGGAAGAAGATTCTGTAATATTAAGACATCAGACCTCCAGTTGCCCTCTCTTCTTTACCAACCTGTGCTCCATGCTGTAATTATTGACATTATTACACACAAATGCAGTGTCTCATACTGAAATATATTTTTTAAAAGATAAAAAGAGCAAATGGAAAGAGATAGGTGAAGAAAAGGGCCTCCTGCAAAAGCCCAGAACGTTCCTGTCTTTCTCACTGAGAATGAGAAGTTGCTGAAGTCAGCATTAAATCCCTGTGCTTTCATTACCTTTTGTACAATTACACATTGTGCTCGCAGGTTCTCTGTCATATCAAGGGACACACAAGCAGAAGCAGCTTCCTATTGCTTTGCTGGCCTGTCACCTGCCTCTGCTTACTAGTGCCGATATATTGAAACGGTGGGGGATATTCTGACATCTGCTTCCTAAATTCCCACGTCATGACAACAGCACTGGTACACTTGAAGTTCAACTCATGTAGCCTCCCCTGCTACTTAGTGTTAGCACTACCCCTCATCACTTGAGACTTTTCTTGATCATTTCTGACCAAGAGGGGCTTTTACATGGAAATGATGTTCCACAAGGATAACGATGGAGTGTGTTTCATCACCTGCCTGGATGACTCCATCTCTCCTTCCCCTCTCTCCTTTTGTAATTTTGAGTGGGTGGGAAGGGGATGGTGTGTGTGCAGCAGTTGCTTTTTTATCTTTTTTTGCAAATGGGGAAGGAGACAATTCACCTCTCAGCACTCCCAAAAATCCTGCTTACACTATCTCACTTTAAGCTTCCTCTCAAGGTCCACTTAAGCTTACCACAAATTTTCTGTGTGTGAGAAAACTCAGCTGTCTTAGTGACAACACAGATTATTTGATCGTAACTACCACATTTTTTTGCAGCATTTCCATGAAATACAGAAATGTGCATCTGTTGTGGGAATGGGAAACCGATATAATAAAGTACTTGGCCATAGAACTGGGCTGGGAAGAAAGTGATGAATTAGTGATTGTAAGAGTGATCACATGACGAGTGTAGTCTCAGGGTAAAATTTTAAGTAAAAAGTGCAAGCCAAAAGGCAGTTTTTATATATGAAACATTTTTCAGATCAAACTTTGAGGAAAGAGATGTCTGAGAAATGTTTCCAGGCTCTATAACCATAATTTTTCATTGTACACTTCCCCTTGAAAATTGGATGGGATCCTGAGGCAAAACTAGCTGCAAACTGGTGAAATCGCTGTTTCATTCCCAAACTCAGTGCAGGAGACACACTAAATCAGCTGATTTGACCAACTGTTTCAAACACTTCTTGAGTATTTTTCATGGCCAAAAAGCTAACAGATTTCTGCTATAAAAGTTCTGCTTGGCCACCAACCACAATAATCCTGACATCAATATTTCCTACTCATCTTAAGAGAGCAGAGAAAACTGTATTAGGATCCTGAACAGAAAGAAAGAAAAATAAAGAGTGTGTTTCAAAACAGATCCAACAGTGGAGGCTAGCCATCCCCTCCCTGCACCATGCATCTGGAATAAATGAGAAATCATCTTGAAATGCTCAAGATATATGAATAGCAAGAGTTTCAAGTATTTGCTAGCGGCAATCATACGCGAGGACAGTATTTCCTTCTCATCAGATGACAGGCAACCCCTGGCTGCCCCAGTCCAGGGTCAGGTCTGGCAACTGAGAGCTCAGGATGAGTGTCAGGACTTCCCGATAATCATCAAACAGTCAGTACCACCATGGGATTAAAAGGATCAAAACACCTAAACAAGACAGTGGTTCTGCTGAACAGGCTTACGAGGCAGCTGATGGAATTAGTGATAAAACATGTTGGTTTAGCGTCAGAGAGATCAAAGCATAAATTTGGAGCTGGCACAGCTTTTCATTTTCCAAGGATTTCAAAGAACTATTTTTCCACCAAATTCTGGTATAGATACAGGCTAGATGGGCTCTAATAAATTTATACTGATATTGTGGGAACACTGAAACAGTATCCAAAGAGGGTACAAATTGAAATTCACATCACTGAACATGGTGAATAAACACGTCTGGAAAATGAGCACAATCCAGAATAGAGAAGATAATGACACAAAAAACCACACAAAACACCTCCTCTTTATCAGTTTTTTGTTTCAGATGAAGTTAGTGAAGACATCTCAAGATCTTTTAATAAGGAAATATCTAATAAACCTCATCTCTTTTTTTTTTTGTGCTTGGCAGTAAAGGTATGTAAGAAAGCACAGGTAAAACCTTATGTTAGAAATATCCTTATAAGTAGGTTTCATTGGGCAAAAAGAAACTGCAGATGTGGGAATATATGTTACAGACATGAAAGCACGCTCTTTCAATAACAGGCTTTCAGCCAGATGGAGATTATGACAGAGTTTATCATTTATATTATTACACTGCCTAGAAACCATATGCATTGCCCAGAACACTTCTCTGTGGAGTATCCTACTCAGAATGCAAAAACCTGCTGCTAAACACAAGCCTGCGGCACAATGAATTTTAGGATGAGCGCAAGTAAAATAAATAAATACACAAGAAGAATATCTTATTCTCTGCTGAACCAGAATAGAGAGACTTCAGGATTCCACCAAAAGCTCTTATCCAGAGAGCTAACTCCTCTAACTGAATAAAAATCTTTTTTTATACTCGCAGGTATAAAAAGAAAGGGTAGGCAGAGGAAGACAGGTTTATGAATTTATCTTTAAAAAATGTAAAATGAAAAATGTAAACTTTGTTGAGACTTTCTCCTTCATGCTACATTCAACTATGCTTCACCTGAGGCCTGAAATTCTTTAAATGTATCTGCTTACCTTCGTGACAGCTCTTGAGGAAAAGGTAATTTCATCAATAAAAGTGACAATATCGTCTGGATCAAGTCTATCAAAGTACTTCAAACACATATCATATGCATGTAGCCACTCATCCATGGTCTCTGGTATTTTTTTAATGAGATGGTGATCACCATTCCAGAAAAGTTTTTGTAACCAGACAGTATAAACAGAGCTTGGTGACAGCATGCTGCCATCATTTTTCGGAATTTTGTGAGCCAGTTTGGAAATAGATAAGATATTTTGACTTGTAAGGATGGGCTCCAGTGTTTCCAGAGGGTTTTCATTTTCATCTGTTAGCTTTTTGTAATTAAGACCTATTGACAGAAGGAGAAAGAGGCAAAGAAAATAAACGTTATTCATAGTTAAATCTACTAAAACTCTACATTTTTGTGTAAAACAATCAGTACCAAGCAGTATCTGCAGAACCAGAAAGATTCCCCTCCCTCTCCTCTTACAATCATACATATTGACAGACTGGAGAGGAAGACAGGTTTGTGTACAGGTAATGCTGGGATTTTATGATGTCCTGATGTATGTGAAATCTCTCAGTCCCTGGAACATATTTTAACAGTACATATCAATACAAACTAAAAAAGTAATTCTCAAAGAAAAAATAATATATATATATAAAATATACAGAACTGTGCTACTATTTTTTTAATATAAAGCCAAGAAAAGCCCATGCACCTCAAGACATAAGTCTTTAATAATTAAACAAGATGAATTCTGGTCAGGTAACAATCGGTACTTGGCAAAAATGCAAGGCACTAACCACAAGTAAACTAAATGAGGTCAACTAGAGACAGAACACAAATACATTTACGTGAATATCTATACAGTACAAGAGTTCTGTTACTACTTCGGTTCCCACAGGAAAACTCTTGCAAATTATTCTAGCAACAACAAAATATTTCTAGGAACAATACTATTTTATTCTCTAAGCATATAATTCCTAACACAGTCAACTTCTATTGCCATGGTTTTTTTCATATGCTTAGGGCCTGCAACCTCTACAAACACTTCGATGTTGTTCCTTGCCTATGATCTATGAATATGCTCAACACTGAAAATTTTAATTGTGTGATGCAATAGATTTAATTTTTCAATGTACAAAGTGACTAATTTATGTCTGATATATGGTTCTAGGACTTTTTTGGGAGGGTGGGCGGGCAACTTTTAAAAATAGCTTTGAAGGGAAACAATAACTTCTTGACAGATTTTTCTTTGACAAGCATCACAGAACTCGAGTGTTTAAACACATCAATAAGAACTAAAGGTAATCTCTCCTCCTCCAAAAAGTACTGCCTTTTTTTTCTTCCTGCAATACATGAATTCATACGCACAATCTCTCAAACTTCTGCAGCAAAGTTAGTGTCTGATACACATGAGGTTCCAGTATTGAACAATTAATTCAGTCCCACAGCAGGTCATTCCATAAAGTGTGTATTTTTCATTTTGAAACTGGATTTGGAGTTATTCAACTGAAATTCAAGATACTGCTGACACTTGACTAACAAGCAAATTGAAACTAGTGTTCAAAATTTCAGAGTGCTTTCCAGCAGTTCACTTTTATAGGCATTGGTGATAATGTAGGAGGACAAATAATGTTGTAGTTCTGCCAAAGTAAAAGGTAACATCAAGGATAAAACAGAAAATAAAACTACCCTCTTTAATACAAACAAGCAGAACACTTAAAGTTCCTAATATACTACGTAATTCAGACTTTTCAAAGGTAAACTGTCTTAAATTCTTTGAGAATATTCATGTTAAACTTGCAGTGTTAAAAAGCATGCTCTAGGAGGTCTGTATTGATGAATCACTGCCAATAATTTTAACTTGTATCACCAACTCTGTTTTAAAATATTTTTTGCTTGCTGTGATAAACCAAATTTCCAGTAGTACAAAGAGAAGGAACTTACTCCTAGAAGGTATGACTAACCTACTAAATCACTTCATTCATCTGATATGCTCACTGAAAAAAAAAAATTACCTGGAGACTATCAACTAGATAAGCATAACCATGTCAACACTCACATAAAAGAATAATAAACACAGCTATGAAGAAAAGAAATAGGAACTGTCCTACCTGGTGCAACTGCTTTGAATTTTTTCAGGAGTCGGACGTGAGTTTCAGGTTTAAGAGAATGCTTCACCACTTCTGAGCAACCACAGTTTTCAAGGAGTGTAAAATAATAAAGCAACCGCTGGTGATCTCTGCCTTCAATACTCGGGTAAACGTATTTAGCCATGTGTTCATGTAGGGTTTCAGGACAGGTTTTCAAAGTCTCAAACAGACCAAGCCTTTGTGCTCTCTCTTCTATTTCCACTGTCGATAACCTGCGTTTAGAAATAATTTTGGCTTTAGAGGCCTGGACAAGCCATGAAAGACTCTTCAGCTGTCTGGGAGACAGGACAATACTTTGTTTAAGGTTCAACTTTGTAAGACATTTTGAAAGAGTAAATACTCATTCATAGATATTTAGATGGTAGTTATTCTCCAAACCCAAAATCTAAGGAGCACTTTTATTTCCTGATCTGTTGACTTGAACATGCAGATTAAGGTGCGTGAACACTGATGTGGGATTCAAAGCAGCATCCCACATCTCTAAGTATACCTACATGTAAAAGTAGACATATGTCCCGAGTATGTGTACAGGAAGCCTTTCAGAACAAAACAACAAAAACCTCACAAACAAAGCAATTTGTGGTTGAATGATGCTAGAAATTCCTATTGCTCAATTTTAAGTTCGCTCAATCTATTACGTTCTATTTTCTGTAGTCAATGAGCACCTATGCATGCTTTGAGATATTATCACTGAAAACTGGCTCTTGTCCACTGGTTAATCTATTTGACACTATTATTCATGCTTAGCATATTTCATTTGACAGTTTTATCAAGTTGCTTCTCAAACTGTCATTCATGAAAGCTTATGAAAATACCAGCATGTCTTGGGTTGACCTCAGCCAGTCTCCCAGTCTCACTGCTTCAGGAAATTTTTTTCCTGAGCCTTTTGAAAAGAATACATTAGCTCTTTCACAGCACGCGTCCAGACACCTCCAGCTGACTACAGAAATGACAGCTGAATGCAATCACTCCTTTTTTCCTCAGCTGGGAGAAAAACGGGCGCATATCAGGGAAGTCTCATCTCAAGTTTATACCTTTCTCAACTGAAAGTTTTATCTAAAATCTGAGGAAAGAAGTAAGCTACAGATGACTACCACCTTGACTCTCCCCAGAGTCCAATCATATGCCACATCAGGTAGTACATTTCATTTGGAAATTTGATGTCTTCTAAATCCATTTGATTTTCTTCTGCCTTTAAATTGATTAAATTAGAATTTCAACATCACTTTTTCCTGAGTATAAATGCCACATGTAAGTTAGTGTTTCTCTTTGATATCCAAGTAAAATAGGTTCCAGTTTCATTCCTAAAGATGATTTTCTTACAGCAAATACTACAAACACAACCTTCTCTCAGCTTAAAAATGTTTCTCTGATTTCTGAGGGAGAGTAAGTTATTTTTGAACTATTTTTACATCTAGAATTTAACCTAGTTAGTTCTCTAAATTCTTGTTATTTGTTAGGTGTTCTACCTTATTAATGGAAATAAGTGCGATATTAATGGAAATAAAGCATCATTTGCTCTTAGCATCAGACAAAACAGACACTTTGACTTGATGTATTTCAAGAGTGTGATCTGAATACATTTTTCTGTCCACACCCAAAGTTCAAACTAAAGGCTAGATGGACATGAAATCATACTAACAGGATCTACAGAAGTTTGCCATGGTTTTGGAGTGGGGCTGGTGGTGGATATGAAGGGTTCATTACACTGTTCAGAAAGATTCTTGAATAATAGATTCTGTGACAGGCAAACATTAAATTTCCTGTTGCTGAAATCATAAAATGCATTTTATAGATTTCTGGTAATCAAATGTGATCAGATTCTTCAAAAGAATCAACTTAATTTCTATCAAATAAAAAAATGCAATTCTAAACAACTTTCATGACTTAAATTCACAGCATAACAGAAAAAAAGATGTGCTGTTTATTTGTCAACAAGTAATCAAAGAAATAGTTAATACAAACTATGCAAGTGCTTCTCTTGAGCTTCTCCCTACATAAAGTGGCTTATAGAAATACTGCATATTTGGTTAAAGAGATTAAGTCTTAGAATAAACTTCTTTGCAGTTCAGAATGAATGCATAACAAGACATGCATTATTAATGCCATAATCCCAAGACTAAAATAGACTGTAATGGCCATATGCTGTCAATCAACTTTAAAATGAGATTATGATACAACAAAAACATACTCAGCAGCATATTATGCTATTACACATCAATTTTCAAGAGTTTTTTTGAATTTCATTAGGGAAAAGGTTGTTACTTTGTACGTCAGTGATTTCAGAATTCTATGAATACTAACTCATGGAGGACAAGAACAAAGGAAATGATAGAAATCTGTTGCAAAATACCTTAGGTAATATTGCAGTCCCAGAGAAGTCAGCTGGCTCTCTCACATTCACCCCAGTGTTGCCATGTTTATATCCTGACTGTCTATTTTGTTTAAAGCACTAAATAATTTAGCAGCATCAAAATTTAGAGGGTATGACTCCTCTGTTTTCTGGAGGAAGCAAAGAAAATCTTAGAATGCTATTTCATCTTCTCAGATCTTGCATCAGCATCTATCAGAGGTTTTTTTATGCCTCATGTTTTAGAAAACGTTTTAATGCTTTTTAATTAATAGTTAATGTTAAGAGAGGTACAAATGCTGCTGCAAGCTAGAGCTGCTTTCACAATTTAAAATTTGAAACAAACTAGACTAATTTGATCATGTCTGTCAGAACAGTAGATAAGAGCTGCTGTATTACACAGGGGGCTCTACATCACTGTCATCTGAATGCATTATTCAGGCAAGTAACTCAGTCTTTCATCAAATGGCTTTATTCATCTTTCAGTGGGCAAAAAGTACTTGTCTTACTGACAAGATTTCAAAGTTAAAAAAAGAAAAGACGAAAAAGGGCCTGGAACCAACTATGGAACAGAAACAAAAAGCATCCCTCTCCTTATGCCCCCACCAATGCCCAGTCTGCTCTACCAGAATCTTGTAGGCTGGAACAGTTCCAAAGAAACAGTGTAAAAAAAGTGCTTCTATAAAGAACGGAAACCAAGATGAATAGATGATAATATGAATGAAAAGCTCCAATATATTAATTTCCTTTGCTATTATGTAGAAGAGAGATCAAGAAACAGCTAAGTTTTGGGGTTTTTTTTCAAAATCATTGTATAAAAACTATCAAGCTTCAGGACATATTCCAAGAGGCTGTAAAAATAAGATAAGTTGTTACTGGAGAAGAGCACTAAGCATTCAAAGCCATCGAGACCTAAACACTGAAACAAAAGTCTGTGGATACTCAGAAGAACCGTAAGACACCTATGGACTTTATCCTTGCTTGTAACACCTATTTTCATGGCTAGTTACAAAAGCATCACATGGAAGAGACAAAAATTCCCAAACCATCACAACACAAGAAATACGGAAACACAAACCAAACTCTACCCCCCAATATACTTGAATTTTCTCATAGGTTAGCACATATTTCTATGTAAAAAAAATTGTACGTGTATTTGCAGGGGAGACAACTTACTCACTGTCAGTGAACAAAAATTCCAGATGGGTCATATAAACCTCCCAAAGTGGAACACTGTATCGCTGAGCCAAAGAAACAGCAATCTTGTAGACATTTTCTTCAAGTGTTCTTACAGAGGAGAGACATGAAAGGAAAGAAGGAAAAGTTACACTAAGCCCCTAGAGACACCACAGGAAAATAAATATTTACATTAGAAAATTATTTCTTTTTACTTTTTTTTTTTCCCCATAAACCAAGAAACTAGAATCACTATTAAATAAAAATACACAAAGCATTTTGGTTCTCAATGCGAGTTTCAGCTTCACCTTTGTGCCAAAGAAAAACCCTCTGTTTTCATTTCGTTTCCATTACAAAGTGATAAAGGATGTAATGTGTCACAGTTGGCACCTACAGTGTTCTGACACAACCGGCACATAGGTCAAGAAAGCTATTCCTAAAAGTTCACAGCCAGAAACACTCTGCATGTTTGCAGACTAAAAGGTTTGAACATGTCCAGCTCCACTCCGTACATGTCTTAAAAATATTAAAATCTATCTTTTATATTATTGTATATTCTTTTAACAAAACAACAGATGCAGAATCTGTTAAGTAATCAAAGCCTGAAGATAACTTTATATTAATTTCTACTAATCCACTGAAGTTCATATGGTTCAAACAGACACAGGTGGTTCTTGTTTTTAGGCTGGTATAGGAGCAATACTATTAAGGCTGATGCTGTGGTGTTTGTTTGTTTTTTCATCAGAATAATTCCAAGAAAAATACTATGAGTTTGTAATTACACCCTAATAGACCTGTCATGAACAACTTTTTAAAAATTGCATTTAACGTGAATCCTGCTGACGTTATTTGTTTAGATTCTGTAACTAAAAAGTCATTTGGGACTAAGGAAAAAAGCCTTACGGAACATGAACTATCACAATATACAACAGCAACTGTCAGTAAAATAGTTTACAAAATTATATTAATATAGGACACATGTTAACTCCATAAACTTGAGTAACTTTATCATATTATGTTTTAGGTTCTTTACACTGTTCTCTGCAACCCTGAGGGGGTAGGGCACAGGCAACAATAACTTCTAGTACATTTTAGTACAGCATGATCCATGCATGTCACTAAAAAGAAAGCAGAAAACCCTACAGAGATTAGGGAACAAATCCTCCCTGTTCTTTTTTTTTTTTGTCGTTTACAAACATAGATCTATATCGTATCTTGATCTATGCTAAACAAGGCTGACAGCTGGAGTCTGACTTTCTCGCCACTGTAGGTGCACAGCTGACATATCCATACACCTTAATTCTGATTTTTAGACACTCAATCCAACAGTCCATTGTGATAGTTGCTACAGATATTGTAAAATTAAAATAAGATATACGATGCAGAATAGAAAAGCAAAATGCCAAGAAAGAACATAATGCTGAAAAAACTTCACAACCAGCTATCAGAATAGCCTTTGCATTATAACTATTGCTATAGTAGTTAAAAACACACACGCGCGTAAAAACAAACCAACCAACCAAATGATAAAAACAACGACAAAATCCACAAGCCTCCTGTAGTGATATGGCAACCTCTGAAAAATATGAGGCACTTTACACAAAAAGACATGTAGGCAAAGTAAAGGGGGCAGAAGACAAGCATTACAATTAAGAGAAAGAAACCTATTTTAAGATAAATGAAAGTATGTATTGAAATACATTGAAGAAGAAGATAAATTCCGCACACTATCCTGTCTCTTCTGTTCCAATGGCCGCAGCACCTTCCCTCTGATTTTCCAGCATAGCAAGGCTGCCTGAACCCACCCTCGTGAAACTAGACTCAACCTTCAACACAAACAGATGCTTTTAAGGCAGCAAGCAATGGCTTATGTGCAAGAGGATGATGATCTAAACTTTTTCAAAAATACTCAGTAAGACTCACTTGATCTTTTAGAACAAGATGTTCTATTCTATTTTTTGACATTAAGAAGTACCATGACAAAATGGCATTGTAAATTCCAGATTAGTAGCCACAGTTTGTGCAGGCTGTCACTCAGTACATAAAATCAGATCTCTTTTTAACCAAGGATATACAACACCTGTTGTCAAATCACAATAGATGTAAACTTACATTCCTTTGCATTTTTGAGAAATCATTTGATGTGCTGTCAACGCAAGGATTACTAGTTAAAGTGAAGATTGATGCAAGAACTGCACAGTGAGTAAGCCACTGGCTAAGGGGAAGATAACAGGATATTTAGGAAAAAATACACTGGAGGTGACAAGCTTAACAGCAGTATTCACAGAATCACAGAATGGTTTGGGTTGGAAGGGACCTTCGAAGCTCATCTAGTCCAACCCCCCTGCAATGAGCAGGGACATCTTCAGCTAGATCAGGTTGCTCAGAGCCTCATACAGCCTGGCCTTGAATGAAATGAGATGATGCATCTACGACCTCTGTGAGCTATCTGTGCCAGTGTTTCACCACTCTCATTGTAAAAAAATTTTTTCCTCAGGCTAGTCCTCAACACTGATCTCAATACTTTAATTAATTAAAAAAACAAACACAACCAAAACAATGGCACAAACCCTACAATATATTACTTTCTTTGTATCATCAATTGAGATACAGAATATCTTGACAGAAGGAAACGGTGATCTTTAGGAATGATCTAATAACCCTTTGCTTTGCTTAAAAAGTAAATACTACAACAACTTCTAGAATGAACTGAGCAGTTCTAAAATGAACAATGGAGCTACTGGAGAGAGTCCACTGAAGGAATTAAGGGACTGGAACATCTCTCCTACGAGGAAAGGTTGAGAGAGCTGGGACTGTTCAGCCTGAAGAAGGCTCAAGGGGATCTCATCAATCTATGTAAATACCTGAACGGAGGGTACAAAGAGGATGGAGCCAGGCTCTTTTCAGTGGTGCCCAGTGACACAACACGAGATAATGGGCACAAACTGAAACACAGGAGGTTCTATCTGAATATCAGGAAATACTTTTACACCATGAGGGTGAATGAGAACTGGCACAGGTTGCTCAGAGAGGCTCTGAAGTCTTCATCCTTGGAAATATTCAAAAGCCAGCTCGACATGGTCCTTGGCAATTGGCACTGGGCATCCCTGCTTGAGCAGGAGGGTTGGGCAAGATGATCTCCTGAGGTCCCTTCCAACCTCAACCATTCTGTGATCTGGTGATTGAGGGAAAGAGGAAGATGATATGAATGCTTTAGTTGCACAAGAACTCAGTCAACCATACAAATCCGGAGTGGCACTTGGAGCTAGTGGGGTCCATTCCCCTTAGCACTTTATGAACTTAGTAAAATCTTGTCTTTCTGTCTTAACAGCATCATGCAGTGGCAGCATAAGTCAATGGAGGTTTAAGGAAATTATATTGTATAAATGAAGAAGAGTAACAAGTTATTCATTGTCAAGATAACACTGACAAGACAAGAACAAGTAGTTGTGACACAATGAAAAGCTGAAAAAAAATGGCTATTACCTTGTAAAGGACATTTTAAGTTTATTTTACAGACCCCTTTACATGCCCAGCCCTTGCTGCCCATCTCTGTGAGCCCCAGGGCTGCCAGAGAAATCCCCACCAAAGGCTCCAGTGCAGGCACAGGTTGGATGTGCTGCTGAGACTCGTACAAAAACAAAGTCAGAGGCAGTTCTTGTGGATGGTTCTTGGCCACCTTGCCCATGTGCTAGCATGCACTTCCAAAGTACCAAAAACCATGCCTGTGAAAGTATCAAAAAATACACCTGTGCAGTGGCATTCAGCTGGGATTTTGCTGACAATCTTCAAGCTCACAGAAATAAACCTTTGGAAGCCTCTTTGTATCATACATGTGCATGTCTTTGCTCACAATCACTGTCTTCAACGCTTTCTGTTGACATCAGTTAGCTACAAAGCATTAGAACCACCACTGGATTTGCACATTATATTCATTAGAAAATGCAGATTAAATGTGAACTGAGAAAATTACAGCAAGAAAGCTGCAAGCCGAACAAGTAATTAACAGAGAGAAATGAGATCTACTTTTCCAGTTGCCTATCTTCAAAAAAAAAAAAAAAAAAATCCAACTTGGAGAAGTGAAATGAAGATTTAAGCTGAGAACCTTTAGCTTCTTCTCATGCTTCAAGCAGGAAAATGAGATGGAAGGCTATGGCTGTTGGTTAAGCTCTGCAGCAGCAATGCATCCAGGAGAAGAGGCTGCGCCTACATTGGCAACAGTGCAGAGCAGCATTGCAAAAGCACACACAACGGTTCGGAACACGGCACTAATAAGAGGTGAAGTACATTCCAATGGTTCTATACAGGAGCTTCTGCTTTACTCTTCTGGAAAGGGACATATGCACCAAAATCATTCCCAGTTTGTGCTTATTGAATGTTCATATATGCAATGGAGATTGCTTGAGAATTGCACAATTTTTCTAAAAATCTAAAATAAGTATTTCAGATTAGTGACATAAGACAAAGAAGAAACTGGTATTAAAACATTAAAATAACTTCTCATTTCAATGTTTTAAGAGAAGTAGTGAAGGGCTGAAGAACTCGGAGAAAGTGAACGAAAAAAAAAAAAGCCACCCAAAAGCTGGACTCAAGTAAAAGAATAATTTAGAGACCTTGTACACCATAGTTGGCCTGAAGCTAGATGCGATTTCACCTGATTACTCAAGAATTCCCATTCAGTCTAATTCCTTTCCAGACACATTCTGTCCCTATTTTGTCCAAATAAATTGTTAACTGCTTGAGAACTAAACTTGAATAAGATTGTGAGGCACCCAGACCTTTAAACATTTGATAATTAAGGCACAATAAGCTCTAATAGCAGTACGCCAAATATGGAAGATAAAACTAACAACTATTTGTTAAGTAGTTGTGGTGAAGTGCTCATTCTAGTACAAAGCTGTTTTGTAAATAAGATACCATCTCTTCCAGGTATTGTTCCTGCAAACAGCACTTCATAAAATATTAAAAACATGAGGCACTTAACAGTAATTCAAAAGTAATAAAAAATATGCTACATAATTATACTGAATTTGCACATAATCTGCATTTTCTAATGAATATAAAGTGTGAACTGAGAAGATTACAGCAAGAAAGCTGCAAGCCGAGCAAGTAATTAATTGGATCTTTGCAACTGCCTAATCTGGAACTACCACTCTCACCCACATGGTATGAAGCCTTATTTTTACTAACCCTTGCATATTGTGTTTCAATCTCTGCTTACTGTAAGGAACTTTCTCTTCACATGCAGGTATAGATTTTATAGATACAGAGCAGCAGCTTAGTATTCAAAACCTGAGGTTATAGTACTATTATTCAGCATTTCATATCAGTGGTTTTTTTACTAACAGATTTCTATCGGAATTGTAGCTATAAGTAGGTACATAGGTGGAAGGCTGTAAACACGTAAATAGGTTCTTCAAAAGCTTTATGCACAGAATAGTTTAAAATTAGGTTAAAAACTATATTAAAAGCTTCTTATTGCACAGACCTCTTCCACTGACAGTCTAGCACTAATCAACTGTGATTGTCTTCAAAACATATCGAGCTCAAGTACATTCATGACTTGTTCACAGCTTAAAGTACCTGTATGCAGATGTTAATGGTACTTTTTAAATGACAATAAAGTAAAATCCAGTATCTTTCTTTTTTTTCTATTCTGGATAACTGAAAGGTGAGAGAAAAGCATTCTAAATATCAGAACATGTGAAGCTAAGGCTTCATTACTTCCAAATGACTACAGGGGAAAAATATTTTAATACACAGTAGCTTTATCTAAATTATTAAAAATAAAATAGTTTATTAATCTCTTTAAAAATTGAGTTCATTACAAAGTTTGATGCTTGGCCATACTCTAATAGATTGCTAGGGCAGGTTGACTGGAGATGAAAAGATCAGACCTTCACCTATGCTCTGATTTAATTAATCCCTGATCAACTTTAATATTAGTAGTTAATAAAGAGTTATAGCTTCCATTAAAAGTTATCGACCCATTTATTTGAGCAACATTTCATTTAAGTGGAGTTGTTAAATAGAAAAGGCTTCAATTGTAGCAGCATTACAGTGTAAATATCTAAAGCAACTGGTAATTTATCCCTTGTAAAGGTCAGCACTACTTCCAATTTACTTTCCTGATTTAAAGCTTAAAGTAATTCCATTGTAAAATAAAGAAAATAAACATAATAGACATTACTTACTCTGCCAATCCTAGTATTGTTTCTCTCTTGTACTGTCCATCTGCTGTAAACCTCTGCACATCCACTCCTTTGCCAAGTCCTTGCAGAATCTGAGCTTGAGTGAAATCCAGCAGCCGTTCATTGTAGTAATGCAGCTGATTTATCAAAGTTGCCATTTCTTCAGGCCAGTCTGTATAACCATATTGAGTAACATGCTTTGTGACCACCTGAATCAACTCTGTTGGATCAGCCTGTGAAAATAATTGACAAGGAACTAAAAAAAGCCCTGTAAATTTCTGGGGAAAAACAAAACAAACAAACAAACAAAACCCCCCCAAAAATAAACCAAGAAACAACCAACATATATATATACATATATATACACATATATATATATATATGTATATATATACACACACACACACACACACATCTCTCTCTCTCTATCTCACAGAATCACAGAACATTAGGGATTGGAAGGGACCTCAAAAGATCATCAAGTCCAATCCCCTTGCCGGAGCAGGAACACCCAGATGAGGTTACACAGGAAGGCGTCCAGGCGGGTTTTGAATGTCTCCAGAGAAGGAGACTCCACAACCTCCCTGGGCAGCCCGTTCCAGTGTTCCGTCACCCTCACTGAGAAGTTTCTTCTCAAATTTAAGTGGAACCTCTTGTGTTCCAGCTTGAACCCATTACCCCTTGTCTTATCATTGGTTGTCACCGAGAAGAGCCTGGCTCCATCCTCGTGACACTCACCCTTTACATATTTATAAACATTAATGAGGTCACCCCTCAGTCTCCTCTTCTCCAAGCTAAAGAGACCCAGCTCCCTCAGCCTTTCCTCATAAGGGAGATGCTCCACTCCCTTAATCATCTTTGTGGCCCTGCGCTGGACTCTCTCCAGCAGTTCCCTGTCCTTCTTGAACTGAGGGGCCCAAAACTGGACACAATATTCCAGATGAGGTCTCGCCAGGGCAGAGTAGAGGGGAAGGGGAACCTCTCTCGACCTACTAGCCACCCCCCTTCTAATACACCCCAGGATGCCATTGGCCTTCTTGGCCACAAGGGCACAGTGCTGGCTCATGGTCATCCTGCTGTTCACCAGGACCCCCGGGTCCCTTTCCCCTACACTGCTCACTAACAGGTCATTCCCCAACCTATACTGGAACCTGGGGTTGTTCCTGCCCAGACGCAAGACTCTGCACTTTCTCTTATTATATTTCATTAAATTTTTCCCCGCCCAACTCTCCAGCCTGTCCAGATCTCGCTGGATGGCAGCACAGCCTTCTGGCGTGTCAGCCACTCCTCCCAGCTTGGTGTCATCAGTAAACTTGGTGATAGTACACTCGATTCCCTCATCCAACTCGTTGATGAATATACTGAATAGTACTGGCCCCAGTACTGACCCTTGAGGCACTCCACTAGATACAGGCCTCCAACCAGACTCTGCCCCATTGACCACGACTCTCTGGCTTCTTCCCTTCAGCCAGTTCGCAGTCCACCTCACTACCCGATCATCCAGTCCACACTTCTTCAGTTTAGCTGTGAGGATGCTGTGGGAGACTGTGTCAAATGCTTTACTGAAGTCAACGTAGACCACATCCACCGCTCTGCCATCATCTATCTACCTGTTTATGTCCTCATAAAAAGCTATGAGGTTGGTCAAACATGACTTCCCCTTGGTGAAGCCATGTTGACTGCCCCTAATGACCCTCTTATTCTTGATAAGCCTTGAGATGGCACCAAGGATAAGGTGTTCCATCACTTTCCCAGGGATGGAGGTGAGGCTGACTGGTCTATAGTTACCCAGGTCCTCCTTCTTGCCCTTTTTGAAGACTGGAGTGACATTTGCTTTCCTCCAGTCCTCAGGCACCTCTCCCGTTTCCCAAGACTTAGCAAAGATGATGGAGAGTGGTCCAGCAATGACTTCAGCCAGCTCCCTCAGCACCCGTGGGTGCATCCCATCTGGACCCATCTGGGATTTATGGATGTCCAGATTGCTTAACTGGTCCCTAACCCAGTCCTCATCAACTAAGGCAAACTCCTCCATTGTCCTGCCTTCCTCTGGGGCCTCAGGGGTACGGGGCTCCTCAGGACAGCCTTCGGCAGAGCAGACAGAGACAAATAAGGCATTTTATATATATATCTTTGTTTCCATTTCTCAGAAGTTTTAAGTACAACAAGATTCCGATTTTTCTGTAAGGGCTATTTGCTATGATGTTAAAATTTATCCTTTCGGAATGTTTTAAACTATTCCATATGCAACAAAAATCCAAATAAACATGCCTAACCAAATTAATAGTAACAAGTACTGAATATATTTGTGTTTAAAACACTCGTTTTTATTAACATTGAACTAGGCAACTGATAGGTAAAACCTTTCAAAGAAAACTTACCAAAGTTCTCCATTACAAACACTGTGAGTTTACTCTAAAGCAGAGAGACAATATCTCAAAAATAAGAACAGAAGTAATATTGCAAGCTGGTGTTTCTGTTATTGAATTTCTGATACACTTTATTACAGAGAATTCATAAAAGGAACAGTGTTGAGTACTGATACTTTCAAAGAATGAGAAGTGTTGCACGAATAGCAAATTACACACAATGCATCGCCTACACCTTGAAACCTTCAAATAATTAAATCTTGATCAGCCATTGATTAGAACAACATTGGTTTTCAAAATACCTTCATCACAAATAAAACTTTGCTGCATTAGAAATTATGCATCAAGTGCATATTTAATCAGCCACTAACTTCTGTAGTCAAAACACCACATAGCAAAGAAACAATTTGGAAAACAAAAAAAATGTATTCTGCATGTCTGCAAGGAAAAAGGGGCGCAGGTACTGTAGAGAGTTCCAAATTAACTCCAGATCTGGACAGTGGCACCTCCACCTGAACACGGCTGTATGTGATATGTACCCAGCACAACCAATATCTTCAATTTCTCTCTTCCATGAAAAACGAGGCCTCCAGCAGCACCGTGCCCTACAGAAGCACCACGACTTCTGCGTAGCACCCACTGAGGAAGGAGCGCTGCCAAAAGAGCCTCAAACAATACCTGGGGATGCCAACCGTAGCTGATATATTTTCTAAACGAAACGGCTGATTTAACCCTTATGCTCTCAAAAATGTTGAGTGTACTGGACAAATCTACTTTGTTTATATTGCAGAATGACTTTGCTAAATTAGAAGCTAAACTTATGCACATTAACTAGAGTGCACAACAGGGTAAAACATGCACCAAACACTTCAACTTTGAGGTATGGTTGAATTTTTCTATCACTTGCTGTTTGTTTTTTTTCCCCCAAGTCTTAGCTGATGGGCTGCTCATCAAGTCATATTAAATGCTACAGGGCATCCTTTTTCCTCTCCACATGATATTTTTCTGAAGCCCTCTAAACATTCCAAACTCATTGATTTTATAAACAACATCAGTAGTTCTTTCAAGGTTGCTTAGGAGATTGGTAACAGAATAATAAAACCTCAGAAAAGAGATAGGCATGCAGAGCAGTGCCTCTACAATACAATTATATCAGCTGGAAACCAATCCACTGCTTATTATGTACCCTGGTATCTCATTTTAGGTGATACACTAGAAAGAGAGCATGGAGACAGCGAATGTCAGAGCAAGATGAGGAAACCTGTTTAACATAATTGCCTAAATTCTCTGTACAGTCTGCTGAGAGAGGCAAGTCCCTCTGACAGCCCATAAAGGTAAATTTGCTCTTTTGCAAGGTTTCCCCTCTGTCAAGAAGAGTAGAATCCAATGCCAGCACTCTCCTTCCAGTGCACAGCCCACCAGATTGTTCATAAAGTACACAAAGACAATCTTGAAAGTATTTTCAAACAAATGTGCTAGAACTCTTCCTCGAGAAATGGCTTCTGAAGACGAAAAGGTAACATATTTAATGTTTCCTGAATAGCACAATTTTTCACCATGAGGCAGAACTGAACTTGAGTATTTACAAAACCAAAATAATACTAAGACAGCTAGATTGAAACCATTTTATTTTTGGTCCACTGTTGTCTTCACTACATTGGGCAATCATCACCTTTAAATGTGAAATTCCTAAAAAAATTCCTAAAAAATGATCTGCCAATCATTATATTCTGACCAAGCTGTCACCCTCTCAAATGACATCACTACTGCCAACTTTTATTCCCCAATTGTTACATTTTCCTAAAAGCATTTGTGTGCAATCTTCCATGCTGCCTGTTTATGCTTCAAAGGAACACCCTAAGTCTATGTGATCAGCTTAATCATTTTCCTGCTAATACTTTTGCCAAATAATACCTACAAAGATGCAACGACGAGTGTGCGGTTCCACTAGAACTGCTCTCTATCAAATTAGTCAGTACTATTTCCCTGTTTTTCTCATGTGAACCTCTTCTGCATCTTGTTTCACCATCAGACTATAATAAAAATAAAATTACAAAAAAGCCTGCAACAAGGACCACTATGTGGTACAGAAGTACCACAGCATATAATGATAAAAAATTGTTACAAGGAGGGACAGAGAAGGAAGTGGAAGATAAACTGATGTACATGTTGTTTAAAGGATCAGTGTGGTCCTTGGACGTACATATGAGGAACGAAAAACAAATTATATTGATGTTTGTCATCAAGATAATTAATTTCCAGTACTAGATTATTTTCGGGTTTTGAAGTTCCAAAATATATTATAAAAGGGATGGCTTTGAAAAGTATCACGATAATTATTTAAAGGATTTAAGCAACCTACCTTATGGTAATATACAAATAACATATTTGCAAATATCATCTTAGGGTCTACTGAGGTTATTAATGACAGAGTTGGAAAAACAGAATCACACTGTGTATGAATACTCATGTATGTAAATCCATACATAAGACAAGAAAGTGCAGAAAACTCTTCAATCCAGGAGATAAAAGTATGAGATCTGATAGCTGGTAAATTAACAGACACACATTCAGATTAAAGAAAACACACGGTGGTGGGGTTTTTTGTAGTTTGGTTTTGTTTGGTTGGGGTTTTTTTGGAAGGGGTAGGGGGTTGTTGCTGTTGTTTTTATATTATTGCAAGAAGTTGCCAAGGATTGCGTTGAACTCTTCACCACCAAAAATCTTTCGATCAAGTGTTGTCCTCTTTTATCCCTTCCAAGACCTATGTTCCAAACTATCAGAGCATGTGAAATTTAAAATTAATTTAGAGAAATCCCACAGCCTGCTTCCTGCATGAGACTATACTGATACCTCAAGTGAGACTTTCTAGGCTTCTTTAATCTATAAAAAACAATTTCTCCCAAGTTGCAGCTGTTTGCAAAATTAATTTACTGGAATGATACACAGTTTTCTATCACTCAGATTTGGCATGCTTCTATAGATTTAAAATGTTTTCTTAAATAACAGTGCTGCTTACGCAGTATTTATTGGGCATTCAACAGAAGCTCAACTGAAAAATATAAAAAGCTAAAGTGTTTGGTATCAAGCTGTGTAGAACTTGTATTTCATATTTTAAGTATTCATTCTTTAACACCTTCACATTTTTAATAATACATGTTTTTTTAAAAGTAAGCACAAATATTTCTATACCCATTGGATACCTACTACAATTAGACGGTTGTTGTAACAAACACTAATACAGAGAGATCGTTATAGCTGTAGTGCCAGTACTCAAAAATTCTTAACTGTTTTTAAATGAAAACACCATAATAACTAGCTAGTAATAGTAGCTGGCCATAAGTAAAATTAACATCAGTAAAGGCTGCCTCTTACTGCAGCATCCAGAGTTTACAAATTCTTTGACTTTCTTAAAATTGTAAGAGGTACTTAAATAAAAATCTATACAGTAATTGGTGTAAATACAAAGGAACTTTGACAGGTAAGACCAGTAAGAAGTCACATTCAACTTGTTCTCTTGAGCAACATGATCTAGTTGAAGATGACCCTGCTCATTGCAGAGGGGTTGGACTAGATGAGCTTTGAAGGTCCCTTCCAACCCAAACTATTCTATGATTCTATCTGTCAAAACACAAAAAACCCCAAATTGCTCCTATACTATTATCTCTGTTAGCTCTTCAGTCTTTCAGATACTTAGAAATCGTGCCTAGGTGTCCAACTCCCTGCTTTGCCAGATAAAACTCCTCCTGTACTCCAGACATGTTTGAGCAGGGCTTTACCTCCCTGCTCAGTTGGGAAGGGGATTTCACACAGGAATAACACAGCAAAGATTGGGTAAAATTCCAGGGAAGCCACAAGCACTGACCCAAAGGTATCAAACCTTTCACTTGTGAGCCTCCTTGGCATTGCCAAGGGAAATCCCTCATGAACTACCCACCCTTGCATCTTACTCATCTGTTGGACTAGCACTATGTTTCGTGCTGTAATAGTGTTGTCTTACCAATGGTGAGACGATCTGGCATAGGCTTCACTTGGGAATTACGGAACAAAACAAACAAACAAACAAACAAAAAACCCCAAACGAACAAAACAAAAAGCTAAAAAAAACCCAAAACCAAACCAAAACCAAAACACCACCACCACCAAAAAAAAAACCACCACCAAAAACCACCTTAAAAAAAAAAAAGAGAAAAGCAAAAAGCACTTATCACATCAGCATAAAGTTATTTAATTTCATGCCATTAGATGTGATCCCTAAAATAATCTGACTTTTTTTCCCTGGTGGGTTGCTATTTCTTTTTTTTCTTTCAAATCTCTTTAAAAGACTTAAATCTACCATACACATCGGGAGGAAAAAAAAAAATTAATCTGAGTTGGTTTTTCTCTTGTTCCTGCTCAAGAAATGGCAACAATTTTACAGCTAAATCCAGAGAGAGAAATAATAAAAAGTGCTACTGTAAACACATCATACAGATAATATTAGATCACTGTTAAGGCTATTTAGCTTGTTTACTTCTTTTAAGACCAAAAATCTTTTAGTTGCTCTAAAAAGGGAATATTGTTCTTTTGGTTTTGTTTTTAATGTAATGATCTTTAGACCATAACACAGAAATGACTAGGAACACTGATGAGAAAAGCTGCTCACATCATTGCAGCTAATCCACTCATAATCAACCCAGATACATAACTGATCTTCTGAACCTTTCTGGATTTAAGTTGCAAAGCAATTCCATCACCTTTTGCACTGTAATTTTTTTGGTAATGGTCAAAAGCTGCAACTGCAGTGAGCCACAGGAATCCCACTGGGAAGGCAGAGGACATATTAAGTTGTGCCCAGATCCCTGTAACACCAGATTTGTTCTAAACCATTTTAAGTGATCTTAAGAAAGAGATCATGCTGCAGAGGAAGACACATACACCAAGCAAAACTCTAATGGTTAGCAAAACTAGGAGATGACCGCAAATGAGCGAAGCAAGAGACACCAGGGCGCAGGGTGCAGAATTCCTGCTGCAGACACGGTCACATCTTGGTCACTGTCCTGCCTCTTGGCACTGCCCATCTCCAGCACTTCTAAGACGAACCAAACTACACCTCTGGAAAGCACTTCCACTTGAGAGAGGAGGGGAGAGCTCTCTCTAATCATTGCAGCAACTGCTACAATCCTTGCAGCAAGACATTCAACGTGCTATAAATCTGACGGAGGGGGGGCAAGAAAAAAAAGAATGAAGAGAAGCATGCACAGGCAACACTTTTCCTCACATAGCAAAGCAGGAAAAAAGATTTACGGGAAAGAAACAGTTCACTGAAGTAAGATCCTGAATGTGGTTATTCACTCAAGAAGTAAAATCCATCCCTCCACAGGACAGCTTTTCATTAATTAAATGAATGACACTTGTCCTCACCTGAGTCTGTTGTCACACTGTGAATCAAGAGTACATTAACTTAGAACAGTGCCACATGAATTTGGGGTGGCCAACCTTTCAGACCACAACTGTCTCATGTCTCACCTGCTCTCAGCAAAAGATAAAGCATATGGCTGAGATGGAAGACCAGAACATCTCAGAAATAAAAGCCGAACAGTCACATCACTCAAGTGAAAGGATACCTCAACTTTCTTTATCCTCTCACTGCTGCAACTACATATACTGTTCAGTGACAACACTGATTTGTTCAGGATCAGCTTTCAGAACCATTTTTTAAATGGATAAAGGAACAAATTCCATCACCCATCAGTGAAACCACACCAAGTCAACACAGAAGGATCTCTACTAGAATACCTTTTATAAGCCATAAGATGTGTCATAATAAAGTCACACGAACTAACAAAAAAGTGAAGTAGAGATGAGCTGTGCAATAAATCCTCAATTATCAAACCTATAGGTAGGTCTTACACTTTCAGACAATATGAAAACAATTTTCTGTTTCAGATTTATAATCTTAAATGATCCATTGGAAGTTTTTGTAACATACTCTAACACAGATGTAACATAGATGTAACTACTCCTACATTTATACAGTCCTAAAATGACATTCGGCCCTTGGAAGGCAACCGCGAGGCTGATGTGGTCCCCGGTGAAAATGAGTTTGACACTCCTGCTCTAATGTCTCAGATATATTTAAGTGTAATAATTTTAAAGCCTGTTCATACTCTTCAAAAAATTCTTGTCACCACAGTACTATACACATGTGATGCCAAGAAGCAATTTTATACTGTACTCAAAAAGGTAGAGCTGGATTTTGTAGATCCAGGAATGCAGCTGTGGAGTCCAATTCTCTAGCATGCCTTCTCATTGTTATCAAAGATTTCATCCAGATTGCTCTTTTTTCCAAGAACTAAAACTGGATGTTTTAAAACTTCATTCCAGATGAGTGGCTGTATAAAATAAATGTTCCTGGATCACCGTTTAAAAGACAATACCATTAGTTTTCACTTAAAGCAGCCAAGTTTCAAACACTCACAAACTTACACATTGTACAGACACAACTTACAACATGTTATACAGAATGAAGATTACACAGGTGACTGAGGGCTTCACAGTCCTAGTCTGCTTAGGGGTTTAAGGCTAGTACTAACTTTAAAAGGTTATTTGAATTTCCAGGGAAAGTAGCGAAAAGCAAATACATACATTTGCAGTGAAATTAGAACAAATCAATTCATGAAGAAAACAAGCCAAAACCAAAAGAGTGGGTGAATTATGAGAGAAAAAACAGGTAAACAGTTTTTCTATAACCACTTGGAACTTCAGCAAAATTTGAACTAGTTAATTTTATTTCCGAAGTCCTGCTTTCCTCCACTATCAGGCAATAAAGACCTAGAACAGCAATTTAAACTGAAAACATATAATCATAAATGACATTTCATGCAAATAGGCTTTGTTGCTGTAAGAGACTGAAAGGGTCATGTCTCAGACCTTGTGGCAAAACCAGCTCTGCAACATCCAGTCGCAGGGGCACGGAGCAGGAGACGGGGCACTCACGATAAGGTGAATTGTAATTCACATGTTAATGACAAGCTAATGGGCACGTAGCCCCTTGTCCTGGGCGCAGCATGGCACTAAGGGAGAAGGCCCCAGACTGCCAAGACCCTTCAAGGTGGCCCGAGATCCTTCAGGACTTTTCCATCTTTTGCTGTCACCCCCGAGAAACGCCTGTGCAAAAGACCAAAGATTACGCAAGCAGGCAATCCAGAGGACTATAAAAAAGCCCAGCTATACCAGCACTGGCACGGCGCCCACCATCCTGAGGACCACTCTGCCCACCAGTCTCATCGCAGGAACTGAATCACATATCGCTGGATGCTGCACTTTGCTGGATCCAAACTACAAACCCCATCATCCTCATTGCGGGAACTTGACCAGACACTGGAGGCCACACATCACTGGATCCAGACTACAAGTCCCATCATACACATGGTGGGACTGGAAGGGTGGCAGAATCCCTCTCTTTTTTTCTTTTGTTCTTCCTTTCCTTCTCTTTTTCTTTCCTATATCCCTATTTCTTTGCTTTTCCTGCTATGAGTAATACAATAAAATAAGGCTTACAGCCCCACATGTGCTGCAACACTCTTATGTAAATCCTTTTGCTGTTAAACTGCTGATCAATTAGGCTTAAGTGACATAAATCTTTCTGCCACTGAATAATCTGCTAATGGGGACAAGCTGCAAAATACAAGGTGTTTTTCTATTTGTTTGTTTACAGACCTTGAGTATTGCATATGCGCTTTTCTAACTACAGGGACCAACGAATTTGAGTCACCTCTACTTCCCATACCTCTGTGTGGGATGTGACAGCTGCTTTACGAACAGAAATACTGTTATAATATTTCAAAACTGGAGTCTAAAAAGAAAAAAAAAACATCTCTTTGTGTTGTATTTTTTCGGTGGTGGTGGTTTTTTTGCTTTTTTCTTGTTGTTTTGTTTTGTTTTTTTTAAAATAGAAGGAAGGTTATATGTTTTAAATAAGCAATGCTGAAACATAATGGTTGAGAACGAAACACTTGGATAGGAAGGCAGCATACGCCACTGCCGCTGCAAGATCATTATGTTGGAAACCAACTGAATCTTATAAGGACAAAAAGTTTCCCAAGATGCTGGTACAATTAAAGATACGATGTAAGTGGAATCTCAGGAATATTTTCTGCCAACAAAGCCCCCAGAAGAGATTGAATAAGAAGGATTGAGAGTTAAGCTGTTAGTTTTGAATTATGAATCAGATGTTGCTAGTACACAATCTTAAAATAATATTACCTGTTGGTTTTATTTCTGCTTCAGAAATTACACTAAAGATGGGATTAGAATTGGGCTCAGCCGTGTACAGCATCTATTATACAAAATTATGTTCTGCAGGATTTTTTTTAACTCTATATCCAGAGGTATCACAATCACTGGCTAGAATTATCAGAATATTCATAACTGGGAAGAAAATGCAGTTAACCAATTTGATTTCATCTATACATTTTGTTTTAAGGTCAAAGAGCCACTCATCTCAAAATTAAACCATATAGTCAGCCAGGACATTTGCAGTATTTATATACTACTGAATGTTAATATCTGCATGTTAGTCTAGAAATTGCCTTGAATTTTTACTGAAGACATTTTAAGAAAAATTCCTAACAGATGAAACTTCATTACAAAAGTAACACATTATCTTTTCATAGCCAGCAGCAGAAAAAACAACAAAGTGACTTTAAGCCCCAACAAAACTAGCAGGTATAAGTTAAATCAACATAGCTTCCAATACAGAAACCAGTACTGCTGCAGGAAAAAAAAATAATGCAAGAGGCTGCTGTTAAGTAATAAAACATAAAAATAATTTGAAAACTTGTCCAGGCAGTTGTTTCTACAGTTACATTAAATGACTTGTGTCTGAAGAGCTGAACAAAATGCTCTAGTGCTCTGTTTTAAATGCTTTTTTGCTTTGTTTTCAATCAGCTATTCCAGCAAGAGTGAGGAATAATTTGTCCCAAGAGAAAATGTTTTTATAGTTTCTTTTCTACTTCATGTTCTCTTACAGTCTTTTCTCTTATTGAAGAACATATTGACAAGTCAGGTTTAAGTAGAAAAATCTCATCTCATCATTTCACCTGAAAGCTGTTTTAATGGAACTAACACATGATATATAAAAGGTTACAATGTCAACTGAAAGCACACCTCTGAGAACAGAAAATTACTACATAGTTTTGAGTGAAGTGCCTACTAAATTCATAGTACATAATTCATTTCCCATTTGCGGTCAGCATTACTCTCAGTAAATAATGTCACAGCATAGGTAATTATCCTGCCCTTCTGTCTGTTTCTCTTTTCTCTGAAAAAAACATTGTGCTTCCTTTTTGAATAAATAATGCTATCGTACATTTTTTTTAGAATGTGTCTTTAATCTTGATCTCTGTGGAAACAGCTGTAGTCATATACGGACTTTGGAACAAGCATACACTCCTGCTGTAAAACTTCATTTCAACATGATACGGTCTAAGTACAATATGGTATCTTTTTAATGTGTACGGTTACTTGACTGGATACATGCAAATACTTTTATGTCTTACTAATTTAAAGCTTGAAAACTAAATATTCCATGAGCTCCATGACAAAAAAAACCCCCACATAATTTCCTCTTCTCTGACAGTTATTAAAATGCCAGAGTGAAATATTTTTTTCATCCTACTACAGGAGCACTGCTAGCATTTCTGATTAGAAGCATGAATTTCTCAGTTACTACTTTCTCTTACTGTGATGTAAATTTCCATGAATTTTCTTAGGCTAAATTTAAAGAGGCCCACCTAGCATTTATCCTCAGCTCTTCAAGATGAGGGGAAAGAAAAAAAAGAAAAGAAACAAAACAAACAAAAACCCCCACACACCGACCAACCCACACATAAAGAAACAAAAAAACCCCACCACCAAACAACCAAACCACCCAAACCCAAAGAGATGAAGGAGCCCCTTCTCTCACTTGACGAAAACTCAGCATTTTCTCAAAAGTTACCTATATTGCCAAGCCAGACAAATAAAACTTTGCTAAAATACTTTGTGTTCTAAGATGAACAGAAAATTTCAGCTAGGTTTCTTGCAAAGTTAACGACGCTCACTGACTGGAGAAAATAGTTACAGAAACAGAAAAGGAAAGGTAAAGAAGATAAAGGCAATTGAGTGGGGGAAGACTGTTCCACAAAGCTGTCGGTCGCCTTTATTCAGAGAACAAAATCCCTTGCAAGAACGAAAGCATTAGTACTTATCCCAACCACCTCCCTTGCATGAAAAGCCACAAATATGTCTCCAGAGGAACACACACAAGTCAGATCTCAAACCTCTGCTGAAATAAAAGGTTGGTTTGAAGATCCTCGTTTCTAAAAGAATATTTCTGAACAGCCGGCTCCAGAACACCACTCACTCTGCTTCCAAAAATAGGATTTAACAGAATAGCTTGTACAACCCTTGAGAAATAAAAATAAACAATACTGTAACCATTTTTTAATTAGTCACAATTAATTTTGAAGAAATAAAACCAGAGGGGAAAGAAAAAAAACACAAAACAAAACTATTTAACAACAGCTCTTTCCTGAGTCACCTAAATATTATTTGGTCCCAACTAAGAACGACAATGCTTTGTAGTGTTATGTGCTTAACAAAAAAGTATGAGGATCTGTGAAACACTGGCTTATTGATATCAAACACACCTCAACCAAAGGAATACAGCTGTCACAATCTGACTGCAGTGTCACTAATTGCTGGATTACTGTTCCAAGGATCATACTGGAAGATGTTCGAAAATGTCCACAAAGACTGCTAGTTCAGGAGGGCTTACTTGAGCTTTAAGCCTTCGAACAGTGTTGTCAGTGAGCTCCCCATTTTTCTTCGCTTAGATATTCATTCATTTTTTTTTTAAAAAGTGTATTTGTTGAGACATCACTGGGGAATAAGCAAGTCAAGGAGGAAAACCCACAAAATGCGTAAGGCCAAAGAGGAAATTAAAAGGCCTAAAAAACTACCTGGCAAGTGCCTTATAAAGAGTGCTAAAGTTGAGAGCAAAAAGTTCTGAAATGTTGCTCGAAATCGGGAAGCCAGCTAGAGAAGCTGTAGGATCTCTTGGTGACAGAGTGTGACTCATGGGCAAGTCCAGAGCAGAGCAAATCAATGAGATCTTTGTGTCAGCCCTCACTGCTGAAGATGTGGGGAAGAGAGCTCAGAAGAGCCAGATGAAAACATCTGGGAAGTGTCAGGCGATCAGGTAAATTACATGCTTGCACAACACCATGACCAGTTGGCTTTCACCCCTCAGTCCTCAAAGAATGCAAAGGTGAAATTACATTAAATGGCAGGCTAAGGTGCATCAATGAGCATTATAAAAAAACCACTGTGTCAGAGTGCAAGTCCCACCTAAAAAATGGATTGAGAGGATCCTAATAACGATCACAGACCAGCAAGTCTGATTTCCATCCCTGATAAAGAGGGCAGCCTCTGAAACAAATAATAAGACCACTGAGCACATGCATTAAAAGACATTTGTGGAAAAAGATCAGCATGGCCTTTGTAGAGGGAAATCCACTTTTTTAGCTTGCTGGAAGGCCATGAGGGTGTCAATGAGTACATGGACAAAGGGAATCCTATAGCAAAATACACGGATTTTCCAAAAAAGTTACCAAGGGACTGGAAGAAAGGTTCTTTTATGAACTTAAACCTGGTGAAAGGAGAGGTGAAAGCTTAGTGATCACTTTTCAGATAGGGGAGACCCAGCAGCAAGGCCTCTAGGGGCAGGTTTTGAGATCACTATTATTCAAAAACTCCTATCAATGACCTGGAGAAGGGATGAGCAACACATATTTTTCTGATGACACTGAGCTCTTTGAATTATTCAAATATACTACATAACAAAACCACAGTGTTCGGCCTACTTTAGTATTTTTAAAAAAAGGAAAAAAAAAAAATCAACAACAAACTTCTCCTAAGATGTCAGTTCTTAGTTTCCCTGTTAAGATCCCATTCATGGTGCCTTTCCCCACTGCCAGCCCTCTCCCTGGTTCTCTTCTCCATCACAGACTCCACACATGTGCAAGAAGGTCAATGAGAGAAAGAATAGTTCAGATTCAAAGAGTTATGTTCTCATCTCTCCCAATTTTGCTTTTGGAGCCACCACATATGTACTGGACTCAGAAACAGAAGCATACACCAAATGAGATAGATTTTTTTTTTTCCCCAAAGTATTAATGAGTAATAGTATCTGAACATGTACAAGCAAGCAGCCTGGTATATAAGAGGATAAGAAGTGGCAGGCATAAACAGCAGCATGATAAAGAAGTGGAGCGACCAAAGAAACTTCATACAGAACATACAACAGAAAATTCAAACAGGGAAGCAAATGAGAGAAATTACGCTGCCAAAGGAAAGGTACTGATTTTCAGGATCACTAACCAAATAGAAAGGGGGCCAAAAAGGAAACAAGGGCTTGAATCAGGAGTTAAAATAGTAATAAAAGTAAAGAAGGTTATGTTTTAAGTCCATCATACACAAACAAGAAAGAGAGCTAACGTTTTACCATCTACAATAGACTTGGTGCTAGCCATTGTGATTATCGATAAAAAGCTGAACGTGAAGACAGAATGAAACAAGACTGTCTGACACAATCTGTCAGTTTTGCATGTCAGTGTTTACAGACTCCAGTAAAACTTCATGTACACAAGTCCAATTTGAGATTAAAAAATATGTATATTTTTTCTAGTGAGTTAAGTTCATGATTTAGGAATGTGACAGAATATTATTAATTAACACAAACGAACATCCAACGAACATTTGATTCCCAGTGAGAGATTACCTCATGTATAGACTTAACTTCTAGCTGCACTACAGTGCCATGTAACAAGGTTAAAGCCATTAGACCTCATTCAACATGGGTAATGCACCTGGTAGCCCATAAGATCTGCCTCTCTCCTGCTGCCTGTATACAGCCTTCTTATACAAGATTTATTTCCATTTCAAATCAAGTCTTTATTGTCAACATCCTACATTCAGAATATTACCTAAAGCTGTAGCATAAGGACCATGGCTGGGAGTTCTGCTTCTCTGGTTTAACATAACTGTATAATCAAGGCCAACCTTACACAAATAAGCAACAGAACTGCCTTGGGAGCCAAGGCAAGCCTGCAGAATGAAATCCCGTAAGATCAACACAAATTTCTACATATTCAGACCCAAGATCTTCTTTTGACCTTGCTTTCATTAATGCAACAAAAGAGAAACACATATCAGCATGTAACAATTTAAAACCTGTTCCACAAGCTGGTTTTCCCCTATGGGAAAGGCGATGAAAAAGAATAAGATATATATGACATAACTGTCACAGACACTTAACGCACTTAAAACCTACAGATGCCGTTGTGGTGAGAGTAGTAGAGAGTCTAAATACAATCCTGAGAAGGACGATGTGAATAGACAGAAATAATGGTCTAGCAAGGACAGGAATAAAGAGAAACAGCACAGGAACTAAAATATAAAACAGCTGTGATATAAACAGAGAGGGAAAACAAAAACAAAACTAGAAAAAAAAAAGTTACTTCGTAGACAGTCAATTTCTGCAAGGTGAAAGCAAACCTAATTCTGCCTCTTACAGAGAGATTGATGGAGGCTTCCCTAAGCAGCAAGCAACAGAAAAGAGAAGCAGGTTAAGTGCACAGAGCACAAGTTCACTGTGTAAATGAACTCTGTCACACAGTGACTCAAAAGCCAGTTTTATCAGGCTACTTAACCTGTGGAGCTGAACTCCCAGCTTCTTCACCAACTCTTAAGCTGCATCAAAAGCATCACTAAGGAGAAGGTCTGAGGTTACTATTCCAACATATTGCCAGCTGCAATGCACGGAAGTATAGCAATCATTTTTTGAATAAAAATAACAAGTAATAAAATAAAAAACTAAGAATTTTCTGCTAACAGCAACTTTCCTTATCTGCTATTAGTTGCAAAATTCCTATTCCTCTCTGCAACTTAGTATTTGTTAGAACTGTATTTGTTAGAGCTGTTGTTTGATGTTCCCAGAAAAAGCTTGCCCCCCAGCTACAGGCAGTAAAATACTCCTCTCTAAAACCACTGTAAGACCTCGGCATTAGATTATTAGCATAAAGACAGGAATATAACATATCCACCTTATGGTAATCAAACTTTTTCACTCCTTTCTAGGGTAAACAACCCCCCAGACATATTTATTCTGGTCACTTATCAGATCGCCATGATAGGACGAATGAGGAGATAAACCGTTAACAGCAAAAACTATGCAGCGGATTTCTTGCTCAGCTGTTCAGCATTTCTTCTTATTCATCAAGACTGGGAAGCGGTGAGCAGTGGGGAGACAGCCTGGATGCTGAGCAAGGTTTAGCAGCAGCCCAAACGCTGGTGTGTTATCAAGGTTTCCAGCCACAAATGCAAAGCACAGCACCATAGGGGCTGCTATGAAGAAAGTTAACCCCACCCCTGCCAGGCCCGCCACAGACCTAAACCAAAAATAAATACAGATTCTCAAAGGGTAATGAGTCACCTCACACCAATGCTTTCCACAGCCAGACCATTTCTGGAAATTGTGTTCTCTTCTTCTATCTGGAATTATGTTTACAGACTTTTATCTGTGGTTTTATTTGGTTGTAAAGCTTCTTTAGCATCTTCCTCAGAATAAGAAATATAGCTCAGATGCCCTAAACTATATTTAGGTTTATATTATTATAACAGCTAAAATTCAAAATTGTCTTGGGTACAGAACTAAAGCAGTACTTCACAAACAAATCTCTTTGTTTCTCCTTAAAGCAAAGTAACAACTTAATTGGAAACAGAAATTATCAAGCTGATTTCCTTTTGGACATCAACAGTCCAAAAAATTTAATGAGAATTTATGACGATGTATGATTCTGTTTTGATGTGCAGATGTCAGCTGTCAGTATTTCACGTCACAGTAAAAACAATAGACCAAATCATTCCTTCAAAGTGTCTTTCTTGACTGACTAGCAAGTCCTAAAAGCCCCTCTTAGCCAGTGGAAGAGGACCTCTACCACCCTGCTCCACATGATCCTTGTAACACATCTGTCATTTTCACTCTGAGAACATTTCTCGCATTATGCCAGAGGTACTCATACACTGTTTTGAAAGATTTATACAATGATATTTTAAAATAAAAATAGGAAGTGTAGACTTCTCCAGGCTTTATAAAGCTTCTTATAAATTCAGCTAGAGTTTTCAGACAGGATACTTGATTCAACGGACTAAAGAAATCACACTTATTGTGACCCAGATGCTCTTAAACAAAAATATACGCTCTATTATCTTGAGGATCCACCTTCTAAGCACGTGGCTGAAGCGACAGATTTAGATCTTTACCGAGTATATAAATGTTTAGAGCAGGGGGCAAAAAAATCATTGGTTACACACCTTCATCCAAAAAAAACGCACTCAGTTATCTTCTAAGAGTAATGTACAGCTTTGAATTATACAGTTGAAGGACCTAGGGATGCATTTCTGGTTTGGGAAAGAGTCAGAAGGTAAAGGTGATGCAAGACACCAGTGGCATGAGCTGGAATACAATCTACTATGGAATGACATCTGCAATGGAGTTTATCGTCTTCTACTATAAAAGTTTATGAACAATATCCCTCCTGCTGCCCTGAGCTCTTAGGAAACATGAAAAAATAAACCATGGCTAGATCTATTCCCATGGACAGCAACTGGTATGACATTGAGGAAAGCAACTTGCAAACAGAGCCATTCTTTATTACCAGCATCTAACACATACATTTAAACAAATGGCTGTTTTGCAGTGGAAACGGCATCTAAGTCTGGGTTTTTTTTTTTGTGGGGGGGAAAAAAAAGCTACTTATTTTGCTCAAAAGTACCTGTTTCTATGCCTCCTTTTCTACTTCAGTGACAGTCTCACACTGGGTACCTTTGGAATTATTTGACAACAACCGTATTTTCCTGTTTTGTTTTCTTACTGGGCATTCAGGCCTTTTTTTTTCCCCCCTTTCTCTTGGTGTGTTGTTCACTCAGGATCTTCTCGCCCAGCACATACATTTTTAACAAGCAACTTAGAATACACCGCTTATCACAGTAACATACAGTATTTTACCAAGATGGAAAAGATTTAGCCAAAGATCATATCAGTAAGAGATAAACTACATGGTGCTATTGATAAGACTTTGCTTATCAAATAGCAATTGGAGTAGAAATAGTTTGGTCTTTAACATCTCTGTCTTCAGAGCTTCATAGCTCTTTCCGTAAAATAAGACTGTTTAAAAAAGCTAAACTAAAAAACCCCATAGTTTTCATCAAAAGTGTTTTGCAGCAGGTGGACCTAGGCTCAAAGAAAGCTATTTAACAAACATGAATGAATTCCACACAACCAATATATTTTGCAAGCCACACAAATTTCAATTATGGGCTAAGTTTTCCTTTAGCTGCTAAACAGAAGATAGTAGAATGCAAATCTCAATAGGAACATGAAAGGCTGCTGCGTGAATATCAAAACAGGCTTTCCTCTGTAAATCAGGAGTCATTCTGAAGATGGAGGAGGAAAAAAAAAAATCTCCTCTCATGCCACAGTGGTGATTAGTGGTCTCTCTTTTCAGAAAACGTGTGACCAGAAGTGTTCTTTTAGCTGTAAAGCAAAGCCAGGCTGAAAACCAAGCGGTCCAGTGAGCTTCTTTACAGGAGAAAAGAACTAGTATAAATTCAGAAAGGCTCTCTCGGAGTGGCAAAGGAGAGACTTTACTCAGGCATCTTAGTAAGAATGGCAATTGGTGCTTAACGAACTTTGGTTTGGAGTTACCACGTAACTGCTTTAATCACAGTCTGTGAATAAGCAGCAAAACTGTGCAATTTCAAAAAAAGACACTTGTCAAAGGAAATGAACAAATTCATCAATGAATGAGTTTTCAAAACAACCTAAGTAAAATGAAATACGGAACAGTATACCTCAAGGAAGGCTATGGAAACTTTTTGACTAGCACCATTCTTGTTGAAATGGACACTTGACTCTTCCTAGGAAGTACTATATTGTATCAGTTTTGCAAGATGACAGTATTGGCTATGCTCATTAGTGCTTGGTGTTTATAAGCTACTGTGAAGACTGATAGTGGTATTAGCTATAAGTGATACTTGGTATTGTGCTTCAAAAAGTCTTCCACAAACTGTGAGGTACTTGCCTGTTTATAGCAATCCAGAAGAATGATTATGCGTAACTTAACAGGCTGCTCACAGTGTAAGTCAGATCAGCTCCTTAACAGGCTTAACTCATGTACTGGCTTTTTAGAATAGCTTTAATGCTGCACATTAATTAATATGATTTTAAAAAGCAAGAGTACTAACCCTGTAGAGAGGGTGGCATTCGTCCTTGAAACATGGTGCCAAACGAGCATAGATCTGCAGGCTATAGTAATAACTTGCCAGCTGGAGAGATAACGCAGAATGTAATTGCTTTTCAAAGCATTTGTTGGCATCCACCACCTAGGAGAAAGAGAGCATTAATTTAGATGAAAGAATTAGCAAGCATGCAACATTAAGTGCACAAACTTTCTCAAAAGCTACTTGCTGTGATTTAGAAGTAGCTCTGACACTGTTTTTCTGGCACAAAAGTAAATCAGTAACCTACACACAAAGATAATTCTACATTATGATGTTTTCCCCCCCTTGCACAAACACCTAACCAAAATGATTTTCCAACTACAGTTTTGCTGCTTCTACACCACAAACTTATTATCCATATTTCTGATCTACCTTAGAAATACCTGACAGGTGGCCCAACTACTATTTTAAGTAAGAAAACGTGCCTTTTCACCAGTGCCATGAGCATAAGCCAGTCCAACCGCATTTGTTCAGTTTCCTTTAAATGCACCAGCCGAATCTATAAAAATGCGTACTTGAATGAATTCAAAGACTTAGATTTTAAAACTCTCAGGAAATTCCATTTCTTATGGATTTCCGAAATGCTATGAATAGTCTTTCTTGGCAAAAACTTCCAAAGAAAACCACTATCAACATACCTGTGGCAGTGCAAGCAGATATGCAAGAGACAAGGTCATATCCTTTGGTAAAGCATCACTTGCCAGTTGTAGCAGAACTGCAACATATAGGGAGCAGAAATCAAGCTTTGATTACTGACCCATCGAGCCTTGACAGTTAGCAAGTGAAATGTTTTTAGTGTAACAGTATTTTATTAGACACCAGCTTGAAGCACTCTATACATACTTAATTAAACACTTATCAGTGCAATCCAGAAACAGATAATATGTAATTAAACTGCAGCACAGCTTTACCTTGACTTCCAGGCAAAGTGTTTGATGCATGAACCAAACGAGAATGACACTATGGAGTAACAGATGCTAAACAAAGCCACTAAAATATCACCAGTGCTGATTTACAGCAAGTAAATCTTTTGCTTGTAAAATCAAGGCAGTAATGCAATGTCATAAGTGTTCGAAGATACCAACCAGACAACAGTACAAAATGTCTTCTCTTCAAGCCTGAGCTCTGATTCACTTATCACTGAACACAAACTATATTAAAAACTTTTGTCTTAATAAAAAACTAGAAAAAAAAAACCTGCAAGTGTCTTATGGATTTTAAATAAGATCAGTGAAGCGCCAAAACTAGGTCCTGCCACATATTTCCAACAGAAATATCAGCACAATGACGTAGTTGAAATTAATGCATAGAAGAATAATTATTCTGATTATAAAAAGATATATTTCTGGTAAAACTGGCACAAAAATTACCTGCTTTGCCTACATTACATATACTAAATTTGTGTTTAAAATAAGATCACTTGTTCTTATTTTTGTTTAAAAACCCCACAATATTTTACATTATACAAATAGGAGAGTCAATAGACAGACACAATGTGAGCGTCCACGATTTGTTAATAGGATCTCTCCGTCATGCAGTTGTCTCCTGTACTAAAGTCAAGCATCACCGCGGTTGCTAGGAAAGTTCCAACAAACAATTACAGAATAACAATTCTCGTGATACATTTAATATTCAGTTTTGGGGCTAGAGAATATAATTTATTACTTCCAGGGACAACTTCAAAAATCTTATGAAACCTGGACCAGAAATTGCATAAGGAATTGTAAGTATACCAGGAAAATAACATTATGTTTTCCTTTTTCTATAGATGATATTATTATTATCATTATTATTGTTATAATTATTATTATCATTATTCCAAAGAGTAGAAGCCATCTTCCAGCAACCTAGCTCCTTGCTTATTTTAAAGAAGTCTCAAATACATATATTCCCACATTATAAAAAACTGCTCGAGGGCATGCTGGCAAGAAACCCAATTACTCAACATGCACAGTCCTCCAGTGAATTCTTTGTTCCAAAGAATGATTTATAAAAGGCTTGAACGACCGATTTCAATTTTCAGATTATCATTAATTTACCATCAGCCTGAAGTGGATTTACATGCTGGCCGTCAGCCAGATAAATAAATTCCTATGTGACAAGTCATCACTGAGGCTGTCTACATGGCATACGTCACAGTTACTACAAGTACAAGCCTGTCCAACAGCACTTGTGATCCATGCTTCAAATAGCTTTTACCAACAGTTTCTTGCTGCTGACAGCTTGTTTCTGCTGCATTCAGAATAATCGGTGTGCTGCCCAAACTAAGATAATAGTACTCTAGAAATATCTAACAGTAAAATCTTGATGAATTAGTTTGCAAAATTGGTATTTCCTACTCTGAGCACAAAGTTACTTTACATATTCTTACAACTACCTCTATTTGAACAGAAAAAAATGGGAAGAGGGAAAGAAGAATTTGGGCTCTGCCCTTTTCTCCTTTTCTCTGGAAAATTAATGATTGTAAAGCCTTGCGAATACATAATAAATTGTGGGCTCTCTTCCAACTTAACATCCCCAACATGACAACCTCCACACCAGCAAAAACTTATCTTCATCCTTCAGATAGCCATCATGACAAAGAACACAGCACCAAGACACGGCCAGAAAACAATATGATTTTATTCATACCCTAGCGCTCAACGCAGAGGCATCCCAGTTGCCAGAATGTACTTAAAACTGACCTGCCTCCATTGTCCTCCCTTCTGAGAAAAACACATCCCCTGTACTGATTCAGTAAATATAAATTTTCCGTGTGCTTGTGCACAGATATGTGTTTGTGCATCCACATACAGATGCCAACTTTACATACGCACAAACACATGCGTTTACACGAAGATTGATTTCATAGTTTTCTGTCTTCCAGTGAAGCTCTACGGGAATTCGCTGATGTCTAAAAGGGCTGAGTTCAAATTGCAGGCTATGGACATCAGCAGGATGCCATTCTGTCCTCTCATGCCTCGTAACAAAATTTACAGGAACTTAGTATCATTTCAGACCACTGCCAAATTTGAAATTTGCCAAAGGGATTAAATGTTACAGGGTTGGCAAACCAGGGAGGACAGGCAGTGACATGCAAAGAGCCAACACTGCTGTCCCACAAATAACACTTCCTTAAGAAAACACATATAAAAAATGATTTTATGAATAATATTTATTCACTGTGCAGGTCTTTATGCCACAAGCTCATTTGAAAGACAAAGCAGGGAAGAAAACAGTTTATTTGTGAACACTGGAATTTATCAATACTTAGGGAGTTTTGACTCTTTTCTCCATGTTTTTTTCTCTGAAAAATAAATGCAAAAACTACTCCAAGCCCTCAATTTTTCATTTAGCATGTAATAAAATCTCAATAAACTTAAAAGTATATATTGCAGTTAAACAGCCACATCTCTAAGCAATTACAAAATCATAGAAAATATTAAGCTATTCTTTCTTCTAAAACTCCTGAGGATTAAAAGGTATGATCAAGTTTCTTGGGTTTACTTTGAGTTTAGTAGCTAACCTGGTTATAACGAAATGCAGCTATCAGTTGTAGTTACCTTCCCATTCAGATCTCATCTTCAACCTCCCCATCAAACCCCTAAGGGCTATGGAGAAAGACAACCACAATTAAACAGAGATGCACAACACTGCCTTGGTCACACCAAGTCTGGATGCAGTTTAATGGCACAACTGAGGAAAGAATATTTTGCTGGGCCCAAACTGATGGGTGCTACCACTTCACTCAAAAATGCTCAGTGTACCACCTACATCCAGACAGAAAGTATAAGAAAGTCAAAGTCCAAGACTTGTGACCATATCAAATCCACAAAAGCAGCAGCAAGCGTTATATTGAGTTTTGTTACGCACGCTGTTGCCTCTGGGGAAGGTGTTGAGCTGTTCCCTCACACCTGGAGCACGATGCTGCTACCGTAATAGAAACAAAGGCTGATACATCAACTTCTCCCAAGACAATGTGCTAAGTACAACTGGGGTTTCTTTACTAAACCGCATCTTCTTCCAGGTTCGTCGGTTCTTCAAACAGAGCTGAAACCTGTTGCTGCAGCTGTCCTACAAGACAACTAGAAGTAAACAAATGGGACGCAATCTTAGCACATTTGATTTTGCTGACATGTTTTTTAGTTACTAGTATAGTAGCTAATAACTCCTAGGAGCATTCAAGTTTCATAGGGCAAAATTCTCCCAAAACCTTAAAGTAGGCCTGAAAAGACAGGAAAAACACTGAATTATAAATGGGGTTCATATCTATGTAATTTTATTTAAAATTTTGGCAGTGTGCTATTAATATGCACATTTTCAAGCCTCAGAATCCTGAAAGTGATAACTCAGCATAAGGACTTTCATGGGAATTGATAAAGCAAAGAATTAAAAAGAGGGAATAAGTGGGATCCAATACTGTTAATCCAGGGCTAAATGCCTTCCAATTAGCAAATTACCAATCCATTCATTTACAGAAAGCTATGCTAGACTCATGTATAAGAACACTGACTATTGATTACCTAAAGGTGCAATACAGCAGGACTGCTCAGCTTTCCAGAGGAAAAGACAGAACTCTCATAGTTCCATAGCACAGTTGAAAGGAACTTGTAAGTGAAATTCAGATTGAGCATAGAATATGAGCGGTGGAAGAGAACAGAAGTATCAAAATTGTAAAAACAGTCCACACACTTGTGAAGAAGAAGATAGAGGCTTTAAAACTAAAGCTGGAATCTAAAATTTCTTCTTCAAGCAAAAGTCCTCAAAACTGCAATTTCCATCTCAAACGCAGCCACTGAATTGTAAACAACCAGTTCCAATTACCCAGGTTGGAATAGGAAGTGTTGCCAAAGATCTGCCAGCTAACACCATTTGCCCTAAGAAAGCAAGGAATACTTTTTAATCTTTGCCTCCCTCTCCTTTAAGACACAAGCAGCCCTAGAGCTTGTGGACTTCCAGCATGCAAGGAAAGAGATTTTAAGTGCCAATTTAAAACTATTTTTGCATTAAGAGAGCAGGAAAGGAACAAAATGTTAATACGTCTCCATTTATACAAGCTTTACTGACCTTTTCTGATTCACAATGTTATTGTATTACAACTGTACAGTTAGCTGTAGAAGTACCATGTATCTCAAACTACTGAATCATATACTTGTAGGACAAATACGCTGCTTTTCATGAAACAGTTGAAATAAAACTGTGTGGCTTATGAAGAAAATCTCACTTGAAACTCTTCTCATTCTGTAACTGATTTAATACATTCATTTTTCACAGCAGAACTTACCGCAGAGTGAAATATACAGATATCTTCTTTCGAAAGACACTAAGAGCATGTAAATATTTAAACAGTTCATTTCTTAAACCAGCAGGAGACAGCCAAAAGGAAAGACAGTCATAGGTGGTTTTGTGTGGCTTGGTTTTTTGTCTTGTTTTTAAAAAAGTGAAACTTCCAGATAACAAATTATTAAGTATAACCAATAAAATGTAGACATTTCAGAACATCACAAAAAGTTCTAATGATTCCAGAAGCTGCAATTAAGCATTAAGTAGCAAATAGAATACTGTAATGAAATCGCAATACTGAAAGCTGTATACACAGTGGCAGAGAATCTGAAGAAGTGAATACACAGGCATACATACAAAGGACATTAACAATCGATTGCAAATTTCTATTTGAGTATCATACACGGTACAATTCAGGAAACGTTCAACAATTCTTTCCCCCACTATGATCTTATCTTTGTCAGCCCCCAAATACCAGTTTCTGCTTATTTAAAGACAACTGTCAGATTTCAGATTTCTAGTCTTTACTGAGCAACTTCTTTTAAAAATACCACTTCTCTTCAAAACTCTGCAGCTACTTCCATCAAGACAATTTACCAACGTTAAGATGTTGAACCAGATCACAGTTCATACAAAATGACCAGAAAATACTTCAAATCACTTTTTGCGGTTCTCCATATTTAAATCCATGCATAGATTATCTTATATTTACTACATATAGTAAATACAGCAGTGAATATCCATGTACCCATACCTTCTGTAGTTGGAAGTAGGTCTTTTCCTTTGCTCTTTGTTTCTGTTAGTTTCTCTGTTCTCAGCAATATTTCTGCAAAGCTTTCCAAAGAATTGTTCTCGTACGTGCCATAGTTCATTTCAGACTAGAAGTAAAATAAGATAATTGACACACGCGCACTACACCCTACAGCTATACTTAGCTCACTTGCATCAGATGCAATTATCTACCTTGGTTACTGCATTTGCTCTCTCTTCTGTTTAATTCTGGATTTTTTTTTCCTACTATCGCATAAAATTTCAGGTCACACAAATTATCCAAAATCCCTATTATTACTTAATTATAAGATCTCAACAAAAAACTCACACTTCAGAATTCTGTAACAGAAACTTACTTCTGCAACATATGGATCAGCAATTAGAGACTCATAAAACGGATGACAGCCTTGTTTTTCCACAGTGGCATTTTCTCCAGGCCCACTTTTTAATACATCTCCAAATCCTTGGCCCTGGGAAAAATAAGTATAGTTGAGCCTAGCTGTAAAAAAGCTCATTAAAAAGCCTGTAAATGCTGTTCAGAAGGGAAACAACTGTAAATGAAAATATCACTGAATTCAGTGGGGAGCAAGACAGGAGTCATCTTATATAAACCAGTGCTGAATGAGGTCTGGTATTCTTAAAAAAAGAAAGAAAATCATGGTCAAAAGCAGTATCAGAAAAACTAGCCTCATAAACATTATAGAAAATCCACTGAAATAGAGAAGGTAGAAAAGAGAAACTGAAAAGAAGCAACTCTGAATATCAAATGCCGGTATTTAGAGAGTGGGCTTCATTGTGCCTTCTTCCTCAAAGTTCTGAGGTTCTGCCAAATTTCAACTATGTCTTCTCACATTATGCTAAAAAAGGGAGAAAACAGATTAAAACCAGAAAACAGCTTCAGTCCCCTTCTTTCATCGGGATTTGCTTGCAAACAATCCTGTGATGTCACTAGTTCATTTATTGATTTGCGGTCTTCAGTTATCAGATACCTACAAAGAGGCCTACTAAGGTATCAGTAAATGTGCAAACATCTGCAGACACATCAGCAATCCCTTACATGTGATGGCCGAAGGTAAGTTAATGATCTCTTCCACCACTGTCCATCACTGACAGCATGCAGCATGGCTTTTGTAGTCATAGTTGTGTTAGACAACACCTTCATAGTTTTTGATGTCGTCCAGTACAACAAATCGGCAGACTGGCTAGAGGAGACGTTGGTTTCATCCTGTGAGCATATCCAACACACAACAGCAAGCATTAGATTCATGCTTTAATTAGGCTAATGACCTAAAGCCAAATGTATTAGAGATCAGGCACACTATATTAATAACATATTTTAATGATCATTAATTTAAGCAACAGCTGTCATAAAAACATACAAAAGACAAGTTAAAAGTGATTTAGAAGTTTCAATCCGAAGTGAACAGCACGATCAGTAGAACATTTTGCCCCTTATTCAACTATAATCTAATTTCCACAGACACAAGTTCGTTTTAATTCTGAAGTTTATAATGGTACTATTTTACATAATTCTGAAATGCTTCTGTTAAAATAACCATCTTTCTACAAATGAGGAGATGAAGCATGCTAAAATTAATCTTCAATAATTAAAGAAAGCTGATAGTAGAGACAATCTTGTGTTTGTACAGAGGTAGCATTAATGAAGTTGAATTCTCAGTAGGGGAAATGGTGAAGAGATGTAAACATTCATCTCCACACCAACTGAAAAATGCAACATTGAGATTTGAAATTCTGCAGTTGGCACATATAAGGTACCTAATATAGCAAAGACCGCAAAAATGAATCGAGACCCCACCCTGTTCTCAGTTCCAAACTGCTTCTGCAATACACGCACGTATGCATTGACAGGTTACCCTGTTAAACATCTCCAGTCTCAGTAAACTTGTACCTAATTCATTTCTTAAAAAAAGAAGGCACGTCCCACACATGGTGCTTTTCGTACCAGCCCTTCCTCATGTAAAGCATTTAAATAATACCCAGGAAATCCATGTTGGTTGATCTGTGCTATGCCAATCCTGAGAGGTTTGTGTTAATTGCACGCTTTGCAAAGCCTACACATTAGACATAAACATGTAATTAGCATGATAATTTATATTTTTTGTCGCTAAAGACAGCATCTTCTTCCATAGAGCGAACTTCAACAGCTTTATATCCAATGTTTCTCCCTAACAACTCTGTTATTCATTTCCCCATACACCAAAGTGTATTGAAATAGAAAAATTCTACCTGTGTAACTGAATGTGAGGTATTAGAATTACAAAATTTCAGACATCACAGCAAAAGGGCACAAGTTACGCTCAAGTGAATTATGTCCTACCTTAACTTCAATGACAAAACATGTCAGCTTCAGTAAGGCAGAACTTCAATGCAGACAGACTTTTATTTAGTACCTGTTAATGTATTCTGCGGTAAATCACTGCCTCGAGCTGACCACTGAACTAGTAGATCCATCTTAAGTCTTCCTTTCCATTAAGGTTTCAGCATTTTTTTTCCAATCTTTCCTGAAATTATATTGTGCATTTCACCGATGCACCACCAAGGAACTGACTGGCAAAACGGGAAATTTCGGCTCTTACCTCTCCAAATGAATAGCGAGCATGCCAAGTACAACATGCCAGAATTCCTACTCCTCTGAAAAGTAAAAAGTGACAGAAAATCCTAGGTCTGGTGGCTTGGGGGGTAGGGGCGAATTTCTTGTTTGTGTTTTTTTTAAATAAATCACTCTTGGTACTTAGTATGAACGCTTTTTGTAATATATTTTAAATGTCATATAGAGAATACTAGTTTCTCCTTCTGTCTCCATTTTCAAGCAAATGCTGCGGGACACCTAAGTGATTCTTTATAGGGAAAAAATAAAACCAAACAACCAAAACCCAAACAAAAAACCAAAAAACAAAAAACCAAAACCAAACAAACCAACCAACCACACAGAACCATGAAAAAAAGTCCCCTTCCCCAAGATCTCAACTGCATTTGAGCAAAACACTATTTTAAAAATAAAGTTCCTTCAGCAGTGTGAAAACTAATTGGCTACCTTGTATGCTGGTGTGTGCTGCTATAACTCTACTGCTTTCAGATAAATTATATTGATTTTTTTCTAAAAAGATTTTCAACTCTTACAAGTAATTACAGTCTTCTCTGCACAAACACGAATTCTGTTTTCTGAAAAGCCATTCCTCTGTGTACCTGAAACTGCAACACTTGCAGGCTATAACTTTTTGCTATCCTGAATCAACCTCTTGTAAAAGAAATTAATTTTAAAGACAGTTGGAAATCACATTTTAAGAAGACTAATTGTATCCTTTAATTGTATCTTCAGAAGGAAGTTATAGTTTCAAAGATTTGAAGGGTAGCCTGGAAGAAAATTATTTACTTATATTATTGCTTCCTGATATCCTTTATAAAAGTAAGCACTTCCGATTTAAAACAAAATAACAAGTTATTAATCCTAAATTGTCAGCTTTAAAATTGTATGAATCTAAGTCGATGTAAAAAAATCAAATTCTGAATTATCAAGATACTCCAAAATAACAGCTGAAATATATATATTTTTTCACATATACAATATATATATAATTCCAAATAGTCTAATACAAGGACAAATGAGAAAGTTGACTATTTTTATACAAGGCAGAGAAGAGAAAGTAATAAATTAATACACCTGCAACAGGGATTTTTTGTCTTCAATGGCAATTAGTCAAGGTGCAAGGATCAAAACATGCAAAACCCATACACTGTATACACGTTATGCATTAAGAGTCAATATGAATTAAGATTATGAAGGAAACAAAACGAGGTGGAATAGATTCTGTTCAGAAGACACAACATCAAGTATTAGCTTTCTGTATTCTTTTTCCCTTTTTGGTAACCCCATTGGAAAATAGGAATTTAAAACAGTCTCTTTTATAGAAGTATTCATGTTCATTTTATGTTGATGTTTCGTGCCTTGGAGGGTTTTGTTTTGGGGTTGGTTTGTTCTTTCTTTTCATAATGTACGTTGCAGCTAATGAACCAGTCTAATTGAAAACTCCAGTCCTGCAGACCCAAGGTGAGAGACCACAGAAACAATTCAGTTCAGAATTCAAGTGTCACTGGATGTCTAATTCTTATTAGGTCTGTAACTTCACTAGTGCTGAAAAAGCTATCCAGCCTTAAGCATACACAATGCATTTGATTCAACTGCTTAAACACAGGCTTTGATGACTGTCTGAGATCCATGGCAGTAATTAAGAAATCTGCTTAACACTTGTAAGTCTGACAGAGGACATAGACTTTTTGGGTCAGTAGCTAAAGGACAGGAAGATAATTTAGGGCATCTCAAATTGTTGGTATCTATGATTAAGTAACTAAATCAAGCACCTAATGGCTGATTAACTGTACTATTCTCTATGCACCATTGACTGGATCTCCATTGACTACAAGAGGAGTTTAAATATCACATATCCAGAGTTACACGTTGAGATTTTTCTCCTTATCTGAACAAGAGTTCAGTGACACTGTAAATGAACATGATTCCTTCAGGAATTACAGCGACCTCTTCCTATGAGAAGAATTCTAATTTTGGTATCACAGAATTAAGACCAATACATTTATTAAACCACAAAACACAGCTCCTGTTGATCTCAAGACAAAAATAATTAAAAAAAAGTAGTCACAACTATCTGAAATAGCAGCTAGAGCATTATTTTTGCCCTGAGGTTCCAAAGCCTCCAGGTGTAAGAATTCCCAGTGCATGCTACATAAATAGAACATTCCCTAATTACTTCTAACCAGTGGTGATAAAAATGCATGACATACCAATTTAATGTACAGAAATGTTTTAAAAGATCCTGTACTTTTCCAGATTTAGTACTTGGAGAAAATCCAAAAGCAAAGAAGTTGCTAATGCTCTATTAATCAGAAATCTTATTTTCTATAAGCAACGTTTAAGAAAATCATTCCTATAATTTGATGATGCTCTTCTCTAGAAATTAGGTCTGCTTCCCTGTCAAAGGGGTTGTTTTCAAGGGAACTTGAAACTATACATTTCTCTTGTGCTGATGTGCCACTTTGCAGTAATTAAGTCTTCATGTTCAAATATGTAAGAGAATTATTTTATTCATAACAGATAATGCATGTTTTAAGTATTACGCAGATTTAACAAAGTCAGAGCTCATTTATGAGGCAACTGATGGTTATTGTTTCTGCTGCTTATACACAACACAGCATCTCATGACCAAGCATTACATTTTAATCTAACGATGTTAGCAATACTATTGTGAAATGCTTTTCATGAATGAAGATCTTAATTTTCTCACTGAGATATTTTGTTTGAGAAGCACAAGATTAGTTGTTGAGGCATCTGCAGCACGCAAAGAGAAAAAAAAAACAACACGGTGAAACAGAATATTTTGCTTAAAAAATAATCTATTATGTTGTAATCATTGTAGCTTGCAGAGGATAATTTCTCCACCGGATCCCATGAGCTGAATCAACAGTGACAAGCTGGCACTATAAGGTAATGAAATACATCCTTCTGCAAATGTATTAGCTCCTACAGAATAATTACATGCATCTTTACCATGGCAATCGCGAATTTCCTTCTGAGCAGGACCACCAAAAACTTTGAGAAAAGTTATATGGAAGTCAATATGACAGCAATATTAAATGACACATTTCTATACAATTTGTGAAGATATGTAGCCAGCTGCTATCAAGATTTCTGCAAGTTTCATTGGAAAAATAGTTTCAGAAGAAAAGGTTAAGACAATAAAAATGAAATTAGTTGAGACGTTTCTAAAGAGGAGTTCATCAAGAGAACAATGATTGACAAGTATGAACAGCTGGTAATGTACGTTGGTATAATTAAAAAAAAAGGTAGTGGCAACTAATGATTCAATACTAGATAAAGGTAAGGAGAAGTTGAAAAAGATCAGTAAAGCTTTGACAGAGAAAGTTGATTTACTTACAGATCAATATTTTTAATGCAACAGGGATAGAGATGCCCCAACACATCAGCTAGAAGAAGCTGAGTCAAGCCAAGATATGGAAAATTACATTTAGAGCACCAATTTGAAAAGCTATCAGTAAGTAAGAAACTCTTTGAGAAAAGGATGTTATAAGTTAATCAGGACATAAGTGAAAAGAAGTAAAAAGAAAGGGAAAAAATATTATTTGTTTTTTTCTTTGAAGAAACTGAAATTCTGTGCAAGACAACGAAGGTGAAGCGTGAGGAATTAGCTGAAGTGGAACTATGGGGATTGCAGTTACGGGACTCAGTTAAGTCAGAGAAACCAGGTTATTGAATATATTGCTTTTCTAACATTTCAGATGTCTGTAACAAAGAAAGGGTTACACAGTGACTAAATTATTGGCTATGTTTCCTCCTGTGGCATTGCAAGAAATGAAAGAAGCTACAAATCTTTATTAAGTCAACTGGGAGAGAACAAAGACAGAATTAGCCAATATACTGAACTCATTTCATAGCGTAACAGTCTAAAATATGACATGCCAAGAAGCTGTATTAAAACAGAAAGAAAAAAAACCTCAATGCAGCAACATACAAACTTGCCAGGTCAACTCTCTGCCCACTTCCAATTCTAAACAGACAACCAGCCACAACTAAGGGGCGGGGGTGGGGGGGCGGTTTGGAAATGAAAGATATACTGGAGAAAATAAGAGTGGATAATTTTCTGAATGTAAATTCCCCAGCATAATGCAAATTGCTTCAGATATCCGAACTGAACTGGTAATGTAGTTAATTAGTGAGTTTATTCAACTCTGATACACCTTGAATAACTTCTGAATCATTTATATGTGTAATTGTTCTGTCACAACATAGTCAATAGTACTACAGCATATGAAAGGTGATGCATGACAAATTTGTTATATACATTAAAATATTGTAAACATACCTATCCACACCCACATCAGAAGGTTCCACAATTTTATTAACATCTACTTAATAGTCTTCCTCTCAGAGATATTCATTTACCAATTTCCAGAAAATAAAAAAACATTTGTGCCAGTGAACAGACTTGCTTTTCACATCACTGATTCTACCAGATACATAGCATGTTAAGCTCTCTTCTTCTGCACACTGTTTTCAGGGCTTTTTTACTTCCCTGCTCATTTATTTTCCGCACGTGCAAACACGTACATGTATGTTTACATATGCATATATGTACACAAAGTATGCACATATACCTATATAGATATAAAAAACTTACACAAAATATCGGCATATATATAGAAGTTATCTGTTCCCATTCCAATAACATGAAAGAGAGGTGTCGTTTAAGCCACATGGTGTTACATTTACCAAAGGCAAAGAGCAGTGTATTCCATCTACAGCTGTCTTCGGCAAAAATTCCTCAAGGGTATAATGACATTAAGGATGCTACCACTCAGATACTGTTCTCAAAATGCCAGACTATGCAACATGAACTATCATTTTCCTTTCTCTCTTCTTTCCTGTACTTCTTTAAGGTTCCCCCTTCCAGCCCCCCAAGATCTGTTTATCGTCTACAGAAAAACATCATTAAACAGAACACGGAGAAAAAAATAAATTAAACTTAGAATTTTCCACTCTGAAGAGGATGAAAAAAACCATTCTTTCATAAATAGGTAATTACGTCGTCTTTAAAGAGAGAAATATGCTTGTAATAGTACATGTACAAAACTTGTTTAAATAATAAACATGAAAAGTAGAAAGAACAGACTATTTTCCTGCTGCCCTGCCTCTATTTCCCACAAAAGTCAATGTTCCTTTTAATCTTACACATAAAAATAATTTCCTATGCAATATATTAATATGAAAGTTATAAAACTGCTAAGTCATAAACTTCATGATGCACAGAACAAAGGGGAAAAATAAGTTTAATTCAAGACAGTTTTAAATTAAATATGTAGCTCAGGTTTCTTTTCAAATGTTTTGCTTTGCAGTTTGGACATAAAAAAGAAAATCAAACCAACATTAATGTATGTTATTGGTTTAAGTTTTGTTGCACTTTCTCCTGACTCTGAGTTTATGGTGTGTTTGTCTGTTTGGTTTGTTGTTTTTGTTTGTTTTGTTTTTTAATATGGTGCTAAGACTGTGTAGAAAGAAGCAATAAAAAATCAGCATGGACTAAGTATCAAGTAAGTATAAGACTAAGCAAAACCTTCAGCTTAAAAGTCTAAAACCAGAAATTAGTAGATGTCTTTAATATTGTGCATTTTATCTAGTAATCAGGTAGTTATTGCTAAAAACTCAAATTCCACTCTTCAGCATAATGCAGAACAAAATCATTATTACTTTAAAAATTCTCTCTAAGCTTACCTCTGTATCCTTACTGTTCAGTGAAGAATGTCCTGATATATTTATATTCTCAGCTCCTTCTGAAGGAAGAAATTGGTAATTCACAGCCTGATAAAGAATCTATAAACACAAAATAAATATCATCTCTTACCAAACAAATAATAATGAAATGTAAGAATCATGACTGACATAATAGGAAACCCACGGAATTTTGGTGTATAAGCTTCCATGATATAAAAATAACAGTGTAGGGGAAGACAGAAGGAAGAACATAAAGGTATCTTTGACATCTTCTCACTGTTGTAGTCCCTAAACAAAAGGGCCTTCCCTTCTGTGTGATTTTTGTGCAATATTTTTCGCACAATGTAAGAATATTTTTTTTAATATATTAAATTACTTTTTTAAATTATATGTGACCTGCTGTGCTACAGAACTTCCATGAAAAACATCCATTATCTGAATGGATATACCATTATCTGAGGTACTGGGCAACTCCACAGAGGCAAGTGTTACCTGAGATAATAGTTCTGTAGGCAGAATTTCTACAGGCCATAGAACTGATGAAGGTCCACAAAACATTCCTATAGCTGTTTAGAGTAATCTGGTCAGCATGACCTTCTGATAAAGGTTTTTTGCATACATCTATCTGTGTACATACAGAGTGCTTGGACAGAACATATAGGACCATTAATGAACTGAGCCGAAAAGTTTACACTTAGTTTAAAGAGAATGTAACTGCAGAAGAAACTGGTTAAACATCCTCTGACAGAAATCACAATTTGAGCTTGGCTTTTTGGGCCAAATACTGAATTAATCATCACTGCACTTTTACTACACATGATATTGCACTAACAAAGAAACCTGAGCAACAAATTCAGTCTCAAGTTTTGTGAATGGAGAAGACAGAAAACTTCTGCCCTTGGAGAAGTCAGATCCAAGAGGGTAAGAACCAGTTACACTACAACTAATAGGACACGAAGCCTTGAGTAGGAATGAGACACGGATACAGTGGCAGTGAACTGACAGAAAGTCTAACAAATTTTCGTTTATGCAGTGTCAAAAATTTGTTTGACTTCAAATTCTAATTCTAGGTAGAGGTACATAAAGGGAGAAACAAACTTTTACTTCTATATTGTACAGGTTATCAGTTCTGCTAAGATTCCACTTGTGTTTACACTCATAACTGAACCCACCTCTCTCAAATTTGAGTGCTTTCATGGTGAAAAAAATAAAGTCTAGCTCCTTCAAGCTATTCTCCATTTCAAATCCTTTGTAGCATTTTATTCTACTATCCCACAACTGAAGCAGCACAGAGTGCCTCCATACGTTGCCTGTTATTTCTCATACACGTTGCTATACAAGCAATTTTGTAAAGAAAAAGGCTACACGCTTGCAGCTGCCTTAATTAGACCGTGTATGTACTGCAGCCATTGCTCCTTTCTCCCCCATTCTTCAGACACAGAATGCAAGCCTCTAAGATGTTTCCACGAACACTGTAAACTCGGTAGACAACTAAGACAAATATGAACTTTTAAACAAGTAATAGTACAAGAGCCAAGTCACAGTTACACTGAACAGAAATTTAACCTTCTGACAATCCAAACTACCTCACTGCAGTTTTAAACAAAAGGTCAAAAGGTCTGCTATGTCATCCTGACATAACTTGCATTTAAATGACACAATTATGTGTCCTCATATATAGAATATGATCAGCTGAACACCTAAGACCTGATTCTATTAAGACAGTCATTGCAGAGTTAATAAAGATGGCTCAGACACGAAGCCCGCTGCAGCTGTTAAAACCATTACATGGCTGAAATCAGTGAGAAAAGAACTTCATTGTATATTGGGTAGAGATCATAAAAATGTAAGAATAAACATTTAATCAGCATTTACGTGGGCATTTAACGAAGTCCTATTATAAGGCATAAACAGGTAAAAGAACCTGGAAAACATTGGAAAAAAGTATTTAACTGCATTTGTAAATAAAATGTTTAAATTGGGCAATACATTCAGAAATCAAAAGTACTGAAGATAGACAATACAACTGTACTTCTCCTTGAGAAGATAACTCATCATATAAAATGCTTATAAAGAGACTTTATTTGTTGAAATACAACTGTGAAAGCAGACAAATACAGTACAACAAATATAAACTTCTTGAGGGGGAGAACTTCAGGGAACAAACTTAAGCCTCCTTTACTTTGGAAAGCATCGAACTTGTATGAAAGAAAGTTCAGAAACACCCACCTGGGTTTGCAACGAGCTGCTCACTCCCAGCAAGGCCTCTATAGCACTTGGGGGACAGTGTGTCAGCGCAAAAGCCATGAGCTCCTGCCGCATCCCCAGATCATGAAAGCCTTCCGATTGCCCAAGCTGGCTGCAGACTTCCCAGCTTTTAGAATAACCTACAAGGGAACATAAAACATTCTCCTGAGGTCTGTAAGCTTCACAAGTGATAGGAGGATGCTGCATAGTTCTTACCAGATGAGATAAAGGAGGGCACGTGGCATTCCTGCCGACGCTTAACACCCTCTGAGAAAAAGGAACCATAAAGGCTCCATCAAACAGAGATGTAACGCAACTTTAGACTGACAAAATACATAGGAAATTTGTTATTATCATGTTGTAGATATCAGTACAACAGGTATGGGGAGGACTGCACACTAACTCTATTTTTACATTATTGCAATAAGAAAAACATATTTTACTTCAGAGCATGTTATTGAACACCTTACTGGAATGGCTGTAAAAAATTAAATGTAAAATATATCACTTGATATTTTAAGAGAACCTCAATTCATTTGAGTTTTTTTTCTCCCTCAATCTCAAGGCAGAAAAGAAACCAAAGAAACAAATTGCATATTCCTTAGTATCTTGATAAATATGTCCCTTACCTTCATTCATACCCTGGCATATACAAATTACATAAATAGCACAAGTATTTAAGGGTTTTGATAGAAAAATAGACATCTAAAAGACCTACATGTTGCTGCTACCTGAAGTCACATATTTTTACCTGTTTGAGAGGGGTACAGTGTAGAAGGAATGAGAAACTGTGGTCCCCAGAGGCATATAAAAAAGCTCTCTAAGGTTACAGGTCTAATAGTTCAGTAACCGCCTTATTACATACAGTATTCGCTGTATACATCTCTACTCCATGTATTTAAGTATTACATATAGCAAAAATATTAGCATGTTTTTATCTTGCAAAAGAAATATCACAGATAGGATCCATTTTTCCTGCATGAGGAGGAGATTACAGGAATCTGGCTGTCACCTCATCTCATCAGCTCCTATACATCACACACATGTTTTGTCAGTAAGCCCAGTTTAAAGATATCTGTACTGTATTTTATAATGTGCACACAAGTTAGCTGGAAACCAAAGTCAGCACTTATTACAACAGTCTAGAATACAGATTGAAAACTAAATATAAGACCCCCTACCCAAATGGCTAACAAAACTAAACATGAACAAATGGGATAGCAACTGTAGAAAAAGATTTTACACTATGTGAATGAACTTTTGCGAACTGAAACACAGCTTAAGAAAGATATTGAAATATATTTCCATAAAGAATTTTATTGAGAAGAAACATGACTGCATACAAATGATAATGAGCATGTATGGACCAACATACATGTTTAATCTGAATAGTGTTGCATATGAACATGCATTAACAAAAACATAATACTAAAACACAGCAAACCCAATTTAAACAACATGACAATGTAAACAACATGACAAATTACAACTATTTCTTTTGATTTCTTGCAATAAAAAGTACTGAAGAGAAAAATGGAATCCTCACTGGGATATATTTTTGAGCTTCTGATGCAAAAAATAAAGGATTATCTAAATGGCAGTATGCAACTTCAGTTGAGAGATATCAGTGAACTAAACTGATTTAGAAAAAGACAGCATTGCTCCAGAAGTTACTGTGGCTCAAGCATTTTGTAGTTCCATGCCTACATGGAGTTCCTCCTCCATGACAATAGGATTTCTCCTATTTCATACCACCTGCCTTCTACAGTTGACATGCTGATGTCAGCTGATTTCCATAAACAAAATGTAATTGATTTTTGAATGAAATGGACCAATCGACATATCATACTTCACCGTAAGCCAAGAGTCAAAACTCAGGTTTCTACCACCATCATCCCATACCACCCCCATTTATTCACTTCACCTGTGGCCATGAGCTCTTGGCAATGCATACTGGCTGCTTTGTAGTCTTGGAAACTGAGAGCTTGCTGCACTAAAAGGATTAAAACTTGACCTTTTCTCTCCATCTGATCATCTCCTGTAAGAAAAATACAACACACTAATTAGTTAGTTAATCAGAATTAATGGTTGACTTAAGCTGCCTACTCTATTTCTTAAGAAAACTATATGCAAAAACATGAAAAGCTTGTCTTAAAATTGAAGCAAATACAAAATTATCTACTTTTTCCTGAAGGAAACAATCAAAACAGTAATGTATTTTAAAAGTGATTGGTATCATAGCCTGCTAAAAAGAGCTACACAGCATAAAAAGTCCAGATTTAAAAAAAAAAAAAAAAAAAAAAAAAAAAAAAAAAAAAAGGAGTTTTGAAAATGATGGCCAAGACACAGATTAAAACTGATATTTGAGGTAAGGGAAATATAAATTGAAATCCTGACACTGAAAAAGCTTCTGTAAACTGTAATAGAAGAATTTTGAAATTTTGAATTGTTTTGTTATGGTATACAAATCAGTTTAAACTCCCACTTCACAGAGCCAAATAATTCAGGAGGCCTGGTAGACACGGGTACCTGAAAGTACCTACCCTCATAAACTTAGCGAGCAGAACTGAAACTATTTTTTCACAGAATCACAGAATCACAGAATGTTAGGGATTGGAAGGGACCTCAAAAGATCATCTAGTCCAATCCCCCTGCCAGAGCAGGAACACCTAGGTGAGGTTACACAGGAAGGCGTCCAGGCGGGTTTTGAATGTCTCCAGAGAAGGAGAATCCACAACCCCCCTGGGCAGCCTGTTCCAGTGTTCTGTCACCCTCACTGAGAAGAAGTTTCTTCTCAAATTTAAGTGGAACCTCTTGTGTTCCAGCTTGAACCCATTACCCCTTGTCTTACTGTTGGTTGTCACCGAGAAGAGCCTGGCTCCATCCTCGTGACACCCACCCTTTATATATTTATAAACATTAATGAGGTCACCCCTCAGTCTCCTCTTCTCCAAGCTAAAGAGCCCCAGCTCCCTCAGCCTTTCCTCATAAGGGAGATGCTCCACTCCCTTAGTCATCTTTGTGGCCCTGCGCTGGGCTCTCTCCAGCAGTTCCCTGTCCTTCTGGAACTGAGGGGCCCAGAACTGGACACAATATTCCAGATGAGGTCTCACCAGGGCAGAGGAGAGGGGAAGGAGAACCTCTCTGGACCTACTAACCACCCCCCTTCTAATACACCCCAGGATGCCATTGGCCTTCTTGGCCACAAGGGCACAGTGCTGGCTCATGGTCATCCTGCTGTCCACCAGGACCCTTTCCCCTACACTGCTCTCTAATAGGTCATTCCCCAACCTGTACTGGAACCTGGGGTTGTTCCTGCCCAGATGCAAGACTCTGCACTTTCTCTTATTATATTTCATTAAATTTTTCCCCGCCCAACTCTCTAGCCTGTCCAGATCTCGCTGGATGGCAGCACAGCCTTCTGGCGTGTCAGCCACTCCCTCCCAGCTTGGTGTCATCAGCAAACTTACTGATAGTACACTCAATTCCCTCATCCAAGTCATTGATGAATATATTGAACAGTATTGGTCCCAGAACTGACCCTTGAGGCACTCCACTAGATACAGGCCTCCAACCAGACTCCGCCCCATTGATCACGACTCTCTGGCTTCTCTCCTTCAGCCAGTTTGCAGTCCACCTCACTACCCGATCATCCAGTCCACACTTCCTCAGTTTTGCCGTGAGGATGCTGTGGGAGACGGTGTCAAATGCTTTGCTGAAGTCAAGGTAGACCACATCCACTGCTCTGCCATCGTCAATCCACCTTGTTACGTCTTCATAAAAGGCTATGAGGTTGGTCAAACACGACTTCCCCTTGGTGAAGCCATGTTGACTGTCCCTGATGACCCTCTTATCCTTGATATGTCTTAAGATGGCACCAAGGATAAGGTGTTCCATCACTTTCCCAGGGATGGAGGTGAGGCTGACCTGTCTATAGTTGCCCGGGTCCTCCTTCTTGCCCTTTTTGAAGACCGGAGTGACATTTGCTTTCCTCCAGTCCTCAGGCACCTCTCCCGTTTCCCAAGACTTGGCAAAGATGATGGAGAGCGGTCCAGCAATGACTTCAGCCAGCTCCCTCAGCACCCGCGGGTGCATCCCATCTGGACCCATGGATTTATGGATGTCTAGATTGCTTAATTGCTCCCTAACCCAGTCCTCATCAACTGAGGCAGACTCCTCCATTGCCCTGCCTTCCTCTGGGGCCTCAGGGGTACAGGGCTCCTCAGGACAGCCTCCGGCAGAGTAGACAGAGACAAAGAAGGCATTCAGTAATTCTGCCTTATCTGTATCTTCTGTCACCAGGGCACCCACCCCGTTCATCAGTGGGCCTACATTGCCTCTGGTGTTAGTTTTATCTGCCATGTATTTGAAGAACCTCTTCCTGTTGTCCTTGACCCCTCTCGCCAGGTTTAACTCTAAGGAGGCCTTAGCTTTCCTAGTTGCCTCCCCACATCCTCTGACAACAGCCTTATATTCTTCCCAAGTGGCCAGCCCCTCCTTCCATGATTTGTAAACCCTCCTCTTCCACTTGAGTTTGCCCAGCAGTTCCCTGTTTAACCAAGCAGGTCTCCTGGCTCCCTTCCTTGACTTCTTGCACGTCGGGATGCACTGATCTTGAGCTTGGTAGAAGCAGTCCCTGAAAGTTAACCAACTATCTTGGGCGCCTTTACCTTCAAGTAGCCTTGCCCACGGGATTTCCTCCAGCAATTGTTTGAAAAGGCCAAAGTCGGCCCTGCTGAAGTCCAGGGTTGCAATTCTGCTCGGTATTCTGCTCCCACCACAGGAGATTCTGAACTCCACCATCTCATGGTCACTGCAACCAAGACAGCCCCCCACCTTTACTGCTTCGACCAGACCCTCCTTGTTAGCAAGGACGAGATCCAGCAGCGCACCTCTTCTAGTCGGCTCCTCCACCATTTGCATCAGGAAGTTATCGTCAATGCACTGGAGGAACCTCCTAGACTGAGGCTGACTGGCTGAGTAGTCCTTCCAGCAAACATCAGGGTAGTTAAAATCCCCCATAACAACCAGAGCCTGTGACTGTGAGGCCGCTCTCAGCTGCCCATAGAAGGCCTCATCAACTTCCTCACCCTGATCTGGTGGCCTGTAATAGACTCCCACAACAGTGTCACCCCTGCCAGCCTGCCCCTTAATTCTCACCCACAGACTCTCAACTCGCTCCTCAACCGCACCTGGACAGTACTCTATACATTGTAGTTGCTCTCTCACGTAAAGAGCAACTCCACCACCTCGCCTGGCTGGCCTGTCTTTCCTGAAAAGGGCATAGCCATCCATGACCACATTTCAGTCATGTGAGCTGTCCCACCATGTCTCTGTAATTGCCACCAGATCATAATCTCCTGACCGAACGCAGGTTTCTAACTCCTCCTGCTTATTCCCCATGCTGCGCGCATTGGTGTACAGGCACTTCAGGGAGCGACCCGAGTACACCGATTGCACCCTAGGGGCCTGGGGGGCCTCCCGGTCTTCATGTATTCCAGCATGCTGCCCCACTGATGCAAGCCCAGCTACAACCCCATCCCCCTTCGAATCTAGTTTAAAGCCCTGCAAATGAGCCCTGCTAATTCCTGTCCCAGCATCTTTTTACCCCTGTGGGATAAACCTTTCCCACATATCACTGACCGGACTGGTGTCTTATAAAACCAGCCATTATCAAAGAACCCAAAGCCCTGCCTGTAGCACCAGTCCCGAAGCCAATCATTTACGGACTCAATTTTTCTATTCCGTCCCACATCATCATCCGAAAATGGAAGGAGGGAAGAGAAGATAACTTGAGCCCCAGACTCTTTCACCATTTGTCCCAAGGCCTTGAAGTCTCTCTTCATTCCCCTCAGACTACGGGATGCCGCTTCCTCCCCATCTGTCTGGAAGATCAGTAGGGGGTAATAGTCCGTTGGGCGCACCAGTTTGGTGAGTGCCCTGGCGATGTCCCTGATCCGAGCTCCAGGTAGGCTACAAACTTCCCGATGCTGAGGGTCAGCTCTGCATATCGGGCCCTCTGTCCCTCTCAGAAGGGAATTACCTACCACAATTACCCTTCTTTCTTTTTTATCGGAGGCAGTCTTGAGGCGTGGAGTCGATCGCCTCTTCCTATGTGACATCGTAGGTGGCCCTTGCACCACGTCCCCACCTACATCTTCTTCAATATCCAGGGCCTCAAACCTATTACGGAGGGGCACCCGGGGAAGCAAAGCAGGTAGGGAGGGGGGTTGCCCGCGACGCCTAACTGAACTCGCTTCCAACCCTCCTCAGCTGTTTGGCCCCCTACTTCTGCCCGACAGCGACAGGGCAGGGGCTCTCTCAAATCCTCCCTCTCTGCCCGACAGGGCAGGGGGTCCATCACCTTTTGGGGGGTTCCCCCTTGGGGCCTTTCTGCCTGGCACGCCAGGGAGTTACTCCACCAGTCGATCTCCCTTTCACACTCCCTGATGGACCTCAGTGTCTCAATCTCCTCCTTAAGCTTTGCAACCATGACGAGCAGATCTTGCACCTGCTCGCACCTCACACAGGCTGAATGCTCATCTCCCTCTCCCGGCAGCAGCAGGCTCTGGCACTCCCTGCAGCCGGACACCTGGACAGCCACGGTTCGAGGCAGTAGCTCCGTCTGAGTCGACACAGTCTTCTTTAAGCAAGCTCTCTTCCTGGAGGAGACCATGGTTGGCAACAGTCAGGGACACTGACTGATCATTTCAGATCATACATGCATCTTGGTCACCAGAGCTTCTGGACAAGGCCTCTTCCCCCAGTTATGAATCAAAAGAAACACTTCAGATACTATCAATCCCTTCTGACTAAAAGTTTCATCAAGTATCACTGTAGCAAAATGTTCTGACCTTAATTTTAATACATCAGCATTCACAGAAGAAAGTCTAATGAGACAACTCATCTCCTTCTAAAAGCCAGTTATAGTCAATACAAATAACATTTATACCTATCACCCTTTACCAGTCATCTCTTTTTTTAAGCTTTTTTCCAATTTAGAATGAACACAGGAGAATGAAAGTTATTTACTTTACTGAAACCAGTTCGTCCAGGCTTCTGCTCAAAATAGTGTGCATGTCCACGTACAATATGAGAAGGTGACTAAACATGCACAGGAAAAATAATCTCATGGTGTTCATTTTAATTTAGGAAAGAAGGATGGCAAAAAGCTAATAAAAATGAGTGGATTTTTTTTGATGCAAGCTTCTTGTTCATGTTTCCCCCTATTATTAAAAGCAATTTTATGCAGTCACTGCTGTTACAGTCATTTGAAAAGGGCACTGGTTTATGAAAGTGTATTACTACAACTTGTGAAATGCAAATATTTCAGAAGGTTAAACAGATCCGGTTCCAAAAACCATTTAAAGAGTACATGTTCTTAAATTGCACAGCTGTTATTTTTAACTCTACATTGCAGATACATCAACGCAAGCATAGCAAACTTCTTTTTAAAGCTTTCTCAAAAGAAAAGATCTAGCAATTGCGCTAGAATGACATTCAGAGAAGCAAAGTTACCTTAATTATTGAACTCAATCAAGATTCCCCTAATCCCAGCACATCATAACTCTAGTCAGCTGGGAAAACAGGTTGGCTTCCCATCACTGTATCTTTTGGCTTCTTGCTCTATATAGTGCCAACACATGATGTTGCAAATTAATCACAGCAAAGGCTCCGCTGCTGCAAAATTTTGCCCTCTGGAACCTGAGAGCTTCTCATCTGGGCAAAAGCAATTACAGATGACAAAGACGTGCTTCTGTCTACTCAAGCTAAATGTGAACTGTCATTTCTATAAGCAAGAGATCCGTACTTGCCACTCACCTTCTGATGCCCACTTCATCCTGACAGCTTTAGTACTTACAGAGATGTGACTAAGTAGCAGACACAAATAAAAGGCAAGAGAAATAACCAAACTATTGTCCCTCAGATTTCAGCTAGACAAAATAATCACTGCTATCTATTACTACTTAAAAATCAGTGGGAATGGAGGGAAGAGAAAAGGAACACTTATAGAATCATAGAATCATTTTGTTGGAAAAAACCTTTAAGGTCGAGTTTAACCGTCAACCCAACACTGTCACTAAACTATATCCTGAAGAACCTCATCTGTACACGTTTTAAACACCTCCAGGGATGGTGATTCAACCACTTCCCTGGGCAGCCTGTTCCAATGCCTGACAATCCCTTCCGTGAAGAATTTTTTCCTAATATCCAATCTAAACCTGCCCTGGTGCAACTTGAGGCCATTTCCTCTCATCCCGTCACTTGTTACTTGGAAGAAGAGAACAAACCCCACCTCACTACAACCTCCCTTCAGGTAGTTGTAGCAAGGAATGCTTTTCTTCTTAACCACACTTGAGCAGTCGTATCCTGCTAAGTTCCCCATCCCCAATGTTTTAGCTGATTAGCTTTGATGTATTAGGATACATCTCCGCAAGTTTTACAAAAGCGCAAGCATAAAATATAAGGACTGTTCTCCTTTCAGTCCACAGCAATTCTTCCTCGTCTTATCTCCACTGTTCACTCATTTAAACTTCATTATTTTGACACACGTTGTTACACCACAGAAAACACATCAGCTCCAATACAACTAGTGAATCCCCCCATGCACAGCCCGAGTCCTTTTTCACGCGGCTTTCATTGCCTCAACAGTGCAGCCACTTAAAATACCACTTATCGCAGACCAGCCGCACAGTCTCACTCTTCTGTTCAAACATGACAAAATTCACGGCTTCAGCTTTGTGACACCTCACTTGAAGGCATTTTTAATAATAAAGCCTTATGAAAGCGAAAGTTTTGAATCCTAAATTGTTCCCCTTGCCATTTCAACAGACATCTAAGATTTAAAAGCAAGAAAGGTTCAGTGAGAAAAAAAATAAAACACATTAAAATGGTGACCTTATTATATTACATAGTAATTCTGCACTAAGCCATTACATTAACGTCTGACATCCAGACTCAAACAAATCAAGTTCAGAAACTGGAAAAGACACCTTAGTAAAAGGGGGAAAAAAAACCCCTATTTGTGAAAGTTTGTGTGTGTTCAGCTACTTCAGACAACTGCCTACTTATGTCACAAGGGAAATGCATTTATATTCTAAGGGTTACTCCACTCAGTAAGATTTAAGTCTTCAAGGTTCCTTCCATATCGTTATGATGTTTAGCATTCAGATAGAAGTTAAAACAAGCAGATATGGTATTATACCTGAAAGGAGGTTCTAGCAAGGTGGGAGTGAGTCTCTCTTCCCAAGTAACAAGTGATAGGACAAGAGGGAAAACCCTCAAGTTGCACGAGGGGAGGTTTGTGTCGAATATTAGGGAAAAATTTCTTCACAGAAAGGGTTCTCAGGCATTGGAACAGGCTGCCCAGGGCAGTGGCTGAGTCACCATCCCTGGAGGGGTTTAAAAGACCTGTATATGAGGTTCTTAGGGACACGGTTTAGTGGTGGACTTGACAGAGTGGACTCAATTATCTTAAAGGTCTTTTCCAACCTCAATGATTCTACAATTCTATGATGACAAACAATGAGAGGAAAAACACAGAAGTTCAGAAATAATAGAAAATCTTTTTTTTCTTGAGGAATAAAGGATGTTTCAATATCATTTAAAAGTTTGGATCCAATTTGGGTCATATAAAGGAAAAGCTTATTGAAACACTTCGAGTAAGATGCAAGTTGTATTTGTGAGTGGATGAAACAACATTATCCTGAGTGAAACCATGTGATAAAAATTTAAAAGTCAAATCGTATTGAAATTGTATCTATACTCCACAAATTCCATATCACCTACATTTAGGAGACCGGAAACCATCCTTATGGTTACTTCCATGTGTTAAGCAAGAAAATCAGTGTTGAGGAAAGTGAATTTCAAAAATAAGCTTTGACTTAAGAATGTGAACAAAGCTTAAAGTTACTAGGATCAACTTGTAGATATTAAAATCAACTAAAGCACTATATAAAGCTGTGAGAAAAGAGAATAATGAACAGAAAACTTTTATAGAGAACCTGACTCAAGAAATAAAGAGCAATGCTCACTAGATCCTTTTGATACACGGTAACAGTAAATAATATCACAGAATCACAGAATGTTAGGGATTGGAAGGGACCTCAAAAGATCATCTAGTCCAATCCCCCTGCCAGAGCAGGAACGCCTAGGTGAGGTTACACAGGAAGGCGTCCAGGCGGGTTTTGAATGTCTCCAGAGAAGAAGACTCCACAACCTCCCTGGGCAGCCTGTTCCAGTGTCTGTCACCCTCACTGAGAAGAAGTTTCTTCTCAAATTTAAGTGGAACCTCTTGTGTTCCAGCTTGAACCCATTACCCCTTGTCTTACTGTTGGTTGTCACCGAGAAGAGCCTGGCTCCATCCTCGTGACACCCACCCCTTATATATTTATAAACATTAATGAGATCACCCCGCAGTCTCCCCTTCTCCAAGCTAAAGAGCCCCAGCTCCCTCAGCCTTTCCTCATAAGGGAGATGCTCCACTCCCTTCATCATCTTTGTTGCCCTGCGCTGGACTCTCTCCAGCAGTTCCCTATAAGATGCTCTTAATTTCTGATACATAAGTATTTTTTTTTTACTCTTTTTTGCTCCTCTATTTTGTAAGCAGGTAATCACAAAAAGTGAATTCTTTCACGCCCTTTCTTAAATGAGAGTGTGGATTAAGTGAGGATCACAAGACATAGAACAGCTCCAGCTCCCTGAGCAGGTGCAGATTTTCCGGCTGTCATGCTGAGCACGTTCTCCCTCACTTGCTTTGCCCTTCTGTAAAATTAAGATAATACTTGTGTGCTTACTTTACAGAGGTAGCGACGTGAGGCTTGAGTAGAGTTTACTGTTATTAATCAAATAGTTTAAAGCAATTAAGAAGCTAGCTGATACATCATTACATAAGCAATATTTTAGTATGAATATAAATTCTATCACTCACTTTCAGTGCTGCTCTCTAAACAAATTGTATTCAGAGAACACAGCTCCCAAAGCTCTGTGAGGATGACCATGTGCACTCTTCCCTTGTATGCATAGTAAATGCATTCTTTTAGAATTGGAATTAAAATATATATGCTCATAGGATTTTATAGGCTATATATTATATATAGTATAGCACAGTATATACTATATACACTATATATACACACGCATAAAATTTTTGTAGGTATGGCTAGATGTAGCAAGCAGGTCTTTCACAATCAGTGATCACATGGAGTGCGGTGGCGGGGGCAGCAAAGAGGGGAAAATGCTGAAACAAATGCCTGCAGCTAACAGACAAAGCACAAGAAATCACTCTGCTGGAACATACACATGGTGAATTGGGAACAGAAAGGACTGCAAATTTGAACACGCGTAACCAATACCAGTAAATATGTTCCACAACACAAAATCAGAACTTCTTTTAAAGCAAAGGTGGCTCATAAATCAGGATAATTGTATAAGTAGTGAAAACCAATTAGGGACAAAAACCAATTCTTTCTTCCAGCGGGGCTTTATCTAATTCTTCATTAAGCAAGTCCAAAAAGTTCAATCCCTAGATTCTTTTTCAATATCTATAACCATCTCAATGTATCTCCATAAAACCATTCCCTTTCATCATAAGCTGACAGAAATCAAGTTACCCTTTGCCAGCAGTTTTAAACCTGCTAACAAAGACTATCTGTGATAAAACTGGGGGTTTTTTTAAAGGTTTTCCTTTTCTAATATTCAGTTTAAATAATGAATGAAACTTCATATGAACTTGAATGAAACTTAAAATCTGTATGCACGAGCTGCCCTTTTGGCTATAAACTAATTTGTACAACGATATTAATGTTTGTTATCATTCTTATGGCTACCAAGTCCTAAAATAACTCTTCATCCTATTAATAATTAATTGTAACTCAATAACTTAAATTTTGAGTCAATAGATATAGAAATACAATTTCTACATGTCTTGCTTTCAGGGTTTTTTTATACCTAATAAATTTTACGAGACTCTTCATTTACTGACTATGATTAAGGCAATGTCAGCATTCCACTTTAAATCTGGTTTTAAAGGTATTATTAACCTAGCTATTAAAATCATATGCAACTTTAAATTCAGTGTAAGGTTACCTATTCCAGCACTCACTAGAAATACATACAGCAGTAATTCAGGAATAAATAGTGAAGCTCTATAGACTTTCTTTAATCTATTAGAAAAAATATTGCATTTGCACGCATGACTTAAAACAGTGATGACAATTGTGTTTTCTTTGTATGCTTTTGGCTACTCTTCTGGATACTCAAAGGCATGGAAGTGATATGCTGTTTATAGCTTTCAAGTCCAGAAAAACTAAAAAAGATTAAAGAAATACTGAGTTTCTTAAAATGAAAGAAACCAGGTTTCCACAGCACATCTCCTAAGAGTTCAGATAAAATTCATATAAGTACAGATAAAATTCAGAACTATGGCATTTTCATACTGAATCCATATGTTCCTTGTAAATTAATAACCTGTACAGAAAATAGTATTTCTATATAAATGACTAGTCATCCCTCAGTGACAGTTAAATGCTTTTTTATCACAAAAGCTTAAAACCACTTATTTAAAAGAAAAAAAAAACCCACACACCACATCCACCACCATAGAAAGTCACTACTGTAAATGGGGTTTTTTTTGCTATTTTTTCCTTTCCAATAGATGTTAATTTATAACCAAAAGATAACTTTGAAAGTGATTATTTGTTTATTTACCATAAGAGAAAAGAAAAGCAAGTGCCAGAGAAGTGTATTCCTTACCAAGATTCACTCTTGAAATATACTTGTACTACTAAAATTCCACACTTACCACAGGAACAATCATTAGCTTTATTCCCAAGGTTAACCACTGAAGTCAGAGCGCCCAACACCCTTCGAATATTTAATTTGTAATATAAATAGAAGTTTTTAAATTGTTCACCTGCTTAAAAATTAACCACCTTGCACATTCATCTTCTGTTTTTCTCCAGATCAGTAACCATATGGAAGAGAAAACCAGGAGGCCATGTCATTGACTGGCTCTAAATCTCTGTTTTCACTGGTGTCTCAATAAGTACCACTGTGATCACAGCACTAGCACACAGACATTACCACATCAATGAGCTCTACAGGAATTCCCTGAAGTTCTCTACCTAATATATGTTGGCTCATGCTTTAGTCTCTGGAGGCAGGAGACATGAGTTTGTTGCCTCTTCACGGGTACATATCAGGGTACTGGAGATGCTGATCTACAACTAAAGCACTGGGATAACACTACTGGACAAAATATTTTGTGGTTTTAAACTTCATAGAATCACTGTGGATTTTGATTTTCCTTCTCTCATACGAAGAGAATCATTTAGGTGCAAAAAGAAAGTAAACCAAATATCAGCAGCATTAGCCTAAAGAACCCAGAATATTAAGAAGAAGAATTGTCAGATTTTAACTTTGTGTGGGAGGAAGCAAAGAGGAGAGCGAAAGCACTGTACAGCAATCTTGTCTTATGAACTGTAATTGAGACAGTTTTTTCCAAAAGTCTTGTAAGCAAAGAAAAGTTATGACTCTTTCTAGTTCCTCTAGAGAAGAGAGGTGACATGTAAAATGAACATATACAGAGACTGAATCCAGCTCCACTAAAACGGTACCATCTCCTTCCCCTCTGCCACTTTTCACTGTATGAAATACAAATTTGTATTTTATATTTCTATATTCTATTTCTATATCATTAAAATACAGCATTTGCATTGTATTTGCATACGCACTGATGAAGTATTTTCCAAAAATCAAAAGGTTTGCCAGACACTTTTGGTAGGCTATTCAAAAAAAAAAAAAAAAGCAAAAACAAACACAAACTAATAACCTTAGAATTAAATTCATGAAGATGTTCAGCTCCTCAAATTTATTCTCAAGATAATGTATCATTTTTAGTGCACAGAGGAGATATATGAAGCATAGACAAAAGTCTAGCACCTAAAGTTTATGCATTACAGGTGATTTTTCCCTCTAACTTAAATGGGACTATTATTAAATCAATCTTATTTGACAGAGACAATAAGATTTACTAGAATTTTAGTACTACAAATTAACTGTAAGACACAATATTCTCAGTCACAACTCCTCCAACCTGAAACGAGCTTTTAGTCAAAATCCAGATTAGACAAGGCTGGTTTTATTTTACATATTAGTGAAAAGTCAGAGCAGCTGACCATATCAGCTGTTTTACTGGCAAAATATTTCATTTGGGTGAAATATTTCATTCCTCCCCAATGACTGCTCTTCCAGATGACTTTTCAGTGACATCCTTGAACACACATTCTAATAATCAACTCAAATGTCCTAAAGCATAACACAACTGCATGTTGCCTTGCAATTTGGTGTCTTATTAACACAGCTTACCTGCAACCCTGAGCAAATTTGCAAGTCCCAGGAGCTTAGCAGACTGCTTATAGCTCGTTGACAACTGAGCAAGACAGTCCTTGATGAGACTAAGTCGATCTGAACACAATCGCACTGTTGAAAGAAGAGCTGGTGTTAGAGACTGTGCAGATTAACCTTCCTGCTGTATTTTTGGTTACACAATGTAGACGCAGAAAGAGCGTTAGAGAATACAAGAATGAAAAAAAAAAAAAATCTGAAAAGCAGCCCAAAGTTACTTGCATGCACATCCCCAAATACACCTATAAACAAAGTTAAAATAACACTACAATATATCTAGCCTCAAACCCTAGCAAGTCAGCCTGGGAAGGGAGGAAGAAGAGGGAGACTGACCTGAATGAAAACTTATTTTTGTTTCAGGTTTTCAGACTTAATGTTTTTAAATTAATGTGGCTAACCTTTATACTTTTTCTTTTAAATAACATTTTTGCAACATTCTCAGAAAGACTGCTAAAACAGACATTAACTTTCATTCAGAAAGTTGTAAATAACTAATATTTTATGCTACATTTTATTTTAGGGTGAATATGATACATCACACAGACTGGAAGAACTATCACAGGCAAAATGTTCATGCTGTTTTAATTGAAACAAATATTTTCCAAGCAAGTGGAAGGATAGCCTCCAAATCACCAGGTTGTGTTAACCATATCATGAGCAGCTTATAATTAGTACTGTGTTTCAAAAAGACTTCACCAAGAATTAAACAGTTACCTTACTTGTATAATTTAATATCATGAACTGATTTCAGTGCTCTTTTTAGCTAGTTAGTGGGTGGCTAACTTCAGGCTGCTGATTTAAAATGGTAACATTTTCATACCATGCAAGTTCTGAGAACACAGAGGAACAGCCTGCAGATCTTCCACTTCACATTCAGTAAGACATCACTGTGTGCATGGGGACAAACTCTGCATTGGCATATTGGGCTCAAAATATATGATATTAGGCAGATTGAAAACTCTATCAATAAGTTCTGGAAATCAAATTAGACTAAACATAAGAATGGAGGAGTGGGAAAAGGTTACACTTTTAGTTTCATTTTTAATATTCTATCACACACATATATTAGCACGCAGCAATAAAATGTTTTCACTCACAGACTGTATAAGCAAGATTTTTTGAAATATCTAAGATAACTAAAAGTAATTTGAAATAATAGCATGGGTCAAACACTTTCATTAAAGATGGACTTTTCTTCACCTTTTATGTTAACAATGAATTTCCAAACCAGATTTTATTAAAATACATCATAATAGTAGTTCGCAACCTTAGCTGTTGAGTCTGCTGAAAATACAAGTAGGGGGGAAAGCTCTACAGAAAACTAAATATAAAAAAGCAAATAAAATTCCATTGCTAATTCTTACTGTGGGGATAAATGATCTCTAGTAATATTTTAATATCACTCTGTCAAAGTAACTTACCATTTAAAAGCTTTCCTTTAAATTTTTTAACCATTTTAATCTTAGTAAATTAATTTGATTTACATGAAAGATAACAAAGGATAAGCCAGGATCATTAATGAAATTGCAGGAATTTCACACACTCTAATTAATCTAGATCAGTAGTATTAAACATACTGACAATGCATTACTACATTGCCACTTTTTTTAAACTATACTTTTATGCCCACACTGAAAAAGATGAAGAAACTATATGTGTACTTTTCTACAGAATGAACAAACTGACTAAAAATAATTCTGCTCTGGAAGTCAACAATGCAATATTGCAAGATTTAGAAACCAGACTTATTCTCAGTCCAGAGAAGGTAAGATTGCTGAATGTCACATATGGAGCATCAGCTCACTTTGAAGGAATACTTGGAAAAAAAAAAGAGAACAAAAAGAGAACACCACAGTAAATTCACAACAGCCACTAAAAGCATCTACTTCGTTTTCCGTAGACCCACAAGTGCTTTCCATAAATCCCAATATTTCTCTGCACAATGCCAGAAGTAAAACACAACCATCAGCACATTTCATCAGTACTCAGCGCTCTTCTCAGCCAGCTCTTTTCAAGTGCTTTCAGCACTCATGTTCATGTGGTTTGACGTAGTTGCCCACACAGCACACATTCAAGCTTCACTGGAAGCCAGGTAGATGAGCTCTCCTGTATCGCTTTCACTTAGAAAAGTGGGGGGTTTTGTTAATAAAGCATATCAGGTTTGCATGGCAATGTTTCAGTAGCAGAGGGGCTACACGGGTGGCTTCTCTAAGAAGCTTCCAGAAGCTTCCCCCATGTCCACCACAGCCAATGCCAGCTGGCTCCAAGATGGACCTACCACTGGCCAAGGCCAAGCCCATCAGTGGCGGTGATAGCACCTCTGGGATAACATAGGTAAGAAGGGAGGAAAAAAACCAGCACAACTGCAGCAGGATAGAGGAGTGAGAATATGTGTGAGAAACAATTCTGCAGACACCAAGGCCAGTTGAAGGAAGGTGACAAGTTGCTCCGGGCACCAGAGCAAAGATTCCCCTGCGGCTGATGGTGCAGATCACAGTGGGGTCAGCTGTGCCCCTGCAGCCCATGGAGGCCCACGGTGGAGCGGAGATCCACCTGCAGCCCATGGAGGACCCCACACCAGAGCAGGTGGATGCCCGAAGGAGGCTGTGACTCCATGGGAAGCCTGTGCTGGAGCAGGCTCCTGGCAGGACCTGTGGCCCCACGGAAGGGACTCATGTTGGAGAAGTTCATAAAGAACTACAGCCTGTGAGAAGGCCTCACATTGGAGAAGTTCATGGAGGACGGTCTCCCGCAGGAGGGACCCCATGCTGGAGCAGGAGAAGAGTGTGAGGAGTCCTCCCCATGAGGAGGAAGGAGCAGCAGAGACAACATGTGATGAACTGACCACAACTCAAGTTCCCTGTCCCCCCGCACTGCTGGGGGGAGGAGGTAGAAAAATCAGGAGTGAAGTTGAGCCTGGGAAGAAGGGAGGGGTGGGGGGAAGGTGTTTTCAGATGTAGTTTTTATTTTCTCATTATCCTACTCTGATTTGATTGGTAATGAATTAAATCAGTTTCCCTGAGTCGAGTCTGTTTTGCCCACGTCAGTGATTGGTGAGTGATCTCTCCCTGCCCTTGTCTTGACCCATGAACATTTAGTTATATTTTATCTCCCCTGTCCAGATGAGGAGGGGAGTGACAGAGTGACAGCTTTAGTGGGCACCTGGTGTCCAGCCAGGGTCAACTCAGCACATAAAGCAATTATAATAATTTTGTTAGTTTGGCACAATCCATAAGCAATAAAATATATTGCAATATATTCCATTTTCCCCTTTATCTCATTGTCTATAATCATCCTTTCTTTCCAACTTCTGTCCAACAACTTTCCACACCATTGAAGTCAGAGCTCCAAAACAGATTTAAACTTTTAAACAAGTCATCAGTATATCTTGTAAAAGTTCACTTCCATTGTCATAGGGTTTTATATACTTCAAAATGAAACAGCCCAGTGGAGACATGAAAACTGCCTATGCATGAAGTACCACTGTCTCACCTATTATTTTAAAGCTCATCAGCACATGAGTAAGTGCAGATTATCTTGTAAATAAAAGGTGAGCTCAAACTATTTCTGCTGAAGTCACCAGGAGCTTCAGATACTCAGTACTCTAACTACTAAAAAGTCTTGCTATAATAAAAATAAGTCCCAAAACACATATACCAAATGCAGACATCTTTCTTATTTCATGTCAACTGAAAAATGTTTTTTTTAAAAATAATTTTTTGGTATGTGCTTGTAAGCTGTTTGGAGGCAGAGAAGGGACCCTTTAGTTTACTCGTGCAACACTCATACAATTACCATTTCTCATACATATTTATACCTGCAATTCAAGTAGTCATACAAAGAATAAAAACATACAGTACCTTGTAACGGTAATATTTTCACACCAAATTCTTCAAGGTAGCCAAGAGCACGAATGAGATCCAGTTCCTCCTGAATAGCACTCGGACAGTCTACAATAAGTTGCAGACAACACCTAAATAGGAAGGAAGCAAATTTTTCTAAAATATGTTGAATACATTCAAAGTTAAATTAAATTGGTGGGGAAAGCTCATCTGCGAGTTAAAAAACAAAACAAAAAAACCCCACCAAACAAAAAAACACACAACAATAATTTACTGTGCTTATGAAATGTTGAAATACCAACTAGTCCTGCAGGACGCATTGAAAGTGTTTGGCACTTTTTCCCTGTTACAGCTGGCTAAACATTGTAACAAAATTCTATTATTGGATTCCCACAATCTTCTTCACCTATGTGCAATAGAACATTTAAATGCCTAAACACTCTTGAATTTAACACATAACTTTATTAAAGATGATTTTTTTTAAAAGTTCATTTAATATTAAATGGACATAATCAGCCTTTAGGTTTTGTGCATGGGTTTTTTTTTTTGGTTTTGTTGTTGTTGTTGTGTTGTTGTTGTTTTGGAGGGGGGGTTGGTTTTTTTTGGTTTTGTTTGTTTGGTTGGTTTTGTGGGGTTTTTTTGGGGGGGGTGGTTGGTTTGGTTTGTGGTTTTTTTGGTTTTTGTTTTTGTAGAACCTGCGTTCTGGTAGAGTGTGTTCATATATGATTTTATTAATACATGCTTCACAAGAATTCACGTGCAAAACAGTCTCAATGATTTAAAATGGCTCAATTCATCATGCACATTAAATCAGGAAATTATTTCATTTGTGCATTTTGTCATATGATTTTTATCTCTACATGTTAATTAAAAAATAGACATGTTTACATCAAAACTAAAATTGTATGTTAGCTACATTCCCATCTGAACCTGTCACATTTTTTCAGGATCACTGACAAACATTTCAGGGTGAAGCGGAGATTAAAACAGGAGTAGAAGGAAAGATAACAAGCTAAAGAGACAATAAATACGTTCCGCCTAAAACAACTCATACAGGAAGGTTACTAGGAGACCTACACACTGTGATAATCACTCATGGAAATAAGTTACCGTGAAATAACTAGTTGAAGGAAAGTCTGAGAAGGACCAAAACATCTTGCTAAACAGAATAAACACATGGTCACACATTCATAACAAGTATTCGAGCTACACAGTGCATATTTTGAAATATCACCATGAAATCATAAGATAAAAATTGATCATGGGGCCTTTATAAGATATCAAAACCAATGATAACTTTGTATCTCCAGAGCCTGCTAATGGAAAAGATGCTCAAAGACTGGGAGGGAATTAAAAAAAAAAAAAAAAAAAAAACCCACACACAACAAACACACAAGAGGGGAAAAAAAAACCAAAACACCAAACAACAGTAACAAACCCACCACACAACAAACAAACTAGTAAATAAACCCTGATTTTATGACATTAAATGAGTTTTTCATAGTGATTACAGAATCATAGAATGGTTTGAATTGGAAAGGATCTTTCAAGGCCATCTAGTCCAACTTCCTGCAATGAGCAGGGACATCTTCAACTAGATCAGGTTGCTCAGAGCCCCGTCCTACCTGGCCTTGGATGTTTCCAGAGATGAGGCATCTACCACCTCTCTTTCTTTAATCTAAATCTCCCCTCTTTCAGTTTAAAGCCATTACTCCTTGTCCTATCACAACAGGCCCATGTAAAAAGTCCCTTTCCAGCTTTCTTGTAGATCCCATTTTGGTACTGAAAGGCCACTATAAGGTCTCCCCAGAGCCTTCTCTTCTCCAGGCTGGACAACCGCAGCTCTCTGAGCACTTTATCCCAGCAGAGCTGTTCCAGCCCTCTGATCATGTTTGTGGCCTCCTCTGGCCCCTCTCCAACAGGTCCATGTCTGTCCTGGGCTGAGGGTCCCAGAGCTGGACACAGGACTCCAGGTGGGGTCTCACCAGAGCAGAGCAGAGGGGCAGAATGACCTCAACCTGCTGGCCACGTTTCTTTTGATGCAGCTCAAGGTACGATTGGCCTTCTGGGCTGCAAGCACACATTGCTGGCTCATGTCCAATCTTTCCTCCAGCAGTACTCCCAAGTCCTTCTCCACAGGGCTGTTCTCCATCCCTTCATCCCTCAGCCTGTATTGATACCAGAGGTCGCCCCAACCCAGGTGCAGGACCTTGCACTTGGCCTTGTTGAACCTCATGAGGTTCTCATGGGCCCACTTCTCGAGCCTGTCCAGGTCCCTCTGGATGGTATCCCATCCCTCAGGCATGTCACCTGAACCACTCAGCTTGGTGTCATCTGCAAACTTGCTGAGAATGCACTCAATCCCACTATGTCATTGATGAAGGTAGTAAGCAGCACTGGTCCCTGTACAGACTCCTGAGACATACCACTTGTCACTGACCTCCATCTGGACATGGAGACCTTAACCACTACCCTGTGGATGCAACCATCCGGCCAATTCCTCATCCACCAAACAGTCCACCCATCAAATCCATATCTCTCCAATTTAGAGAAAAGGATGTCATGGAGGACTGTGTCGAGGGCTTTACAGAAGTCCAGATAGACATCCACAGCCCTTCCCTTGTCCACTGATACAGTCACTCCATCACACTAGGTTGGTCAGGCAGGACATGCCCTTGGTGAAGCCATGCTGGCTATCTCGAATCACCTCCCTGTCCTCCATGTACCTCAGCACAGCTTCTAGGAGGATCTGTTCTGTGATCTTCCCAGGCACAGAGGTGAGACTACGTTACACTACAGGGTCACACAACAGCAAAGGACTGGACTGCTGACCCAAAAATCTGTTTCAAATAACAGCGTATTTTGTTCTTGCTGCCCTGAAGTGAAGCTACTCACCTGCAAAAACCAACCAAGCTCTGCCTCCTCCCTCAGCCCAGAGGAGGGCTCCTCTCCTACACACAGAGGAAATCCCACCACTACAGCACCCTCTCCCCATAAAAGTAAGTAGCTAATAGAGAGATTTAACTGCGGCAATTATATGCATACAGATAAAATTCAGTTGTAATTTGGATATTATAACATTCTTGCACTTGCTTCATTGCGATCACAGCTTTTGCATGGTATATCTAGTAGCCCTGGTGTCCAAAATGTAAAAGTGCTCAACTGATTTAAAAATGATAACTATATCTATCTAAATATTCAAATATTTGAAAAGAAAAATAAATTTTAAAAAGCCAGTGACTCCTGGGCCTTTTAGGCCATCAACGCAATTATTTACCTAAAGCAATTATAAGCAGTAATGACAGTCAATAAACTTTATTTTCAATAAAAAGGTAGAAATAGATCTAGCATTATAAAATTAATACTGTAAAAGCGACTGTTTTCTGACTTTGATCTAATGCAACAATGCCTCTACAAAAAAGCAAACAAAAAAACCCCACAAAAATTAAAAAAAACCCTCATCCTCATCATACATATTTATGTGTGTGCATTTGGGATGGGAGAGAGGAAGCAGTTGTGACTGATTAGGGAGAATAAAATGCTTTTTCAGTCATTTTCCAGTTAAGTTATGGAGAATGTAACCATCACTCAAGGCAAATTGCAAAAGTATTCTTCCTTTAATCCCTAACAGAAAATATATGATTTGTCAATCAATAAAACTTTATAGTGGCAATATTTCACTGAGGAAAACTACTTAATTTTAAAGAGGATAATTAATTACAAACAGTTCGACTGTATTACTGTAGTCAGTACTGAAAAACACCCGGTAACATGTATGTACCTACCATTATGGCTCAAGATGAATTTGTATCCTGAGGGGAAGAAAAATTTAATCTTTTTCTTGTAATTAGTAGGTAAGTGTACTCATGTCTAGATGAAAGTAGTACTTTATAAAGACATGTCTTCCTTTGCAGTTGAGACATAAATAGTTTTGTTTTGTTATGGGATTTTGGTTTGGTTTTGTGGGTTTGTTTTTGTTTTTTGTTTTTTTGGTTTTTTTTTTAGTAAACACCTTAAGGAAAAAGTAAAACTCATTTGGATTAATGCATAACAACAACGAAACAGCACATTCTTAGAGTAAAAGGGAAAGGCTGGAAATATTAAGACATGCCTCTATTTTACATATTTAGGGTAAGCCAAGGCAATCAATCAATCTCCTACAGGGGCAATAGCCAATTATTTTATCTATCTGCATCTAAACTGTAAAAGAAAATATTTCCATATCTAAATCTATATAAGAATGAACACCCACACTGCAACCTCACAAGGCTGCTCTATGCTTGAACTCCTTTCTAAAGAATATTTTGTTTTGTTTTACATTAAGAAATAAGCCAAATAAAAGACAGCCTCAAATGATCTCTCAGAACTAGGAAAGACCAAAGCAAGAAAAGAAATGAAAGAATCAGCAAAATGCTATTTTCTCTTATGATAGTAACTGGGGGCCTCATTTGTGGTTCAATGCTGTAAAAGGTTAATTTGACACATACAAAAAGCTTCTTATCCACAGAGAAAGACTTGCACATTTCTTCTTCTTCAACCTGAATTCTGTAACAGATCATTCCAGTAACCAGGGACAGCAATGGTGTATGCACACACAAGACAAGGAAGAGAAGAAACCAAAACACCAAACCAAATCACCAAACCACAAAAACCACAACAAAAGACAAATTAAAAAAAAATCAACAACAACCAAAAAAATCTTACAGAAGCCAAAGATATTGTTTCCATTTACCATGTAATTTTACATGAAGATAAACCCACATAAGATTCACTCCCTTTTATAGAAAAGCAAAGGTTTCAATTAAAACAGCGATATATGTATTTACATATATAATTGTAAACATACCTAGCCAAATCCATACAGCTATCAGTCAAACTTGTTGAAGAATTAAAATATTCTCTGCCAGCAGCCAAAACTAGTTCGACACTTTTCGCATAGCTGACTCGGTACTGCGGCTTCCCTTTGGATGAATTTGGTAGATCCACAGACCCAATACTGCAGTGCATCATTTGCCCAGCCAAGTGGATATTATCTATACTGCTTGAGCATAAAAGACTTTCTGTGAATATCTAAAAGAAAGAACAATAATTGAACGATCTGCAGCAGCAGCTTCAAGTAAGCTTATCTGCATTGTATGGAATCAACCCCTTTGAATAAAAGGATCTTTGAAATCAAAAGAATATATTTGGTCCAAGCAGAAAATGTAATTGTGCCAAGGAGAGTATTTCCACAATTCATTTAAATAAAGCTAAAGTTAACTAGTAGCGAGTTATTTCTACTTCCTGCAGGAAAAAAAAAAAAGCTTATTAACTGCCTTTTTACAGTATGACTTAGAGATCAGAAATTATTTATACCTACATTCTGAGGTGTTAAAAGGATGTTAGAATCTGAAAAGGCAGCTCAGTAATAAGACCTTAAAACCAACGACATGAGAAGAAATTTTGTATCCCCAAAGAAACTAAAAATATTTAGAACTGAGCATAAAAGATTTTTTTTTAAGTTTCAATCAAGACTATCTTCAAAGAATACATACAAATATAATGCTGCATCTGCCACAAAACACCTGTTACTTTCAGGTCAAAATTTTGGCCACTTTAAGACACCAAAAATCTCAATTCCTTACTTTTTTTTTTTAATTACAGTCAGCATTATCCTAATGAAGAGCAACACATGCATTTAATCACTTCAGAAAATATCACGGTTGCAACAACATCGCCTTTATCAAAGGTTTTAAATTTCATAATAAATTCAATTGAACCACTGAATCATAGAAGAGCCAGGTTCAAAGAGACCTTGAAAGATCATCTGGTGCAACCTTTTGTGGGAAAGGGAGCACTGATGAGACCATCCAGCACCCTGTCCAATTGCATCTTGAAATTAAAATGTTTCTTCACTAGGAAGAACCTCTCCAAACCATCTTATGCTCTGGAAAGGAATCCAGTTTAGTGCTTCTTAAAACACATCATACAATTTGATCATATTCCATTTCACAGTAGATAAATCCTCAATGAACAGTGAAAGATGCAAAGAATGACAGCTGGTCCTTCTTCCTTAAAGATCACATACATACAATTTACTTCTCTCAAAATCCATGGACACGAAGTCCTTCTTACAGAGGACAAGATTTGCTTTCTATGCAAGCAGACTAGAATAAGCACCATGCTAAAAAAGATCCCAATACAAACCTCACATGATTGTAAATCCTTACCGCCTCATCCCTTTCTCAAAGTATAATTGCATGACAGCTCTACATTTCAAAGCATTTTCAGCATTTCTAGATCATTTTTAAAAAACCCTTTGTTGTGTTTTTTTAAATGACATAATTGAGGTTAAAATAATTTAATATTAATAAAAAACCTTACATTAAGATCAGAGTAGAGCTAATGCTATTATTTTCAGAATACTCTAGTACTGTAATTTTTTAAAATGCACTTAAGAAAAAATTCTAAGTACACTAAGCCTTAGCCTATCACAAAACCACGAACTTTAAATACATCCCAGTTCTCTTCAAGCAACTTCAAATTGTACAACTACAGAGTGTGATTTTTTTATATATAAGCGCATTGTTTTTATCCTACTTTTTTTTTCTAGTTTTCTTTCTAAACTTCTCCCAAGATCTAATCAGATTGGTAGCCCTAAGCAATTAAATCTGCTGGCTGTAATAATAAATACTCTTAAAAGAAAATGTGACTATTTAAACACTAGTTATAGTGGACAGAGCACTGTTTCTGTAATAAACTGCAGTATTTTAAAGTGAAAAAGTAGATAATACATGTCACAGCAAATTCTACATCAGTTTAATAGCAGCCCTTTGCAAATATTAATGACATAGGTTTGGAGTTTATGCACATGCTAGGTTTTGTTTTGTTTTGTTTTCCTTCAATGAAACTGGATTTCTCATCTCACGTTATTTTACTTCAAGTACAAGCAGTAGAAAGTCCATAGTCCTACAATGATATTGGACAATATTATCAAACCAGGACTTCATGTTAAAGAAACGCTTGGCTGAAGATAATATTTAGCTAAAAGATTGTTTATTTTCAGTAGGTTTAAGTGTTTGTAATTCTATGCACAAATGTGTTTATTAACAACGTCTCAAGAAACTGACTCAATTTTTAAAGTGTTGAATTCTACTAAAAGATATAGAGGATATTTATTAGAATAGCTTTTCTTTTTTTGAATTAACACCGGAAGTTTCTAATTTGAATGAAAATACTATAAAAGGGCCAACAGACAACAAAGCAGCATAACACATGAAAACGTATTTACATTTATGTGCAACAATATGAAATGAGAATTTGTAGCTTACTTAGGACATAAATTAGTAAGAAAAAAATAAAACTCACCTCATAGCAAGTATCTGGATGCAAGCATGTATATACTTTCTGTTGCATGTCTAACATATCCTGGAGCAACTCCTTCCAGTGTGTCTCACTGACTGGTGGTTGCCTACAAACATTTTAAAAATTAAATATTCTCTTCCTCAACAAATTGAAGAAAAGCAGTAGATAACACTACAGTTCCATCAGCAAAAATATGAGTTCTCTTAAATGCTATTTTAATGTTTAATTGGACTTTTAACCAAAAGCCATTTAGAGACAGAATGCTTTTAATATTAACATTAAAACAATGTCTGTGGGATAAAGTTGTTTGATGACAACAATGCAGTACCCCAAATGTTTTTTCTGTTTGTTTTCTGTGGGATAAGACAGAGATTTAAGCAATCTTTATCAAGATCCCCCAAACAGGTTTTGATAACCCCCAGTAGTACATCAGAGCATTGGAAGTGCTGTCTTCCTGCTGATCCAGGAACAACTGGCTAAAAACAATTGGTAACAGCAACTGAGGATCATTAAAATGCTGTTTCTTGTAGGAAATTCTCAAAGGAGTAATCGATTGCATGCAATCACTGGCAAATAGAGCTGCAAGTTTATATTGTTCCTTAAATCAGAATGGTATTCAGATTCTTGACCCTCTGGATCCACAGATCTCTGTTTACCCACAAAGCTTCCTATAAAACTTCATTTGTTCTAGCAAACCTTTTACTAGTAAAAACACTATGAAAGTTTTTTGATGTTATCTTGAGCCTTTCAGATTAAGAGACTTTAAGCTACAAAAGCTTGTCCAATTAAGTGATTTTCTCATGTGGCATTAGCTTTCAATTTGGTAAAGCAAAGGGTCCCTACAAAAAGTGAAAAAAAAAAAAAAAAAAAAAATCAACATTTTTGCTACAGAGGCATTGACTTGATCTTTCTAAAGAAAAGTTCTTAGAAGCCAAAAAGCTTTCAGCATGTCCAAGTTAAATACTCCCCTACCATCACCAGTAAACTGTTGTGCATGTGTTCTCTAAATAAGAAAAAAAAAAAAACAAAAGCACAACCCACAGTGATGGCTGTTTTTCCCAGGGCCAAATCTTTTTAGCTGCTTATGCCAAGAGCTGTGTAATAATTCATCTACACCTGGAAGACGAGTTAAATGAAATAGTTCTTAAAGAGCAAAATTGAAAAATTATACTGGAAATATAAGAGGTAGAATCAATATGTAAAAATCAATAAATTACCCTATTACAAGAGCTCCTAAGAAAACACGACAAAAAAAAAAAATAGTGTTATTCCGCAAATCCTACACTCTCAATAAAATTAAACAGGTCTTAAAGGACCTCATTTACAATGTTAACTTTTACTGTTCGTCATCTTGCAGTATTTTACAGCCAGTGTGCCTTTGAGGCTTGTTTACTTGAACACAAACATATTGAAACAGGTTTAAAGCAAGACAAGAGTTTTTGAATGTGGAAAATGCAGCTAAAACACTAATCATGTTAATCACCAGTTTAACAAATGTGTTATATGTATATCATGTGCAGTTTGAACACTACGGTTCCCCAATGCAGCAAAACATGTACACTCTCTGACTGCAAGTACTTATCTCACTGTCCTTTCCCTCTTATCTCCCTTTGAATACTAACTTGCGACCTGTGTGCCTCGTCAACCTAACCATCAGCTTCCGGGCCTCCTCCGCATTGTCCTTGGTGTCTTTCACAAAGGAAACAGGTTTCTGAAGTCCATGTTTCTCCAACAGCTCTGACACACTGTAAATGGACAGACAATGGGTTTTAGTCCTGTGTAGTTTTAAAACTACCTCTGCTGCAGCCATCTTAAAGCTGTCTCAGATAAGGCATTGCACATGCAAACAGTCTCCATAAAGTCCGTAACAGCATGGATGAGCCACAGTAACATTATTTACTCAAAAAAAGTTAATACTTTAGGGTAAATGCACATCACCAACGACCTGATGACATATCTCCATGGCTTTTAGGTTTTGATTATTGAACGCATTACAGAATATCAAGAGCAAAACCAAATTCCCAGGACATCTCAGAAGTAATCTTCCTTCTCCTTCAAAATGAAGGCTTTTATTTCAAGGAAAAAATATCTGTGCAGTTTTATTATATTCCAGTAGCATTTTAGCTCAAAATTTCTAAGTTGTTAATATAAAACACTTATAGATTATCTTCTCAACAGCACTAAAAACAAGATAAATATTCTTGCTGCTTTCTTGTCATAGAAGTTCTTGGCTATGCTTAGTGACTTCTGTAAGAATACATTACTTATTTTAGCAAAATTAAGTACCTCAGAATTTGTTCCAGTTCATCTACTTCATCATGAAGAGTGTTAGTTTTATCTGTTTCAAACCTGCAAAGATATTATACAATTAATATTAAATAAAGATATCTCCATACTTCTTGTAATTTCTTCATATAATTCACATTACATAACGACAAGCAGTTTGAAACATTCCTTGATGAAAATCAAATTATGTTTGCTTGAAAAGATTAAAACAGTTGGCTTCACGTTGGAAGAAAGCTAAAACTGAGGGTCCCTCAGTCTCCCAAGAACAGAGCTTTACACTTCTCTCAAGCTGTCTCCTTCCCACATTTAAAAGAAACTGGGAGAATAATTTACATCTTCTCCTCATGCTTTCACTTTCTTGAGAATTACTTGTCCTTCATCTAGGTCTTCCCTATAGAGAGCTCTCTCACAAGGCCATGTTGCTGCTAACAAGCTAAGTGCAAGATGCCACTAACTGGAACAAGACCAGTAAGATGGACCTAACACTTGGTCTTAATTCACCAAGATATAAAAGTCTACGAGACTAACACAGAAGCCTTGGTCCAGGCTGCTATTTTAAACCATGTTTTGTTCCATTATTTGATGGAGTACACATACAGCACAAGCATACGTATGACCACAGCAACTCAGAAAGGAACAGAAAATTCCGGTAACATTACCTACCCTCTAGTGACTTACCAACTAACGTATTAATTCACAACTATATTTAACTTATCTAAAATATTTAGAAATAACTTGCTGAAAATGTTTACCCATATCCTCTTTGTGGAAGGCATTCCAAAATATCGTAGCACAGAGAGAGCTGGTCATCTCGTTCACAACTATAAATACATTCCAATGCTGTAATCATAAGCTGGTCTTGATCAGGAATAATTTTTTGCTGACACTAATAAGAAAAGAAAGCACATTATTTTTAGTTTTCTGTTTCTAATTTACCAGTGAAGTTTCTTCTATAAAAAGATGTGTACTCCAAGTAAATAAATTGTCTTCAGTTGTAATCAGAAGGTCTCTTGCCAGCAACTTAGTGAAGTACCTGTTGCAATTATAACCTGAAACACAACTCGGCTGGTTTCCTACAGTGCAGATGTTGGAAAGAACAGTGGTTCGTCATTATGCCCTTTTTGAATCTGAGAGGTGGAGAGGGTGCAGGGCAGAGGAAGGTGACTACCGCAAACATTTGTCAGATTTATTTAATATGTACAACAGTATCAATACATATAAAATAGCTGCGTTTTTCCTTCACTGGTTGATTTCTGTCCATACACTTGGAACATTCAGTAATGTGCAAAAATGTGCTTAAGGGCCCTGGAATCATTATTTAAACTGCAGAGGCAGCATGAAATACTCACATGGAAAGTAACTTCAACCCTTACTCATTGAATTCTTGGCTCCATCCTAATGGCCCTCATTTTATTCTTTACATTGGTTGTGGAAAGAGAGGGGTAGGGGCAGGGCAGGGAGAAATAGCTGCAAATCTACTGCTAGTAAATTCCTCAGGAAAAAATAGTAGTGAGATCAAACCCTTTCATAATTACTTTTTAAAAACCAGATATGCCAGGACGTTACTTCAAACGCATCACCATAAAATTACTACAAAGAAGAATCTTTACAATAATTTTTGTTCTACTAGGTCAAGATCATACTTACATTGGTTTGACAATCTCATCAAGGAAAGTTTAGTTGAATCATACTTTTTTAATATATATATACACACACTTTTTATATATACACACACACTTTTAAATTAATATTTTATAAAACATAACAAATCCTGGCTGCAAGAAGAAGGGAGAGATCAGACAGACAATCTGATTTAGAAGACAAATAAAACCTATTTATTAAATCACTTCTTCAGGACAAGAATTTCCAAATAAACCAGTAGAATCAATAGGGCTCTGTACTTACAGCAGGTTTTGAATTCTGAAATATCTTCAGCGGTAGAGTCAGGTCTTCCTTTGCTAACGTTACTAAATATTCTTTAAAAAGTGAATTTGCAAGACCAGGGGACTGGTTTTCACAGCGATGGAGAAAAGGGATCATCCACTGATAAACATTTTTCACATATTTTTCATCAGAGGACTGGCAAGCACAATGAGTTACAGACAGGAAAAAAAGAATTAGTTCAGCTTCATTGTCCAAAACCAACAAGAAAACAAAACAAAACCCAAACAAAACAAAAACACACAAACAAAAAAAACCAACCACACACACACACATAAACACAAAAAAACCACAGAACATATTTTGATCAATGTAACTGAAACGGTATCTTCTCCTATCACAACCAAGAGCTGAAGCCTGACTTTCCCCACTGCTGCACAGATCACTACATCACAAAGCACTGAAACAATCCACCATCTTTCTGCTACCCAATGGCTTGGGGAAACTAAGCCGTACAGGCATAAAGCCTCTTCCATGAGGAAAGCCTTGCTATCTTCCTCCTGCAGTTTCAGGATGAGTGAAGGATCGGCTTGCATTCATGTCAGAGTAGCATTACTTTCAGTATGCAAGAATCCAAGACAGAAAAATAAATTCTGAGTAGTTACACAACTCCTACCAGAATTTTGAAAACTCTGAGGAGCTTCAAGTGCATGAATACTCTCCTCTGGTGCTTACATATTCTTTGATTGAATTTCAGAGTCCTGTTCAATCTCCAGGTATTTTTCAACTTTTCCAAGAGGCCTTTTTCCTATTCTGAAATGCCATGCACAGGCTGAACACAGAGAAGATTAAAACACACATGTGCTGCAGAGGCAAATATTAAGATTTTTTTTTTTTTTGCCAATATTTAAAGACACCAAAAAACATCCAAGGAAAACAATGTTGTTGTATCTTCACCATCAACGGCTACCCTGAAGATCCTTTAGAAAGGCTCAATGAAAAAGCAATTCACATCTTTCAAAATACTGGATTTATTTAACATTTAGTCCTGTGCCTAGGATTAAGAAACAGGTCTTTGAGAAAACTAAGCCATTTTAGGTTTTTGTTAAAAACAAATAAACAAAGGAAAAAACCCACCACAACAAAAAAGGAACAGTAAAAGTGTTGCATTCTTGCTGAATTAAAGATGGTGGTTCATCAGAAAAATAACAACATCTTCATATACATCGGATCTCGTGTAACCTGGACTAGTGGACATCAAGCTATACTTACTGATTTGTTCAAAATACTTACATTCTTCATCAACAGTCTCAGCTTTTCGATGTCCTTCATCTCTACAAGTTCCTTCAAAGTTAAGGTTCGATCACCATCAGTTTCATAAACTACTGTCTCAAGAGTGATCAGATTATTACAAAGCACCTGCAGACCAGGAATATTCCTCTCCATACCGAGACGAACAAGGGACAGAGCACAGTCCACCTGAAAAATAATAAAACCACCATGTAACTGTTTCAAAAAAACCACAAGTTCAAGTCCAGTCTGTGTCCTGCTTGTGTGTCTATTTTCTTTCCTTCTTCCTTTTGCTTAGTAGGCAATTCTAAGTTCCTACAAGTTTTTGTGGCCTATATATTCTTAAACAGATTGCTCTTCTCAGCATTATAAAGACCAAATAAAATGCTTAATCCTAGTGGATGATGTCATTACAGGTCTTTTGACCCAGATGTGCCCTATTGATGCATGTAAATTAGGAGAAAACTGGTTTTTATTCTTTCTTGAGATCACACACAGAGATACATCACCTCATCTCACTGCAAGGAATTGAAAGGATTGCTTTAAACTAAAATAATCAGTTAACTGACTGAAGTTATGCATACCTCTGCATGTAACATGACTTTTGTAGCTGTCCATGAGTTAATAATTTTAATTATTGCATTTTATTTCGCAGAAGATAATGACAGTCTTTTTCCCTGGTGACTGAAAATAACTTTATATGAAAGATTCTGTTTTGATTTCAAACAGCGCAATATTGGCTGCATGTATTCAGTGAGGCAGACATAAGTCTGGAAGAGTAGCACGCAATTTCATTTATGTGTTAGTAATTTAATTGATCCTTGGAAGCTGCTTTTATTTCCATATCTACTGATAGATTGTTAAGATCACAGGGAACTATGATTAAAGAACCTTGGAGAACTGCAAACTTGAAGAATAAAAGAGTTCATCCATCAGAACTAACTGATAGTGATACTTCCAGTCAGCCTCCTTTTCACGCAGCTAATTTGGCTTAAGAAGCAATAAAATACCAGTGCACATCAGTGATGAGCTCTATTCTTACTTGCAGTGCTTATCTCTACCACACAGAGATTCAAACATTTTTAAAATACGAAGTAAATAAGGCAAAAATAAGCTGCATGGTAGTCCCACAGACTCAAAATAAACCTGCCAGGAAGAAATAATGACAGTACCACACACTGGCATGAGTGACAAGTGCAGCTGTCACACAGGGACATATATATGGCACAGTATCACGTGACAGATAATAAAACATGTTACAAACATAAAACGTAATGGTAAACATTTTTCATGGACTATGGAAGTGCTACAGTCTGCTATGGTAGAGCCAAGCGAAAGGGAATCTACTGGCTTCCTATTAATTCCTATGGATCAATTATTTGGCTGACTAAACTTTAGAGCAAGCGTGAGTATGCTGCAAAGGCAAAAAAAAAGAAAAAACAAAACCACAAAACAAAACAAACCCCTGCCCACACACATGCAAAAAAAAAAAAACAAACTTCAAAAGCCACAATGAAGATTGAGACGTGGTGTATATTACTGAGGGAAAAGCATCCCATCAAAACACATTACAACAGGATCCTGTTGAAGAAAGCTGATCAGCCCGAGTCACCCGTCATCATTTCTTCACTGCTGTTCTCACCTGCATCGAGTATTTTTCAATCTCCTGTGCTCTGCTCAAATACCAATCAGTAACAAGATCGACTGAAAGGTCAGTTGTCCTGTACTTCAGTAACTCAGGTTGTGTTTCATATAGAAATTCACCTTCATCTTGTAAAGTTGGTTCAACCACCATCCTTTTTTTAAGAAAAAAGAGTGTATGTTTAAGAATACATTTGCTCACATTTTTTCACATCAGCCTTTTTCCTAAAACTTCTGTTTGTTCTGAAACAAAATGATATAAAATCGGCCTACAATTACACCAATAATTTGATGATATTCAAATGCCAATCACAGTAACTGTTCTTTTTTGTCAGCAAAGTAACTAGTAAGAGATTCCAAACGTGAAGAAAAAAAATCCTTTCTGCTGAAGACACAGGTATGCTCCATCTGTTCGTCGCACAGTAAAAGGCAGTTTTGTGATCCATTAATGCTCTATTACAATGTTATGGTTGATAAGTAACACAGCAGGATGAAAAATAAATGAATAAATCTGGATTTCCAACATTAACCTCCCCCGGCTCACATACAAAAGTTACTCATCACATAATCACACAGAACATAAGGCTATAACAGGAGAGAGAGTTTGCTCAGTCTCACTATGAAAGCTGAAAAGTCTAGTTAGTGTGCACAAAAATAAGAAGTGAGTCTTACTGGGTATTTCCCACATTTTAAGAATCAGTAACTAAATTCTTTTTCTGAAATGTACATTAATATAGAAAAAACCTTTTGCCTTTTCAATATACTTACCTGCATTCTGCTTTTTCACACCAGTCTTGTTCACGATGTTTCTGCTCATTCCAAGGAAGAATTTTTAATGTCCTCTGCTTGTAACTAGTGTAACAGAAAAGGAAAACTTTACACAATGTTTGAAGTTTTTTTAAAATTGTGATGGCATTCAATTAATGGAATACAAAGCATAAGCAAGTATTTCAGTGAATTCATAAGCATGTAATTCAATTACAGTACCAGTTCTTTAAGATTCATCACTTCTTAATGCAGCTATACAGGTGTGATTTTGCCTGTATGATATTATCTGTACAAACACATATTCTACCTATACTTCTATACTACCTATATTTCTTACTGACAGTACATTTAAAAAAAAAGGGAAAAAAACATGACATGCTTTAAGAATTTTTACTGCTTCACAGTAAATCTCCTGACTTCATGTGCTGCCATGGAAGACTGAAATAAGCAAAAAAAATCTATGATCTTCACAGCCTTAAAACACCCATATAATTCTTCAAATTTTAGCACAAATCCTTGTACTGAACTGAAACAAGATAAGCCCTGCTGTACTGATCTTCTCAATTAAGTTTAATGTGTTTTTTTCACTACAAACTTCCACAGTGAAACATTCTCTAAATATTGAGGTTGAAGAAAAATAAAAATCTGTTTAAAATGCAGATTAAGAACACCATGGGTTATTACTAGAATGATTAGTTATGCCTTGTTGTTGCAGGCTCGTTGTTTAAGCAGCATAAAACCCGAGGAAACCATGTCAAGCTCTGTAGAACATAAACTAAGGGGGGAGAGGAGAGCTATATATGTTCTGGCATTTGTAGAAATAAGAAAGAAACCATGCACAAAGACATTAAAGTTTCAGCATACCACAGCAATAAGCTATTTTAAATCTCATTCATTTTCTCCTGATCCTGATAATGAACAGCAATGGCAACACTACATGGACAATCCCTATTTATAAATTAACAACTGATACAATCTTTTCACCCCTTGAAGAGCAGCACTATAACTTAGTAGCCTAAAAAGAAACCCAATTCCAACACACAAATTGATTTCACAATATAGTAAGAGCCAAAACAAACTAAAAATCAGTAAGTCCATCTCGTTTAGCAAGAGCCATCAAACACATTTAAGAAACTGAGGCATGTCCATCCCAGCTGCCCTGCCCTGGACACACACGTTTCTCCCAGGTCAGCCGCCCATCCTTTCCCCGCTTCTGTGCGCTAACAATAAGATCCCATGTTTTACCACAGGAATTCCAACCCTCCAAATGAAACATGCAGTAGAAAACCAGTGATAAATTGGCAGAGACAGATTTGCAGGCTATAAAAGTCAAAAGAAAGGAGGGGAGAAGACAGAAAACTGCTAATTGCTGAGTCTCAGCTCCAGTAACATCTGCATTCAATTCCAGTTCAGCTGGGCAAAACACTCGACAATTATCTTTATAATTAGGCACCATGTAGTAACATCACTGAAAAATACTTGATAAAGAAAACTCCAAATTAACATTTATGGTATAAGCACCAGGAATAAAGTCACCTTCTGACTTTGGGAACATTCAGGCCATGTATTTTGGGAATTAGGGGGTTGTTTAAGTCTTAATTTATCAATTAATTTTAAAAATAAGTATTTAAAACTGGGTTCATAAGGTCATGTTTCATATATCATACACAAGAATGTAACTATGGAAGTGTTCACTTTATCAGTTGAAATGTCAAATAAAAGCCAAAGTGTGATTAACTATCCCTTCCAAAATAAAAATAAAATTTAAAAAAATATAAAAATCAAGACAGTATGAACAGTATGCTCCCTTTTTCAATGTTCTGTTAAACATAACAGGAAATCAGACAAAATTTTATTGCCCAATACAGTATCTTACCAGGGGGGGGGGGGCGGGGGGGAGGGGGAATTAAAAAAAAGAAAAAAAAAAAAAAGGTAAAACTAGAGGTTTGGGTTTTTTGGTTTTTTGTTTGGTTTTTTGGGGTTTTTTGTTTGTTTGTTTTTACAGCAGAGGACAAGGGTTTCATTCTAGAAGCTATTTTAAATCATGTCTGCAAAACTGAAGCAGAACTACCAGAAGAGAATAACAGCAAGAGAAGATTTTCAGGTAACAACTCCAATTTACATTACAGCTTTTTCCTCCAATATTAGCTACACATACTAATATGTTAACTATCATTCTGCCTCCAGGAATTGTAGTGCTAGGATTTTGTTATTTTACTGTATTTAAAAAAAAAAAAAAATCTCAGATACAGTATGGGCCTGTAAGACTTGACTACATCAAATCAAATCATTTTAACAAGCTTTTATACACAAATATCAGGGATAAAAGCAGATTCAGTCACTGGCAAGGACCAGTTGGCAGTGGAAGCTCTCATAACAGAGCTTGAGGGCTTGCGCAGTTTCAGAAGCTGAAGCATCACGGAGCTGAGCTGGGAGGAGCACTCATAGCACATCCTGCCTTTCGCTTAGTCTCCTTCCCACAGCTCTGGGAAGAAGAGCAGGAATACGACTGGGGAACCTGCAAAACTGTGTCAGCCCCTCTCTGCAAGTCGCTCTCCCACCCAGCCCCTTAAGACAACACAAACCGTGCCCCTACTCCTCTCTTCCCAACTCAGGTGTTTCAGAGACTCAAGCAAAAGCCAAACTGATGGAGGAGAGACAGAGGGGACACATGACAAGTAGACATTTACATCAAGCTCCATTAGAAAGTTGCAGCAGGTACCATTTATTGTATTTACTCTGAAGGCAAATTCCTGTTCCAAGCAGTCACTTGCAGAGTGCCTATGGCTCTGTCAAGTCAGAGCATCCCATGTGAACAAGTATTCTCACGTAATCTCAGGGACCCAGGAGGAACTTCTGGGAAAGTTGCTTTGGTTTGGCTGTTCTTTCACAGGCTTTGTTGTTAGTGACAGAAGGAAATCATGCAAAATAGTAAGGAAAGAGGTGCACAGATTTAATAGATATTTAAGCTTCCAAATTTTCCTCTTTTGGCTAACAAATTATTAAAAGAATAAATACAGCAGAAGTTTAAATCACAAAATTAAAGCCACAGAAGCATGAATGTGATACCCGAATGACAAGACATTCCGAAACTCATACACACTCTCCTAATGCTACTAGCCCTCAGCTTGAGACCTGAAAAAATAAAAAGGAAAAAGAAGAAAAAAGTCTACCAATCCAAGCCTATACTGCCAAATACTACATTTAACATGTTCTTCTTAATTAAGCTGCTACATCCTGCATAATTGCCATAATAACCATAGACAATGGCAAAGTTACATTCTGGGATTACAACTCCAGTTAAGAAACTGTTTCTCAACAGATGCAGTAACACAAAGGGCTTATAATTAAAGTGGGCTAAACTTGCAAAATTTCTTAACTGACCTGAATACAATGATGAATTACATGTTTCTTCCCTTCGATTATTCTAAACTTAGTTGAGTCCCTTTCCTGACTCTTGTAAACAATATTAGAAACTAAATAGTTTAATTTTTATGCAAGCAATCCACCCAGCCTAAAATCAAAAGTTGCTAGAAAACACTTCTTTTTGCAGACTGATGCAATCGCCTATCCAGCCCTTCAGAAAATAATTTATACTTCCCTCTCCCCATCTAAAAGTAGGTATTTTCCTCCCTATTCCAGTAACACAAAACACACTTAGGTTTGCCTATAAATTGCAACTGCTTCAATTATTTTTTCAAAATACATTTTAAAATAGAATCCTTTCAAATTAACAGAAGCCATGAATTAAGTACAGACTCCATTCAAAATAACTTCTCCATCACCATACTATGGCTTATAGTTTCAACTAAAGTTGACAGTTTAATGCTTTAAAAAAATGCTTACTGAGGAAGATCTCACTCAACTCAAGCTCCCAGGCTTTGCCCTCTTTGTATGACAGATGATTTGCTTCACCCTTTCCCCTCACCTCCAAAATCCATCAAGTGAGGAAGCAACGTGCAGCTCTGCCTCCCTCTGCCTGCCTTCCTCAACGGAAAAAAGTTGCAGAGATAAGCAATGTGAATGCAAAAGGTAAGAAGTACGTGATCATCCCTCCTGTGAGAGTCAGAGCAGATTGAAAAAACCCCTGAAGAAAACAATTAATATGTTAAGACTGATAAAAAGTTGTTCATTTTTTGTTTCAGTTAAATAGGAAATGACATTTCACTAGTTTTACTTCCTACAACACTGTAAGCACTGAGACGACCAGCGAGGCCTCATTTCAAACAAACAGCAGCAGATACTGTTTTACACCATATGCAGCTAAGCTGTTAGCTACTCGCTGCATGACACAGAAGATTAAAAAAAAAGGTGTATTTGGGTTCAAAAACATTAAGAATTCTTCTAATAAAGTGTCACGGAAGTCTACTACATCTAGAAAGTATCTAGTGGAATATTTGAGCCACATATTATAGACACCCGAGAAACTCCAGGTAAATGTTGCGCTGCGGTTGCCTGTACCTATATCCTATTCCCTTGGCAACTGCTGTTGGCCATTTGCATTCTGGCCAAAGCTACCAAGACCAATCTCATGTTTCAGCACAAGATTTTGCAGGAACGAAACCTACAGTTGTCCAGACACATCAATTGAAGAAGTACTATAAGCATACTTCAAAAGTTTTTCATAAAAGCTTATTAACAGACCTCAACACGAAATACTAAAGTGGAAAAGAACCATCATGAATTGCTATCTTGACTGGGAAGTGTCTACTTCATCTTTTTTCCCTTCTCACAGCAGAAAAAAGTTAAATATTTTAAGTCAGGTGTATGGATAAGCCACGGAAAACTCTTTTAAAAGTACTTTCTGCTCTGGCTTGATTTCTCATTTTAAAAGTATTCAGGTTCAGCTGAGGAATAAGTTGAGAGAGGAACTTTAGATTTTTGAAGCTCTCACCAAGAGTCAAGCAACACTCAGTAACTATCTCCTCCAAATGCTTAAAGAAAACACCACCAAAAAAATACAAGTGTAAAATACCTCATTGTAGCAGAAATCAGCAGTAATGCAAAGTCAGTCTTAAGAGACATTTCTTGCTAAGTTCAGGAAAAAAAAAAACAAAAAACAAAAAAACCAAAAACCACCACACACACACCAAAAAAACCCCACACACACACCACACACAAAAACCACACAGCTAAACCCACATCAATTAAAACTGGTTAACTTCATTCACCTCCTCAACAAGGCTAACATAAAAAAAATCCATAACTCCCTCCTGCCCCCTACATGACTGTATCCAACTGTCCTTACTTTCTCTCCTCATTCTGAAGACTTTAGAAAAACTCTTCATATTTGAATTCAAATACAAGAACTGGAATAAACAGGTCTCGATGCCAGCAAAGGATGGGAGATCCCTGTACCTGGGGCCTTTATAAAGCCAAAGAAATTACTAAACACTGTATTAATCTCAATGTTTTATCACGAGATTTTTCTTAATCGATAGTTAAGTTTTAGCACAGATTTTTTTTTCCCCTCAAATTTCCACTATCAGTGACTCCTATGACTCACGCAGAAGAAGTAGCTGGTAAAATGGAAACAAGAGAGTTGAGAAAAATTTCAGGCATCGAAACACACTTGCAGTCTGCAACCTCGAAAACATAAATGCAGATGAGACAGAAAAGAACAAGAGATACAGACATGAACACACACATGAAGAGGTAAGGCTTCCATTTTTCTACCACGCTTTTGTTTACAACACACGTGCAGCAAATCCAGCTGCACATGGCAAGCAGCGCATAGGCCCTGCGCACACAGCGTGCATCTCACCGGGCTGCATGCAGTGAATTCAGCACGCACAGGCAGCTTGTCAGATGGGCACAGACTCTGTTCTGTGGCATCCAGAACTCGGTCTCTGTCCTTATCCTGCCCAACTTTGCAGTTTTGTTCTGGAAACTGAAACCCCCCAGAGGTCAGAGGCACAGGCAGGGTAAGTCTGCATCACTGTGCGCTGGGCTCTCACTTGAAATTCCAGATACAGGGACAGATCACAGCAGTCACTGAGGCAGGAGGACACCTTTTCCAATTAAAAGAAACAATCGGCTGTGCCCTAATACAACTCTACAAAAATATTAGCACAGGGTTGTTTTGGTTTTTGTTTGGTTGGTTTTTTGTTTTCCTGAGCCACTGCTTGCCCCATCCTTTCCTCTCCTCTCTTTTCAACAGTAGAATAAATATGATTGAATCCCAGTAAATCAACAGATTAGAGAGGTATTCAACTCTATTTCTTCAAAAAGAGCTGACTTTTCCTGTATTGCTATTTTCACTGTTGTTTATGTTGGCTTGGCAATTCTTCCCATTCTTTGCTTTGACAAAAGAGGTCCATGCTATTGTAGTTTCTGTATCTTACCAACTGCATTTATTCAAACCTGCAGATTATTTTTTCTCTCCAAGGACAGGCTTTAAAAAGAGGAAGGTCTAATTCAGTTTTAAGGTCAGAATCCAATTCTTTCTATTACCGATGGCAACTCTGAGGTTTTTTTCTCCTTCAAGCATTTCAAACAGCAGCTCTGTCTCTGAAACTCATCTAGTTGAGGATTAGGTGATTTTTAAAAAAATCTTCCCCTGTAAACTTGTGCACATTGAATACAGACTCCAAGCAAAAGGACAATTTACCCCAACACATTTAGGAAACATTATTTTTTTGCTGAAAGACATGCACAATTTTAAGAGTAGGTCTGGGTTTTTTCCAAAAAAAATTTGGGAGTAGATGAAACGTTATTTTTTTTTTTTTTTAAATCATCTCTCATTGTCTGAAAAAAAGTTATAAACACTAATTCTGCATTTGAAAGCTGGTGTGTTACATACTAGAATACTTCTGAACATAACTCATTTCAGTAAGACACTGAGTATTGATCTGTTAAAGGTAAGAAAGCTATACGTGAAGATTCTGAACTATAAAATAAGGTAGTGTTTCCATCAAATGGTTTTCTTATCCGCTCAAAGTGTTTTTGAAGAATGCGCTTGATTCCAATTTCATGACACTTATGTTTTAAATTATCTCAAATGTATGTTTTGTGATAAGAGGAATACCAAATCCTGAACCTTCAAATATTCTTTTCCCCCCGCTGACACTTACACACTTATCAGAATTTATGATTTCCATATTTTACTGTAGGCACACTGTAAAGTGTTTTAGACTTCACATTCAAATTAGCACTTCTGTAATCCCACTACATAGAGATGGAGGCATTGAAAGTAGGCTATATATATAATACATGTAGCTGTATATAATACAGGATCTGCAAGGGAAGTTTTATAAAATATTCTTTTTTAATTTAATCCAGAAACTCATTTGGCCAAAATCTGTATCTTCTCAGACAGCAATGGGGAAGTCTGTGCCAGTTTCTGTTGCTCTGCAATTCTAATGGCTCTGAAACAGCTTCATTATGCCACAATTATTCTATAACTGAGGATGAAATACAATAGAAATACAATAACAAATGCATCCCAGATATGTAGTCTTTAACAGCTATGATATGTATTGCATTTTCTATATTGTGTGAAAACATTCTTTTCTACAATTATAGTGGTTTAGTAGTGAATTAATAAATGTAACTATATAACTGATTACATATATTTTTAGGTTTCCAATTATTCAATATACTATGTGATCCAAAAGTGGTGGGCAGAGAGAGCAGATCTTCATTTCCCAAGAATATCCATAGGACATGCATCAAATTCATCAAGACTGAAGTACAGCTGGTGCCCAAACCAGTGTGCCAGAAACACCACACATTTGGGGAAAACTGATCCACATAAATTAGTGGAAAAGATATCTCAGGTGCTTTTGGCTGCCACAGTTAACAACCCTTCAGAATTCCTGCTGCACACATTGTGATGGCAGGTCTTTTGAAGCAACTCTGCCACTAGAGGAGAAAAGTTATACCTAATTTCACATAAACAAATCAAGCTATGTTTTAGCTATGTGGTTAACCTTTAACAGAACTTTGGGAGAAGGGAACTTTCCTTTTCCTCCTAAAACAACCTCGACTGAATGATCTAAACCTCGGAAAAATCAAACAACACTGCAGAATCGCAGTTCAGAAGCTCACTGTGGTTTTTTTTTCTTGATGCATACAACTAAAAATTGTGAGGCAATAGTTTTCACAAAATCAAAATGGGTTATTTTAAAGACACAGCTGAATTCTAAGTAAGATCAAAGCTGTCTGCCACCATAAAGTGAAAATGGTCCTTCAGAATTGTATATGTATAAAACATAATGGAGGTTCAGCGAAGAAATTTTGTTCTAAACCCTGTAAAAAGGTGCCAGACAAATAAGAGAATGGCAGCAATACACTTCCATGTGAAGACCGTGAAAGGTAAGCCGAGGTACAGGTCAGGACAATACAGGCAGCAGACACACATGGTAGATGAAGACAGGACAACTCAGGCATGAACGTGCCAGAAATATAAAGGAAACCTTGTTAATGCTCTGTGGATAAACAGCACAAGCACTGTTCAGCTCACACACCACAGGAATGTATGCAAAGGCTGTTACTGGCCCACAAGAAACCTTCTCCAGGAACCTCCTCTGAACACAAGCAGCTCTCTCAGCCTTTAAGTGCTCCAGTCCTCACAGTCACCCCCGTGGCCTCTTGCTGAGCTCTCTCCAGTTTACTGATGTCTTTCCACCAGGGGCCAGTATTCTAGATGTGGCTGAACAAGTGCGGCAGCCTGACTGCTCAGTCTCCTGGCTGTGCTTCTGTTCTTGCAGGACAACATGCTGCTGGCCTTCCCTGCCAGCTCATGTCCTGCTTGTGCCCAGGACCTCCAGGTCCTTTTCAGAAGAGCTGCTTCCCAGCCAGTCATTCTCCAGCCTTTATAGTAGCAAGAGTTTCTTCAGTTGCAGGAGAAGGACTTCACATTTGTCCTTCTTGAACTTCCCAAGGCTCTTGCTGGCCCATTTCTCCAGCCTATCTAGGTCCCTCTGAATGGCAGCTCGGCTCCAGCATAGCAGCTTCTGTGAAACTTCCCTCCTTCCTTGGTGCCAGCTCATGTTCGCCTTGGTTCCTTCATAGCTTCAAGCTCTCACTCTCCTCTTCAAAAATTCCCCACGACTAGTACCTACAGTACTTTTGCCAGCTGCTCCTGCTGCTTTCCCAGATCCCCACACAGGCCAGTTTGCAGAAGAGCTTCTCTTTCTCCAAACCACTGCTTTAACTTTCACATGGACCACAAGAACCTTTCCCATTCCTACCTGAAGTCAGTCTAGACAGGAACACAAGTACTATCATGACAAGTTAATCTTTCCCTCAGAAGTTATTTTTCCTACTTCACAGTAGAAGGTAAGATCTGAGATTTTATTTCCTCAAACACATCCTTGAAATAATATTAACTACATTGATCCCTCCTACCTCTAAACTGTTTTTCTTCTTTCCCTTAGTGCAAAGGAAAAGAAGCACACATTAAACTTATGCTCATCTTGTTTATTTCACTCTAGCACTATACAAATGAATTCGAACAAACTACCAAAAAGGTCTGATCAGGGGATTAATTCTTTTAACATGAACTCTTCTGAACTACACTAAAAACAAAAGCAATTCAACTTCAGAAGAGAAGAAGAAAAACTAACAGGAAAAAGTGAGGACTATATATTAAACAGTTCTGCAGACGTTCAGTCATCAAACCTATTTACATACACATACTAAGAAGTGAAGAGATGAAGCTATAAGAGCTTTATCGAAACTGCATTGCCACAGGCAATAACTAAAAACCTAGTTCAGGAGAAGATATCATTATGGAAAGGCAAAGTTAACTGCTTATGAACCTCCAAGTTTAATTGTGTAGTATTTATCTATTCATAGATGAGAGCCTGCTATGTGGAAATTTTCAGGTTTTAAAAGTTTCAGTAAGTTTTCAGAAGATACTTCACTCCCTTCCCAGTCCACCTGGCAAATATAGTTCACAACTCTCCAGTAAAAAAAAAAAAACAAAAAACAAAAAACACCAAAAAAAACCAACACAACACACCACACACTTTAAGCCATGACTGAAATCCAAAATTTGAGAAAGTTAGGGAGTAAAAAAGCAGAAACATATAAAAAGTTGCTATCTCAGAGGGAAGATTTTTACTACTAGTGTAATGTGCAATATAGTAGACTTACGGCTATTGAGGGAACCATACATTTGAATTTCTCAACTTCTATGAGTTTGAAATGTGAGCAGTAATGTTGTAATATAGCATTAAATGTAGTAAAAAGGATAAGAAAATTAAAACAAAAGGAAAAAGACTCTGGTTATGTATTTATAACAGTGGTAAAGCATTATTTTCCTCCAAGATCACCTTTAAAAACCTGAGGGCAACAGTCTTAAATATAGACTGAGAATGCTAGCTGTAGCTATTAAAATGAGATTAGAAAGAGCCATCACTCTAGTTATCTTAACAGATGGCGTCTGTGCATCTGATGGATCCTTGGGAATGAGCATGAATCCCAAAGACTAAGAGACAGCAGAGATTCAGGAGCTATCATCATAAAAGCAGCTGAGAAATAATACAAAAAAGTAGGAAAACATTACAATCACAATTCTGCAAAAACACATTATGAGTAATGTCAGTCTATCACAACACAAATTTGAAGCTGACAAGCATGTATGGCCATCTATGCATCTTAGTATTTCAGATTCCTTCTCAGCTCCGGGAGCTGTTGAGCTTATGTAACTTACTGCTTTCCAGGAGTCTCATGAATATATAAATCTTCTGCTCAGACATCACAGACCTCCTCCTGAACAGTTCTGAGAGAATCATAGACATCATCAGGGACATCTTCACCAGAGCAGGTTGCTCAGAGCCCCGTCCAGCCTGGCCTTGAGTGTCTCCAGGGATGGGGCATCAACCACCTCTCTGGGCAACCTGGGCCAGTGTTTCACCACCCTCATTGTAAAATAATTTCTTCCTTATATCTAGCCTGAATCTCAATTCCTTCAGTTTAAAGCCATCAGCCCTTGTCCTATCACTACATGCCCTTCTAAAAGGTCTCTTCCCATCCTTCTTACAGGCCCTTTTTAAGTAATAAAAGGCCACAGTAAGATCTCCCTGGAGCCTGCTCTTCTCCAGGCTGAATGACCCCAACTCTCTCAGCCTGTCCTCACAACACAGCTCTTACAGCCCTCTGATCATTTCTGTGGCTCCTCTGGCCCCTCTCCAACAGGTCCATGTCTGTCCTGTGCTGAGGGCTCCAGAGCTGGACACAGGACTCCAGGTGGGGTCTCATCAGAGCAGAGCAGAGGGGCAGAATCACCTTCCTCCACCTGCTGGCCACGCTCCTTGTGATGCAGCTCAAGATACAATTGGCTGCAAGCGCACATTGCCAGCTCAGTGAGAGTGACCTCTAAAGATGCTAAGCTACAAAACACATGCCAAAAACAAGAAACAAAAGGTTATCTACCACTTGAGACTTTTTACAAGCAAATACAGAGAAAAAAATGTGTCTATTTCCTAACAATGTGGCCTAGAAGACTGAAAAAAAAATAAATTCTTCTACCTTTATTTCCCCCCCATTTGTTATGCAAACTCTTCCTTGACTGATAAGACCTTAAAATTTTTGTGACACTGGCCTCTAAATGCCATCCTAATGTACATGACATGTGCCAGTAACAAGAAAAACAACTGCTTTATGCTTATAGAATGCACTAGCAAAACAAGCCTTTCACTAGGCACTTAGAATTTACCATCTGCAGCTGAACTGGAGGTTCCAGATGAAAGGAAATTGCAGTTATAATGCAACCTTTACAAAGACATTTCTCACAGGTAATGAAATTCTTCAGATATAGCACTTCCGTGTGCATTCATGTTGCTGGCGGTGTACAGCAAGCAATTGTGTTGCAATGCTTTTGCCTTGGCAATAGCTGCAGGTGCTTATTTGTCCCACCTCAGCTGTTTCATGTATAAAAAAAGGCAGCTCCTGGTATACCATCTCAAGTTTCTCCTCAGCCAGATTCCCCTATAGATGGAGGAACTAAGAACACAGCCATGTCGTGAATTTCCATAAGGACCAACGCCACCTCAGGGTGCTCCAGCTGGCAACCAACCCTCTTATTGTTTAAAGTGCTCCATATACACAGGCACAATATGGTCAATTCCCAGCACTATTTCATCCTACACACACACACACACGACCATATACGAAGACCTAGAAGACAAACTACGGTATATTTTTCCTCCATCAAAATCTTTTTCTACCTCCAGAGCTGCACAGTGCTCAGCAGCAGGTCTGAGCTGCAGGAGGCCGAGCAGCCACAGCATCAACAGCGCATGAACAAGGCAGCTTAACGTGGGCGCTGTCGTGCACTTGGTCCCTGTTAGTGGTCTCATCACATGCACCACAGCACCTATCGGAATCTCCTGGTACAGACAATTACGGCGTTGAATTTCCAGAAAAGCAGCGAGCTAAAAGGAATCACAGGAAAGATCTGCCTTTTTTTTGCAGCTGAAAGTAGAAAATACGATTTCTTAACTGCAACAGTGTGAAATTTAGAAAGGAAAACCAGACTAAATCCTTTCCTGACTCAGATTCCTTTATAAGACTTGTCTAGAGTCAAAGATCATGAGGACAGATTAAATCACTCACTCCTTTCCTAAGACCACTGTAATTACAAGCTGCATAAGCTGAAAAGTCATAATGCTAATTTCTACCTATTAAAACATTGGGGTTTATATTTTTGCAAAGTTTTCCTTTTTTTCAGAATTGTATTAATTACAGTCAGCACTTGCAACTTTCTAATATTATGTGGTAATGAAATACTACAACTCACAAAACCAGAACCTTGTTCAGTCAGTTAATTTAAAGCAAACTACACCTACATTCTGTGTTCTATAGAGAAGTAAACTAAATAGCACACTGATTTAAACCATATTTCATAACAACTTCATATCTACAGAATGACAGTAATTCTATTCATACTAATATCCCATTAAAAAATAAATGCTAGAATTAAAAGGCCCACTCCCTTAAAATGAGCAAGAACTTCCTTTTGCTTTGATTCACATGGATTCACTTTGATTCACATGAAACAAGAATGGCCAGAAGCTAAAGCTATTTGGACTAAGGGAGGAGACTCATCCCACTTCAAAACAAAAAATCTTTTTTAAATTAATAAGAAAACTTTACATTGTACAACTTAAGTCTATTTCCTTAGTTATTATTCTCATTAATGGATTATAATGGATCTTGTAAGTATATGGGATCTGCATATACAGGATTTTCTCTCATCCCCATTTTGTTGTTGTCCAAAGACAAACATTTCAAGGACAAACAGCATTATCTGTTCTGCAATCAGAGGAAAAAAAAAAGTGTGAACCTGCACATATCTGATCCTAGCACTGAGAAGTTTGTCTGCCACACGAATAAAGATTCAAACTACATATTTCATTTTTTCAAGAGCAGAAAAAATGAAGTTCTTGACCCACAACTTCACATCTTCACTAGTAGAACACTGGTGAAAGATTTTAACTGTCATTTTGCCTCTTGGCCCATAAGTCAGTTTCTCAACCAAATTAAACAAAAACAACTAAATAAAAATCCAAAAATCAAGAATAAACAACCCTTCAGAAGGAAGGGAACCCATTTTTGAACACCAACAAAATATAATAACCACATTTAAGACCCTTCTTCCCTTCCTCTCACATTATAAATTTTATTAAAACAAAAGAGAAAAATTGGAATATATTTTACCAATTTTATAATTACTGCAATAATTTCTCTCCATGGTCCTAACTGCTACCTTACAGAAAATGATAAAATAAGTGTTTTCACACCGTAACTGAATAACTACATGTGTTCCTGATACTACAAACATAATAAAAAGTGCAGTAGTAAGCATTAGATATCATAAAATAAATACCAACTTCTGCTCAGAAAGGACAATCGTTTTTATAAGTAGGAAAAATGTCAGAGGAATTACTTCATGAATAAAAAAACCTCTTCTACATGGAGAATTATCCAAATGAGACTGTTAAAACTTTGAAGTGAAAAACTTAACTATAATGCTGGAAGACTACAAAAAAATTCTATTAGTTACTCCAAACACTACCCCTCTGAAGTAAAGCTTCAAAGTCCTATTGTAAAATATTAAATAATTAAATCTTCCCAATTTCTCATGGACACTGAACAGTATGCTTCAAAACTAATTTAATAATTGAAGTATTTGAAAGAAACAATCTAGAATTAAAAAATTATTTTAATTAACACACGGAACATAAGACTCTCTTACGAAAATTTATATTAAATTGACAGTAAACTAATATTGTACGCTGAAAGGAAAGAGTAGAAAAGTCTGGATTTAAAGCCTCTACCTCAGCAAGCTGCATAAGAATCAGTAACAGGAAGATTAATGATTTTGAAGTTACTGACTACTTGAGTGTTAAATTGCATTTCAAAACAAATCCAGAAAAAAGTAATTGCTTCCAAGGAGCTAAACACGTGCATTATTAATTTCCTAATGCTGACTTATTACAAACTAGTTACAGACTTGTACTTGCGCTTGTGAAAATCTGGGCAGTTTCAGGTCAGAAAAGGCCGTGCTTCCTCTTGGTGTAATGGAGGCAACAACATTTAAAGTCCCTATTTTCCTGATAATAACCAAAAGAGAGCAAAAAGCTTCCATGAATGGCACAAAGTACAGCAGAAAATGAAGACTGGTCAAGTACATCAAGACAAAGCCGCTCTCTTGATTCCAGGTAATAACCAACTGCAGATTGCCATACATGGAAACTAATTTACGTACCTAAAAAAAGAAATTACTTACAAAGCTTCAGGCAACAGGAAAGCATATTCATGTGGTGAAGTAGTCTCTGGAAAATTGGAAAGAATTGCCTGTCTGTGTGGAAGTAACGCTGCTCCATGGAAAGTGAACAAAATTTCCAAAGCTCTGACATTGCTTTCCTAAAAAACAAAACGTTAAGTTGCAGAGCTGGCTTAAGACTGATTTACCCTGAAAAGGTGCAGGAAATATAAGCTTAGGTTATGCAACAAACATTTAGTTTTAAAATTTTCTTTAGCAATAATTAGCTCCCAGTCACTGCATTTATTTACAATCAAACCAATACACCCCTCCACTTCTTAAATTCCCATTGAGAACCAACCAAGTTCTAAAGGGGTAAAAAAATGCACTTAAGTGAAAACAGCAATATCAAAACAAAACTACACTCTAGCAAAATAAATATTAATACCCGAGCATAAGTTCTTGCTGAAAGTACAATATTCTGATTTCTGAACTTCTTGAAGAATTCTGCATCATAGTGCTGTTCAGCTGCATGAGGCCCTCCAAGGATTTCCTTTAACAAAAAAAAAAAAAAAAGGGCACTTTTAAAAGATTGTTTTTCATGCAAGATTTACAAATGCACCAAAAAGCCTACACATTTGAATAAGTATGAGATATATGTGGAAAAGTATGCTGTTGTTTTTTATTTGTTTCAGTATGAAAAAAAAGATGCATTTTTAATTTATAAGCTAAGAGAATTTTCTGCTTTACTTTAATTAGGGTTTAGACAACATTAGTTACAAAGAGATGCGGTAAAAAGTCATGAAGCGACTAGTAACAACTGCAAAGTTGAAAAACTAACCAAAATACAGCTTGACATTCCAAAAACTTCCACTTTGGTAAGTTCATGGAAGAAAGACATTCATTAGAGAATCTGAGTAGACTTGCTAATTCGACTGACAGAGGGAAATAATAATAATCCTGCATTAACTCCACATCCCACGCTGTTACAAAACCTAATCCCCTTCAGTCACGATATGTTCAGAGGAGGCTTCTGCCCAACTAGACCTGTCAACATGAGAAGCGGCCATTTGCCACAGAGAAGCAGGAAAAACGGTAACTTGAACAGAAAACAGCTTAATTTCTCAAGTGAGAGACTGTAACATTTCAAGAATACTGTAAATATTAATACTACAATATATATCAAAAATGATATGATCATAGAATCATTTTGGTTGGAAGAGACCCTCAGGATCATCAAGTCCAACCATAACCTAACTCTAGCACTAAACCATGACCATAGGAACCTCATCTAAATGCCTTTTAAACACCTCCAGGGATGGTGACCCCACCACCTCCCTGGGCAGCCTGTTCCAACGCCTGACAACCCTTTCTGTGAAGAGTTTTTTCCTAATATCCAACCTAAATTTCCCCTGGTTCAACTTGAGGCCATTTCCTCCCATCCTATCACTTGCTACCTGGGAGAAGAGACCAACCCCCTGCATGCTACAACCTCCTTTCAGGCAGTTGCAGACAGCGATAAGGTCTCCCCTCAGCCTCCTTTTCTCCAGGCTAAACAGCCCCAATTCCCTCAACCGCTCCTCATATGCAGCTCATCGTGTGAAATTACAGAAATACCTATGAAATGAGAACACAAGAGAACTGTAGCGAGTTACTGAGTTTCCTCACCTCATAGGTTTCAAGGCGATCAAGGTAAGTTAACAGCTTCAGCCTGGACCGGCAGAGCTCTTTTTGTTCCAGTGTCAGCCTATGTGCAAAACAGGAATTTCATGCTTGGAATTGATAGTGTACATCATGTGCACATGAAGACAATGGTTACACATTTTAATGACTTTGTGCACTGGAATATATCAAGAAAGTAAGTAAACTGAGAATTTCAACACAGTATAATGCCAACTAAAATTTAAACCACTTTCCTTTTAGGAATAACATACGTGAGAGTAACTGCTTTCTTGCAACTGTGTAGTTATAATAAAACTATAACATTTCATTTACTTTGAGAAGTTTACTGATAATAGCAGTTCTTGATGCTTCTTGGCCTCTTTTTCCTTTCTAGTATCCATTTCTTCATCTGGTGACAAAAAGTCTTCATAGGGAATTTCAGTGTCCACCTCTCCTGGTAAGATAAATCTGGAGGACAAAACCAGCAATGTAATTAATGTTGATACAAACAAACAGATATGACCTACTAATTACTGAATAAACATACTAACACAGCTTTTTGTTTATGCCTTGACTAAAAATCTAAACTTGTATAGAAAATTATAATGGTGAGTTTTGCTGTTGTAAAGCAGCAGGTCACAAGTCAACAAGAGACATCACCTCTTGCTTCTACCCCCTTCCTAAAACAAAATTAAAACACCAACCACACAGCTCTGATGCTTGTGAAAAGTTTTAAATTCCACAGGTACCACTGGGATTGGCAGCAGTTCTACAGCACACAATGGTAACAGGTAACTGCACAAAGGAACAGTGTGTTCTATTCCCACCACCAATAACGGGATACTGAAGAGAATTGTCTCTGCATGTATTTCCCCACAGACTCACTGTGTTTTGCTTTGCTCCCCTCCCCACTTCAGCAACAGAAGACCATTATAACAATTAAGAATTACAAAAAAATGCCTTTAGAGCTGCAGCTTCCAAAAGAGGCAGCAGAAACAGATCCTCATAGAAAAATCATGACATCGGAAGTTTTATATAATAGAGAAGCTAAAGGAGATCCAGAGAAGAGGGCAAATGCAGTACAAAATAAATAGCAATTTTACTTTTACAAAAGTAAAATGAGAACAGGTACTCTATAGAAATCTTTAGAATAGTTTGATTCTGAAGCATTACTTTTCTACATCCTTCAAAAGCATCTTAACATTTTCATTGAATAAAAAAAAAAATTAAAATGAAAACAAACAACCAAAAAAACCCAAAACAAACACAGAAAACTTTACCAAACTGTTATAAAATACTTAATCCATCATTCTTTTTTAAAGAAAACAAACAAAAAAAATACTCTTCCCAAACCTGCCACCATCTTCTCCTTTTCCTATGGCCACAAGAGCCTCCAAGTCTGTGCCCTTCAAGCCATACTGAAGCAGCTTCTTAGCAGCATCTACATTTTCTGGAACTCTTTCCAAGCACTCGTGAAGAACCCATGCACGCTTCTTAATTTTGCTCTGTCCAGGAACAAGAGCACAGGCACAATGTTACATGCTTCAATCCAAAGCAGTGAAATCACAGAAGTTAAAGTCTTCTAATGTGTTTCTTCCACTTCAGAAAATATCAAGTTAATCTGATGACTGGCAATGTCAACCAACTAAAGAGGTGAGAAAACTACCCTGCAAACAGTAAGCCTACAGTTCTGTTTATCAGTACATGGACTTAATTTTATTTGGTTAATGTAATGGAACTAAGTCTCTTTACAGTGCTCTGCTAATGACTGTTTGTTCATTAGCAGAAGTCTGATTCTCACCTGCAGAAAGTTAAGCTGCATCCTGAAAGTAATAAACACTCACAGTATAAAGCCCATGAATCAAAAGAGAACCAAAGTATGCAAAGCACGTAATTCCCTCAGAGTATATGTGGCAGAAAAGGGCACAGAAATGCCAAGTGATTTAGCAGAACTTCCGCAACAACAGGAACAGAAGTTATTATTTGTATTCCCTAATTAGTATCACTCCTCCTTACTCTAAACAAAATGTGATGGTTTGGGGCTAAAATGTATATTATAGACTGAGTATATTCCACAATAGCACTCAAGTCATTTTCAGTATCAACCTCAACATGCCAATAGAATTTAGTGATAGGAAGGACACACCAGGGTAACAAAATATTATTGGCCTCATTTGCTAATCTTCAGTTGAGATTGCATAGCACATGGAGAATGGCTACTTGTAAAAATAAGATTTTACATTAAAATCTCACAGAAACCTCTAGAAATTTTTCCTCAAGAAAAAGCAAGAAGTTATTTAGGTAACTGGCATTATATCAACAGTCCCCAGAAACTCTAATAGCTATAGACTGGGCTGGTTCACCATCAGAACAATTGAAATGGCCTAGAGAAAGTACTCCGTAGAAGAAGTCTCTGTGGCTATGCTGCCATCCAGCGAGATCTGGACAGGCTAGAGAGTTGGGCGGGGAAAAATTTAATGAAATATAACAAGGGAAAATGTAGAGTCTTACATCTGGGCAGGAACAACCCCAGGTTCCAGTATAGGTTGGGGAATGACCTGTTAGAGAGCAGTGTAGGGGAAAGGGACCTGGGGGTCCTGGTGGACAGCAGGATGACCATGAGCCAGCACTGTGCCCTTGTGGCCAGGAAGGCCAATGGCATCCTGGGGTGTATTAGAAGGGGGGTGGTTAGTAGGTCGAGAGAGGTTCTCCTTCCCCTCTACTCTGCCCTGGCAAGACCTCATCTGGAATACTGTGTCCAGTTCCCTGTCCTTCTTGAACTGAGAGGCCCGGAACTGCGTGAGAGAGTCCAGCGCAGGGCAACGAAGATGATGAAGGGAGTGGAGCATCTCCCGTGTGAGGAAAGGCTGAGGGAGCTGGGCCTCTTTAGCTTGGAGGAGACTGAGGGGTGACCTCATTAATGTTTATAAATATATAAAAGGTGGGTGTCACGAGGATGGAGCCAGGCTCTTCTCAGTAACAACCAACAGTAAGACAAGGGGTAATGGGTTCAAGCTGGAACACAAGAGGTTCCACTTAAATTTGAGAAGAAACTTCTTCTCAGTGAGGGTGACGGAACACTGGAACAGGCTGCCCAGGGAGGTTGTGGAGTCTCCTTCTCTGGAGACATTCAAAACCCGCCTGGACGCCTTCCTGTGTAACTTCATCTGGGTGTTCCTGCTCTGGCAGGGGGATTGGACTGGATGATCTTTTGAGGTCCCTTCCAATCCCTAACATTCTGTGATTAAATTATTATCTGGCTTGGAAAAAAAAATAAAATAAAGATTAGATTTCCCTTGATCTTTTGAAGGCTTTACACTATAGTAACATTAGGTCGGGCATTGTTGCCAATGCTTGTCTGCTGAATTTGAGGTCTTTCATCTAAGCCAGAAAATCCCGTTTCATTCTACTGAAAAACTCTGGTTACGGGTAGCAGAGTTTACTATAAACTTAGTTATTCAAACTTTCCTATAGCTATTGATACCAACTACACTTTCCCATTTAATTTTCTAAAATACTTTGAAGTTATTTAAATACTTTATATTTTCAATTATTATTACTAATCATTTGCCATACAACAATACACTGCTGCATGTGGGGGAGAGATTACACTACAGAAAGCAAGCTGCTATATCAGAAATTAGAAGATAATCCAAAGGAAAGATTTCTATTAACTTCCAAGGTCTCCAGATCAGGCCTTCAGTTAATTTAACAAGATCGTTCTCTTCCAGATGACATGAAGTGAAATTTGCCACCAACTTATGTTGCATAAATTAGAACGCAACTGAGAATTCAATTTCTGTGAAGATAATGCAGACATTCTGATAAGAAAGCCTGCAAGTCACAAAAAACAAACTCACCAAATAGTCTTGAATTGAAGCGACATTAACAGCTGACTTCCTCCACTGTCTTTGATACACAAGATCAGAATCAAGGCCATATGCTTGAGCCAAAGACAAAGCTTCCCCATAGTCTTCATTATCAATCTAAAACGCAAACACATGAAAGTCATCCAATTTCCGTATTAAAAAATCAGTTAATTAATTCTGCATGTTGAAACAGGTAGAGGGAAAATTACTGTGGGTATGCTCAAGCAGGTAGGAAAGATAACCACTCAAGATACAGGTAAGTCTTAAATCTCACAGAAACCTCTAGAAATTTTTCCTCAAGAAAAAGCAAGAAGTTATTTAGGTAACTGGCATTATATCAACAGTCCCCGGAAACTCTGATAGCTATAGACTGGGCTGGTTCACCATCAGAACAATTGAAATGGCCTAGAGAAAGTACTCCATAGAAGAAGTCTCTGTTCTTCAGTGAGAGGGAGTCAAAGGATTAATTTGTATGTACGTCTGAAAAAACATGCAAGTAAACTATATTAACATCAGAGTAGAAGTTAACCCATTCCCTGGTCAAAAACAAGCTAAACTTATTACATTCAATATATTTGTCAGGTCTTCCATTATTTGTAAATGCTCACTTGAGTAGACTTCCAGATCTGGCCAAACTCACGATGCTCAGTGTCTCCTCAGTCACCTGCAAACATCATCCCATCTGAATTTTTATAATGCTGGTTTTAAACAATAATCCTTTGTCAACTAAGAGACCCTTAGAATTATGTGCCTAAATTCTTCTGCTAATAAAGAAATAATTTAAAAAATAAATTTCTAAATAAAGCTCATTAGCAGATACAACCTTTGCTTCTATACACACCTTTCTCTGGTACAGTTCCTCTGGAGTCGTAGATCTCAAACTGACAAGGCGGAAATTCTTTGTAATAGTTCGTGGACGTTTCCGTGGAGGAGCAAATCGTTCCATTTCTGTCACAAAGTACAGGCCTTGCTTTAGGTAGCTGAAGTATCTGTCCTTAGCAGAAGTTTCATCATCTGAGTCAGAGTCATCTTCTCCCTCATCTTCATCACTAGGCCTGCTCTCCAATCGTAATCTTTTTGGAAAGAGTTTTATCTCACACTGCACAGAAAACAATTTAAAGGAGTAGAATATGAAGCATCCACCTACTACATCTTAACTGGTTTGGTGAGAACTGAATACATCTCCACTTCCAGTACTACAAATTTCAGAATCAACATCCTTCCTCCCCTTCTCCTCCTTTAAACCCTTTATTTATCTGCTTACTTAATATATTCCACAAACCCTGATAGGGTCAGTCTCCTAGATCTGATGCTTCATCCCTTATCTATTGAAGCAAGGGTGAAGGCTTCGTAATAGTAACACACTACGACACTGAAAGTCCTACACCCTCTGGACAACACCAAACTATGGAGACATCTTACTACATCATTATAGAGCTTACTGAAGTTTACGGCAATGTTTTCAACTCTGAGCTATCCAAAGCCAGATCTTCTGTGTGTTGGTCACTGGCTAGATCTGATATCCGGAATAATACAAATCATTCAAAAAATACACATGTAAGCTTCGGTATGTATTAAGATATTCTGATAAATATTATGGTAAACACTTAAGATATTTAAGACGTATTTCAGTATAAGCCTTAAGAAATAGTCATTCTCTTGGTTTCAAAGCAAATTCCTGGCTAATTTCTTAACCAAAATTATGTTCTACTTCCTCCTGGAATCCTACTACAGACGAACTAAAATAGATCCCTTACATGGCTTGGCCTGAATTTAAATGTGCTCTTCATTTTTTCTTAAATATACTCCCTCTGTAAGAGGCATCTGTTTCAAAATGGCAGAAGGATGCTTGCAGTATTCTTCAAATGCACTAACATACAAAGCAGTGAAAACTCTCAACACAAACTTTCCTGCAGCAAGATTCCTCTCATTAAGATTCAACCTTCTAGGAGTCTTGCATCTACCCTCTAGAAGTTATTCAGCAATTAAGTTTTTATTAAGACAGTTAACTGGCAGCAACTTCAGAAATTTCCTGCAATACCTACCCAGAGATAAGGAAACAATCATTTTTCCAATAATAATTTCTATTTTTTTAAACCATAGCACACACATGTAACACCCTTAGGTTACGCATAGAAAAGCAAACTGTTTCTACTGTATTCTAAAAATACATCTGCCTGTGCACATTCCTCACCTCCAGACTTAGAAATCCTCCATCATGAGCTGAAGTGACCTGAGGAGAACTCTCAAACCATTCACACGACTTGCCCAGCAAGTTTCTTAACGTCCTGACTGATGAAACAGTCAATGCACCAGAGCAGCGAGCCAGGATGACAGAATTATCTGCCCACCAATTTACATCTATCAGTGGGTAATAGGATTCTTTATCTAGAATTAAAAAAAATAAGAACATACCGTACAAAGAATATAACTTTAAACATCTGCTAAGAACAGGAGTGACTTCAATTATTGAAAGATTTCATCTGATGGCCCAATTTAACAAACATTTATTACTGTATATGCATTCTTGTATTTTAGATCAATTATATTTTACTACATCAGTTCTGCATTAACTAAAGCTGACTGTTGAGAAGAAAAAAAAAATCCTTAATTTTGGACTTATTTGTTTTCAATATTATTTGGTAAAAAAATAGTTAACTGATTTATTTGCACAAAACATGACAAATTTTAGATATTTTATAAAGATCTGCTTCAATACTTTCTGGGCCATCCTTAACCAAACCTCCCTGGCAACAAACATAACACTGATGAAAATCAGAAAAGGTTACACTGCTTTTGAGGACAAGTGACAACTATGAACAAGGCTTCTGAAACAGCCAAAAAAATAACATTGTTAAGAAATTAAACCAAAAAAACAAACGAACAAAAAATCACCATGACTGAGGATGGAAGCTGTGTAATTTCTAAGATTGTTTTGATTATGGTACCTGGATTTTGGGACAAAATGTTCACCAGAGAGTTACCTCAATTTGTTCACTACCGTGCCATTTCTCACCTCTCTGATGAGCCTTTCCCCAAAGAGCACTGAGAAACAGAAGAGTTTATCACCTGTCTGCCACTTCAGTGCTTAGTCACAGCCTAGCTGTGAAGGTCAGGCGAGTTAAGCCAAAGACAGAATCACCAAGAAAAAGAGTACAAAGAAACAGGAATCTTTTAATAAAATAGATGTGTATAAGCAATAGGGAATAGATGATGGAATAGCTATTGATCTCTGCACTCTTGGAAGAGCCGTGCAATAACCAGGTGATAAATGGCTGTACGCGGTGGCCTGAATTTTGAGAAAAGAATGGAGAGATTGACATGAGGCAAATCCAGTTGGAGGAAACAAAGCCTTTTTGTTTCAGAATTTTAAAACAATTTTTTTAAATTACGTTAGCTTTCAAGATTTAGAAGACATTCACAGAAATAAAAGGTAAAGTGTAGGTTTTAAACTGTGGGCTCTAATAATGTGTTACCTACAATATTATGATCTAGTGGCCTCTGATACAAGCTGAGATGTTTGCTGAATGTTAAGCATTCTACAGAGTCATAATCGCATGATTAATAATAAATGAAGTCCTGCACTAACCAAAATATCCTCTTATTTATGGTTGTGGCTGCAAAAGCATTCCTAAGAGAGGATTTTAATACAACCTATTGTGACACTCATTTAGCTATGCCATGCTACAAATTCAAATAATACATACAATTTTGGCAACTATTCTAACTGAGATTTAATTAAGCCATTTCAGATCTCTGTACATTTGTGTAAATAGTTTTAACTACACAGTGGTATAAAATAATGATCTAACTGTACCACATACCTTTTATTTTCTTTCTTTTTTCACTAGAGAGTATCCAGTCTGGGTTGATCTCATCATAACCTGGCTAAAAAAAAGTGCAAGAGGAAAAAAGATTATATGCAAGTAAGTCTTTGTAACATAGACAATTTGTGTATTTAATCTATTCCTGTAGAAAGCATGTGACTTACTAACACCAATCTGATGAACAAACTATTCTTGAGTGTTACCTGGCAAATAGTATGGTAAATTTTGAGAAACCAATAGATGAACACACTAGGCATACAGCAGAATTTGGTTTCAGCCAAAGTTACTGATGCTGGACTCCACTATCATTTTAAAAATATCATTTCAGTCGACCTCTACCAGTGTTACCTATTTGGCATCAAAATGCCTCATTAAATTTCCATTCCAACACAATTGGTTCTTTTTCTTAATTTTTAAAGTTTAAGATTTATCATTAAAACAGATTATTGAGAAGCAAACACAGCACTCTTGAAAAGTATGCAGTTGACTGGAAAGACAGTATGCAGCTAAAACACAGTTACATGAACTACTCTCTTCTCCTAGGAAAACATACCTCTAGAGGATTAAAACACAGTGTAAATTTCTAAAAATCTGCATCCTTTTTACCTGATCAGTTTGGTCCCATTCTCCTTGTTGTCTGAGAGATGGAATAGACCAGATTGTCAGTTTTCCTGAGAAATGAATAGCTGCCAGAAGAGCTCCATCAGGGGAAAGACTCATCTTGAAAACTCCATCCTGCCAAACATTATGTCAGCAAAGTAAAAAAACAAGCAAACAAAAATACTCAAGGAATACACCCCCACCACCCCTAAAAAAAAAAACAAAACCAAAAACACCACACACCACACACAAAAAACCCCCCACAAAACTATGTTTAAAGTTAGAATAAAGGTAAAATACCAGTTGTGCCATGGAAGGGTAAAAACAATCTGTATAAAGGAAGAACACCACCATAACACCAACAAATCTTTAGGAACATGAACTTCTGTATCACACTGTCATACATCAAACAAAATCTGGAAGCGTGACATCCCCAGGAGAACAGTGCAGAGAGCAATGCAGCTACTTGGAGGAGAAACTGCAGGTTGTTCTCCAATCATCTGTTCAGAAAAAACATTCAGCAACCTTAGTTTTCTACTGTCCTGCCTCTCAGATCCACCCAGGGTGACTGCCGCCCAAACACAGCTTAGTACAGCTCTTCCTCCCTGGAAACAAACTTTTGGGTGGGCATTAATACAATTAAAAATGAAGAGGATGTAAGAGATACATAGATGAGAAGATCTTGAAGGAGCACATTGTTCACTACAGGCCACTGAATCTGAATTTAAGAATATCTTGGGTAACAAGAAACTAAACAGCAGTATAGCAAACATCAAATTAAGTCCATGCCGAAGAAATAATTCAACATCTATAAGTAAAGTTTTTCAAGGCTACAAAAATTCTGGCTGAAGTTTTCCTTGAGCTCTGTATATCTTAAGAGGTAAAACATACTTCAAACAAAATATTTCCTTAAGGATTCACAAAGTCCCACATAATTGCAGCTGAATCTAGACACTATTTCCACAAGACAAACACCTCTAAATATACACTCAAATTTGAAAGTCAAACTTAGTGTCACCGGCAATGCATAACAATTTCTGAAAATATAGTTTATTTATTCCCCCCTTCCTCAACACAACTTCTGTTTTCAGAAAGGTCATTAGGTTCTCAGAGTCTAGTCTTGACTGAAAGACAATAGGACATAGATTCCCAAAATTTATATTGTTTTTAAAATCCCACTATGTTAGTGCAATTCACTTTAAAAATTGTTCTAATAAGATTCAACCTAGTAATGTTAGAACTATCCAAGCCTGCAGCTAATCGATTTTTAAGCCAGTGCCTCCCCTCTTTGAAAACACTACCACATGAAAGAAGTACAGAAAAGTTACTAGACATCCATATGACTAAGTTTGAATAGAGTTTCTACAACACATAAGAGGTAGGTATCATTTGAGGTTTGTTCGCGTTTGTGGGGTTTCTTTTTATTATTTTTACTTTATTTCTTAGGCTGTTTAAGTTCTGGCTATGGCACAGAAATGATGATCAAGTGATCAGCTCACTGTTGTACCATGGTTTGCAGCTACTGAAAGCACTGCTTAAATTCAACCTTTAAATGTGGTGTTAATTGAAAAGGAGAGCATTACTAAGGCATTTTTTTAAAACTAATTATGATTTTTTTTTTCTAATATAAATAATTATCAAGTATTTACCAATTATATTCTTAGGCAGCCAGAGTACTGCAATCTCTATTACAGCTTGCCAAGGAATTGTATGCGCCTACTAATGGCAATTCATTCTTTACAAATCAAGTCCCATGCACAAAGGGCAAAGTAGAAGAGATACATAACCCACTCAGATAAATGGTCAGTGGTATATATCACAGATCTTATCAAGGATTAAACATTTACTCAGTAGTCAGTAATAATTCTGTTGCTGTTAAATTTAGATGATGGGTGGCCATTAACATATTCAAATTTACCACCCAAGCATTGTCATCTATAGAGATTAATCAGTTGTTTGGCAAAGCAGGCAATGCTGCCTCAGTAAACAGCTCGTCAGCATAAGGGAACTACAGAATAAGACACTGAACACCTCTGCAGGTTGGCACTTCACATTTTACAAGTGTCATTTAAGTTAGCAATGCTAAGAATCAAGTCCCAGTATAGCCAGTTCTAATATACAAGTTCTCTAGCTGCTGTGCCTGTTAACACCTGCCAATTTCCCACTAAGAATATAAACTATACTTCACATATTTAATCTGTAATCTCAGAAATCTGATTGAAACACTCAAGAATGAATAACAATATCTGCTTTTCCTTGTAAATTTAGTACTGGCAAGCACAGTGAAGTTGAACACAGCAACGCTCAGTACTAGCCTTCCAGTAAAAAAACAAAGTTTACTTCAGCCTTCTCTTTTGTATTTTCAGTGAAGGTAATAAAATCTCTCCCCATTCCATCCTTGAGAGAGATTCAGAAAGGTATGTTCTCCCCTAATCAAGCATGCAATTTCTTCTTATAACAAGTCACCTAAATATCTCAAAAAATCTATTAAGGTCATTTCCAAAGTCCATGTAACTTCGGACCAGCCATTTTTCCTCTCAGGAGGATACAGTGAGGGTGGCAGACAGATTCTTTGCTGTTCTTTCCTTGTAAAGCAAAAGAAGGGAAAACAATTTTTTTACAAGGAGGGAAAAAGGGACACAACTACTAGACAAGACAGAAGGCAGTGCAGTACTGCATGAGTAGCTCCTAAGGCATGTAGAAGCAAACCATGAGCACTGTGTGCTAACCCTTAGAAATACAGAAAGCAAACACCTACACCTCAGCATGACACTCAAAACGTAACACTCTCTCATTCAGGGGAGAGGAGAACACAAGGCCCATACCCAGGGTTTGTTAAGAACAAGCCAATTCTGATACGCAGTTTCGTTAAGTTTGCATGTATCCTGGTCGTAGAAGTTTGATCGATAACAAAGCTTTGAAGCAACTTAGCAAAATGTTTCCATAGTATGTCATAACAGACTGTAAAAATTCGTGTCTTTGTATCTGCCCCATTTAAGTAATGAATTATTAGTATGAATCCACACATTTTTTCTTCCCCACGTTTCATGAAAATTTTGGCCTGTGAGAGGGTTTTTGTTTGTTTTCCAGTGGGAGTGGGGAGTGGGTTTTGGAGTTCCTCTTATTTCTCTGTTGGGTATATACTTGAGAAACATCACCACAATCTACTCTCTTCTTGTAGATCTATAACACACCTAACATGCTATGATCATTACATTCATTAACAAATAACTAGATGGCTCTTTACACCTTCCTCTACATCTCTGGACTTATTCTGCCAGCATGCTGAAAATCCAAGATTCAGGCTTCTGCACATGAACTAATTGGATTTTTTTTAAAAGCCAAATAAATGGCAAGCTACTCCATTTACCACTAAAAGTGTATTATTTTTTATAAGTTTTATCAACATGTTAATTCTTAAGTTGCATAAATTAAAAACTACTTTCAAACAGTCTCTCAGACAGTCATTAATGGACAATTATGTTAGTAAAATACATTTCTGAGGTACCCCTAGACCTTAATACCTGTTCTGTTCCCCGCCTGCTGTAAAATCTTAAATTCATAATCCTTAATAATCCTCTTCTCTGTGCCTGTAAGAACAGAAACATATCATATAATGAAAGACAATCTCATACAGTGTTTTATGCACCAAAAACTAAGTCATATCTAAAGTACTAAAATAACTCTGCAGGAGTCTTTAAACTTACATAAGACTGCCTATTTTAAAATAAGGTACAGATAATAAAATGTGGGTTGTATAACTTCGCCCATTTAATTAGGTATGTCTCATGGCGCAGAAAAGCGCCACCCATTTGCAACAAAATTAACAGCTCGCTTTTAATACTAAGCAATACCCATGTAAGAGAAAATACTGGGGTTTATCCCAGTATACTGCAAATAGATTTCAGTATACCTACATGGTACTTGTTACCAGATCAAACATTTACCTCTACTAGAAGGAAAAGAAATCACGAGCCAGACAAACCATGTGCTGCCTTCTGTTATGAAGTTATAAAAAGACAAAAATAACAGGACTTTTTTCCAAACAAAGACAGGTAACATATCCCAGTCCACAACTAAAGAGTTTGTATATTTCAGCACTACAATTTTTTGTTGTTTCTTGGTGGTGGTGGGATTTGTTTGTGTGGTGGGGCTCTTTTTGTTGTTTTGTTTGTTTGGGGTTTTTGTTTGTTTGTTTGGGTTTTGTGTGGTTTTGTTTCTTTGTGGTTTTTGTTGCTGTTGTTTAAAAAAAAAAAAATAAACACACACACAAGCAATAATCAAGAACTTAAAAGCTCAAATCCAGCTACAGAAATAACAAAAATAGATGCTGCAGGAGAAGATACAACTTATTAGATGTTCACATCATAACTTACAAAATAGCAAAACTCTGCATTAAATTCTTCTTTCAACAAGAGATTCACATTGAACTTCCAGTTAAATAATTCTGCCAGTGACTATATTCATCCAGTAAAATAAAAAAACATACTTACTGTTCTAATATCATCTTCATAACTAGTGACCTGTTTATAATGGGGAGAGCCTGACAGAACTCTCCAAGCAGATATCCCACAACCAGCTGCTTTACACACTCCATCTTCATCTGTTTCACACCCTCCTACAAGCAGAAGTCTGTAAAATATATAAAGGCATATTATGGTTTCATATAGTGTCATGTGATTTTTTTTTTTAATTGTCTTAAGTCAGAACTATAGTAGTTTGCTTGCAGTAACAAAAAGACTAACTATATTAAGATACCTAACAGCAACAATAAACTTCAAACTTCAGGACATTTATTCACAGACAAAACGACTGAAATATTACTTGAGTAACACTCATTATTTGTGGCATTTATCCCTATCCATTTTCATCTCTAGCTTTGCAAATAAGGCATAATTCCCAACACTTAAAATATGTCTGGCTACAAATCTGAGTTCCTCTCTTACCCTCAAAGAATAAGAACAGCTACAGCTTAAGCTTATGAAAAGTTCTGATCATTCTGTTTAAGCATTAGGCTTCCATTTATTCAGATGTGGTACAAAGGCTACTTCTCTTTTATCGAGTAACTGAATGTATTATGGTTTTTCAACTTCATTTTCTAAGGCCACTCTACCAATTGAAAACGTGCATGCAAAAATTTCATTGCACACAGTAGATGGATATTTTAAAAACTTTGAGGAAACTTCAGTTATTGCCAATTACCACTAAAATGTATTGAGATGTCTTCCCTTTAAGTTCTTTCACCTTATCAGCAAGCAGTTTTATATTTAACTAATGATTATTTTGACAAAAAAAAACACCAACTTTGAAACAGATGCCTACATTTGTCTGGAACCATCGTTGTAGTGAACAACCCATCAAAAAGTAAAGTATCTGCAAAAAATGTACAGGTTGGAAGAGCCAGAAGTCCAGCCCTGAGAACTCTCCTTTATCAACTTTCAAAGTCTGCATTACTCTTGAAATGCTCTACCACCTAGTGGCTGATGCTCATACAGCTCTCAGCTGTGATCTGGATGCATTTCAAAACATTTCGTGCAAGGGTCAGTTGAAAGAAAAAAAAAATCCTTCAACATTTAATCCCCTTTAAGAGGTGAGTAAAACTTATGTAACATTCCCGGGTCTCATGCTGTTCACAGCAACATGACTTATACCACGGATGCTTACAGTCCAGTGAAGTTTTTAAGAGTTTTAGTTATTTTGTGGTGTAAAGCGGGGGGTGTCAAACCCATTTTCACCTCGTGGTTGCCTTCAAAGGGCCAGAGGTAATCTTAGGACTGTATTGTGGGAAAGCAAAGACATGGGAAAGCAAGATGTGCGGTTCCAGCCACCTGGATGATAAAGGAAGATTAATACTAACATGACCATCTGGACGGTCAAAGAAATAGTACTAACATAATTAGACCATAGCAAAATACAAAGGCCCTTGAACAGATTGTGCTGAAGTATGTTTCTCATAACTGTAAAGAGTTATAGCCCAGACTCATGAGAATGGTATCTCGGGCTGGATGACCACCCCCAAGTACATGGGATGTGTGAATGTCCTTGGGCCTCATCTGTGAATGAGTGGGAACATAACTGAAACAAACATAACATGAGTGTGGTATGTTTTTAATAACAACTATTGGAAAAACATCTTATGTAACATCTTAGTCCAGGCCCATATCTGTAAATCCTATAAATTGTCAATGGCTAATAAAGAGCCTGGCTCAGCTCTCTGCTCTGCGCTCCTTCCTGAACAAGATCTCTGCCTGTGTGTGCGTCTTTGTCTGCGTCCCGGTGTGCGTCCTTCCTCGTCGCCGCACAGTATAACTGTAGGAGTCGTTACATTTAGACAGTTCTAAAACTACGTTCAGCCCTTTGAAGGCAACCACGAGGCTGATGCGGCCCCTGGTGAAAATGGGTTTGACACCCCTGGTGTAAAGAGTTGCGTAAGACAGAAGAACAGAAACACCTTTCACTATTCTCCAAGACTCCCCACTTACCACCGTAATTAACAGGAAAATGGGTAATTTTGCATTGTTCTTATGATCAGAAAGTAAAGCATAGCACAGCTAAGACTAACTACTTCTCCCTTAAGGAGATGCTGTTTAACTTCAGCATATGTAAAGATTCTGGCTGAGCACCCATGACGCAATGGTTTCTGGCTGTAGTATACCACGAAGAAACCACGTTATCATTTAAGGAACAAACAGATTCCTATCAGACCTAAAGAAATTTACCATGAGTAGCACAGATCATATTTCAAACTCCTTAAAACCAGTAACCTCAACAGTATGTGGAAGCAAACATATCTTGAGTAATTAGAACACATTTTTTGTAGCAGTAACATCAGAAAAAAAGGAGACACAAAATTCACCTATTATAGATTTCCAGTAGATACTCAAAGTAATTGGGTTTATGAAGACAACAACAATTAGCAAAACATGGTGTTAGACAGTCCGTGAGAGGACTCCAACACAGACGCAGCTGCAAGGGAGGACTATACTTCAGCATTATGTAGATTGCAAAAGAAACTTCACCATACATACTACTTGTTAAACAGAGAATCCAACTGTTGCTCAGTGAGCACAGCAATCCCAGTGTTAAAATACCAACGAACTCCTACAGTGCAGATCTCTTATCTGAACAAGCTAATAATATAAGACTGTATCAAGGCTTTTACGTGCAAAACTTTACATTGAGGATTTACGTTTAAGATGAAACCAAGTTGGTTTACATTTTAATTGTTTCCAATCAACAGCAACCGTTTGGGTTTGATACTGGTTGTCCATTCTGGTCAACCTGAGAATAGAACAACTCTCAAGTACGTATTTGGACAGGAACTCGGAGGAACTTACCAAGACACCACTTTAACCCAAAATACTTGTAAGAGTACTTTGTTCCTCAAGTCATATTAAACTCAAGCTCAATCTGAGGATGTCTCTGGTACCAGGACTCTTAAAGACTACAGGGTTGGTTAAAAGTAACAATAACGGAAAGGCAGACATTGAAAACCAGAATATTTAAGCAATTCCGTACTCAAGCAACTGAGGAAATCGGAAGCAATAAGCAGGACAACACAGCAAGTTTAATTTTCCTTCAACTTTGGAACATCAACAAATAACTAGAAACTACTTGAACAGTTTGTTTTTCTTTCATGAAGAAAGTAACTTTAACTGAGGGAAGCTCAAAGAGAACACCACCAATTCTTCAGGAACACGGAAAACAGTAACACATGAGGTACAGCCAGCACTAAATAACACAGTTCTTAGAACCACACAAAATATTTCAATATCAAACTTTCTGCTGATTACTGGGGAAATGTGCACCTTGGAGGAGAAAAATTTCACAGATCAAATGTCATACACTTAATAATACATTTGGTTGTTTCTCTTCTGCATATTCTAATTTTCCTTCTCCCAGATGTTTCTGTTCTGCAACTTTCCTTTGCCTACGATCGTACAGAGAAGCTTGACACATCACCACTGATCAAAGAACATGAGAGTTGCCCCCAACTCATACTAAAGCCATCTTTTAGACATGCTACATAGTTCTTTTGAGGAACTTCACCTAAGAACAAGGAAGTAACAAGTTTTCAAATATCTTGCAGGACATACCTCCACCAAACAAATCAAGTTTCAGCACACCACATGAAATTCCTTGTAACAGCTTAAATCGATTTTAGAACAAAATATTTATGTACCCTATTGTACATGATGCAGTCTATGTATGTTTCAGCTAGTCAGGAATAAACATGTAAGGGTACTCACATCTGAGCACACAGTCTAGTATCAATGAACTGAGATCAGAACTTAAAACTCTGAAAAATGTTGGCAAGGTCAATCATCACATACGAAGTGATGGACTTCCTACCATTTTTTTAGCACAGAAAGCAAGTTTCACGTCTCTTTCACAGCCTCACCATGAGGAAAGCTTTAAAAAATAAAATTAAAAATCAGTACACAAGAATTTCATGAAATCATGAAAACACAGCTGTCAGTTCCTAATAACCAAGAGACAGTGGGCATAACCTTCCGAAAGATTAACTTATCTATAATCTTGTCCATTCCCAGGCACCTAAATTCTTCCATAAGCTCTTGCTTCTATCGCAGCATGCCACTGAATTAAAAGTTTCAACAACAGCAGTGACCAGAACTCAACTACAATTGACCACACTGTGCTAGAAGTGACTTAAGAGACAAACAGTAGCACAAAGACCAAGAGAAGAATTGTCAATAATGGTGACAGCAGTAGCTCCAAAACTGCCTGAACGAGCTCTCAAAAGCTCCATCAAGATAAATCTTTTCAAAGAAATTTTGGAAAAACTGTCACATACAGTGCAACATATTTATAATTCAGAAGTATCTTTTCAGATAAATGAAATTCAATGACAGCTGGAATGAAGATGTCGTATCAGTTTAGACACACAAAAAACACACAACTTCAAGACAAAAAGCCTTTTTCTCAGGACTGCAGAGAAATTCATCATGGCACCAAATACTTAAAATTTTAAAAAGCTTTTCAGAGAGCAAAATGCAACAGCAGGGGCAGAAACTATTAAGATGAATAACACAACTGGCATCAAAAGAAAATGAAAGGTACTCCTGAGAGCCTCAGCAAATATCTGGCCTTGTTTATCAATTACTTTTTTTTGGGACTAGACATGAAATGACTCCAAAATAACAAGTTGACAGGCAGACCGGGAGCAGCAACAGGAGAGGGGTTTTTTCCCTGTTTACTATATCATTTTTTAAAGTCAGTCTTAGTCTGAAGAAGAAGATACCATGCCAACAACTTCTTTGGTCCCAGTGATGTGAAAAACTACTTTTCCTGTCCAAACATTTGGGTTCTCAAATCACACCATATCAGCTGTAGCTTTATACCACCCCAGGAGGGGTCACAAAGCAACATTAACTCAATATATGACACCTTTACCCTATTAGGTAAAGTTTTGTTTGGCATGCTGCTATGGACAGTGAGATCAATGCAACACTCTTTAGTACTTAAGATGTTAAAATGTTAAATAATTTTTATTTTTGCATGTTTTCTACAGAGAATAACTAGCATGCAGCAGCTTGTGGACTCTGCTTCTAGAAACTCTTCTAAATGCTTCTGGGACCATCAGAAGTCTCTTGGGAAGTCTTTGAGGAACTTTACGATGCCCGCCATTGCCAGGAACAGCTAGCTAGTAAGTTCTAGAAGCTTTTAACAAGGTCTTTCAGCTGTTCCTAATCAAAGGGTGCTTCAAGTTTTGTTCCAGCAAAGTCCTGATTAGTATGGGTCAAGACCTATGGAAGTGCCAGGCCTAGAGCACAGCCAATGGATTCAGCATGTTGTGCAGCAAATTTGCAGAAAATGATAGCCAGAAACTCTCTCCGTAGATGTTCTCATTGATTGTTGTGATGAGCCACCAGGCTCAGTCCCCAGCACCCACTGGAGCAGCCACCCCAGCACATCAGAGGCCTTGATGATCACAGCCCACGCTCCTCAGGGAGGACACAGATGTGCAGGTCTTGGGCTGCAGGGACGTGGCTCCAAGCACCTGCTCCAGTTGACCCTGCTGTGAAGGGGAATGGATTAGATGATCTCCAGAGGTTTTTTTTCCAGTCTCAAAAAAAATGGCTGCCCTTGCAGCACCTCAACTGTACTCCATTTCAAAAGTTTCTGCAAAGCTGGGCTGAAGATAACTAGTATAATACAGCAGACCAGCAAGTTCAATTGAGGCGTCCACAAAAAACTCAAGACTCTATACAACTCTTCACACATCAGTTTTGGTACAACAAGCAAATTCCAACTGAATCTAAAACCCTTCACCTCCAATAATCATCACAAGTTTTAGGCTCCAATATAAAACATTTTCTGTAGCTAGTGCAGAGAACCCTGAAGTAAGGCATTCACCTCCAGATTAAGATACTCAAAATAAGCAGGTATCAACCTTCCATTAGAACCTACAGAGAGCTCACACTGAAGCAGACATTACTGAAGTGCACCATAAATTCCATCACAGATGAATGCCAGATCACATGAGAACACCAACAATACACATCTAAAGAAAGGTATATAAAGCTTTTCAACTGCAGTGAAATTCATTATTAGACTTTTTCCCAAAGATATTGTTTCAAGTTTTCCTACAGATTCAGATACATTCCCTACTGACATATTCTTTTTGCAATTATCATACACCTAGTGGAAAAATTTAAGCTTATTAATTTCTCAGGTGCTGTTTTATTGCACTGTAATAGATAATGAGCAAATACATAGCAATATAGAGTGCAGTAAGTCAAGGCTTACAAGCAGTGGAGATAGACCAGTGTAACTTTAACATCTGAAACTGAATGAAACACAAGAAAGCACAAAGTGACAAAGCTGTACTTAAGTGATCAAAGTTCACATTATTCAAAATGAAAACTTTGAAGTATTCATATGTATCTACAATTTTCTTTATTGTGCAACTTAAAAAAACCTGCCTCCTTCAACTCCTTCTGTTTTGTTCTGGGTTTTTTTGATAACAAGACAATTTCAGCAAGAGACTCTGCTCATTAATTTAGACTTCTTTAATGTCAAATTTAGAAGTTTCTACCACCAAGTAAATTCAAAACAGGAAAGACTTGTCTACATGAAGGGCAAAACATCAGTTCTTTCGCTTCCCTTCCATTCCAAGCAATTTTACATTGTTTCAAGTATCAATTTTTCAACTTTACTAATCAAGATAACTGGCAGCACATATCAGGAAATACTATGATCACAGGGGATTTCACAAGACTCTTTCCATTTTCATGGAATGAGTCATGATATTTCCTGGTAAAAACAATAATTCCTGAATGTGTATGCCACACACATTACACAAACTCATCATTAGATATAACCACATATTTTGATGTAAGGAAAGGGCGTCTCCCTAGAAAATATGAAACATAAACAACAACAAAAAAGCCAACCATAAGCTTCCATAAAAAGATAACTTTAATTCCTAATATTGTGAATAAAGTGTTCTAGGCACAAAGCCAGTATCGTCTCCTGCTCTTTTACTTCATGCTAAGATCAAGTTTTAAAAACGTTAACCTCAGATCTTATAAGAATAGTAGGAAAACCAAAGGTATTACTTCTCTTGGAGATGAGAGGAAATAAGGAAAAAAAAATCCTAAGTTTTTACCTTTTTTTTTTCCTTTCCTCTTTAAAACCTCTATGGCAAAAAGTTGCCATTAGCACACACAAAGCAATGCCCGTACTATTTGGCTGACAACTATGCCAGCTGATTTTCCATGTATTTACTTGTTAATGGGTTCATCTATTATAAGAATGTAAACGTTCTGACACCATTTACTCAGAAACGCACCAAAAACAAAAAAGCAAGCACATCCATCTATTATAACTGTCAGAATGATTATTTTATCATATTCTGAATATTAACGATATTCTTTGCAACACTCACTGTTACAATCAATCTACTTCCTAATATTAGGAGCAGAAAGTACAACTTTGGAAACAAGTGTCGAGAACCATTAACCCTGGTCTGATCAAAGGAAAGAAGTTCTGTTGTCCAGTCAGATAGCGCTACCAAAGCTCCATAACCCACACCTATTACCTCAGAAGTCTAGATTTCTTAGAGTGAGTATTAATCATGTGGAATTACTAGATATGAACTAGGTAGAAAGAAGAAACCATACTCAAAATTAATCTCTCAAAGCTAGAAGACCATTACTTTTCATTAATAACCATTTTTTGTTTGTGGGGTTTTTTTCTTAAGTAACACTGACAAATGAGAACAAGTTTTAAACTCTGAGTTTCTTCTGGTATTCTATAGCTAACCCTAATTTCCATTTAATACAATACAGTGATATAAGATATTGCACTGACAAATTCAATCCTACTAGATCTAATACAAGAAAAATATCTGGAAGGAAATATAGTTCCCACAACTGCAGAGAAATAGAAAAATAAGTTGCTGAGTTTATCTTGCTGTATAACAAGTAGATATTAAAAAGGTAGACACATTTTTAGCATAGGTAATTGGCTAACCAAGACCTATTCCAACTACATCTGGTTCAAGAGCAGACAGTCAATTCATCCATCTTTCAAGTCTGGTATCTGTACCAAACACACTATCAACAGAGAACACACATCACAAGACAATGCCAATCACCAAAGCCTGGCAGTTCCTGTCAGAACACCATGGAAAATGAGCTGGCCAACATGTCAAGCTATCAAATCCAGACAGGGAAAAAAAAAACAACCAAACAAAAAAAACCACAACAACAACAACCAGACACCACAAAAAAAACCACCACACACACGAAAAACAAACACAGAACCAAACAAACTTATATCAGCCTTTACACCCACAAATTCAGAAATGTCTTTTGAAGCTATTCCTGACACTATAAAAAACGCTGCTTACGTATTCAAACAGTAAAGGACGCAACTCAATTTTCACTATTCCCTTAGCAAAGTGAGATCAACTAGGGCTTCTTTCATAGGTACAATGATACATGACTTGTTATTACTGATTCACTAAATACCAATATTAAAATACTTTTTTTTTTCCCCCCCCCACCCTCCTTATCCAACACATTTCAATGTTTATTTTGCCACCTTCATTCACCATGTCCATATTATTGGCAGGAAGCAAACAGAACACTTACCTGTGACCAGGATGATAAATGACAGTAGTTATTCCATGGGCATAGTGGCTGCTAAAGCTGAAACTATGACTTTCTTGAAAGCTTTGATTGGTTCCAACACTAAGTATGGGGGAAAAAAACCACATTATTTCAGATATATTTTCTTTAATCAGTGGAAAGAATTCCCTTGAAGTTCACCATGCCTTCTCAAAGCAAGTAAAAATCTATGCTTGCCTTACAAGATAACTTCTCAGTTCTCCACGATAATTAACGACAAGGAGTTCAGCTGACCATTGGGCACTTGCTTTGTATTCTAGAAAGATCAATCCAGCAATAGCATAACTCAGATCTCCTGGAAAACTTGCTGTCTTCACCCAAAAATACAGACAAACATTGAGAGAGAAAGGGGATTTAAAAAAAAAAAAAAAAAAGAAGTCATTACTGAAAGAACTAGGAGTCAAATATACTATACTGTACAAAAATTCATTACAAGAAATAAAGTTTCATAGTTTGTATTAGTAAAAAATACACTTGCTTTTATCTTGATTTTACAGAAATCTTATTACTATAAAGTCTGCAAAGACAATATACTAGAGAAATACACTTGAGCCACCTTCCCAAATTAGTTTAATGCAACTTTTGAATATGCAAAATATAACATATGTTGTGTGGAGCAAGCCAACAATAATTATCTATTCTAATATGAAGAAAAAAATAAAATCTTAATATTGCTTTATCACCAATATTTCTTGATTTATAAGTGACTCTGCATAAAAACTGTAGATTTGTAATCTAGTAGTACAAATTTTAATTACGTCCACATATACTAATTTGGTGATTCTATACTTTCACAATCTGATGTACTTGCAGATCTACCACAATTCTAAGAAAAACAAAAATGAAGACTCTGACTAGATACAACAGCACAAAGAATGTGCTTTGTAAGCACTACACATGACTTAACTATCACATATCCATCATATGATAAACACTTCATGGTATGATTGTGCACAGTATTCATACTGTAAGCCTTTTTACCAAACTAAGCCATGATTAAAAAAAGGCCAAAGAGTGGAAGCTATCCTGTATCCTTACAAGAAATTATACTATATTCATATTTAAACTAAGTGAGCACTTACTGGTGAAATGACCAAAAGCTCACTGCCCATTAGGTCAAACACTCTCACTGTGCCGGTGCTTTCAGCATAAGCAAGTAACGTACAATCATGACTCCATGCCACTCGCCTCCACTGAGGGTTGGGATCCTTTGGCACTATGAAAAAGGAAAAAAGTTATTAAAAAGTGAAATATAAATATAATCCCTTAAACAGAACAAAAAGTCAACTGCATCAAAAAATGTAAGGTGACAACCATCATTACAAGCTTATCTCAAAGAAAGAAAAAAAAGTATCCAACACCCGCTACGTCTCCCAAACCCACTAATTTTAACTATCATTTCATTTCAGATTCAGGTTTTATACGTTAACCATCATGAAAAGAAAAGGGGGAGGGAGGGTAATGTAGCTAGTCACAAGCAAAATCATTAAGAGATTCTTCACAAGGCTTTTAAGAAGTTACGACATTATCTTTAAAGTAAACTGACACCACCACTTCTGCCATATTGTATACCTTGACATTTTCCAACTATGGATCCAAAGTCATCTTTTGCAGACCTGCAGAAAAATACTCATATGGATTTAAATCAGAAGAAAAAACACTATTCAATTTTCTACAATAAACAGAACACCATAAAAATACCTTAAGTGCACAATTCAAAGGCGTTCATGTATTTAACTACTTGTTCCAAAAGGTCTTCACCCTTAGGCAGCTACAGCAACTAATAATAGTATTTTAGAAACCCTCCTCCCAATGCGTAAATATTAATAACCCTCATTTAGTAGTAATGCTGTTCAAAATAGGAAAGCAGCCTTTCAGAACTTCAGCATGTAACTTTAGAAAAAAAGAGTAGTCAGTATTCTCTAGGTTACAATTTTAGAAACAATGCAAGAATATAGTTACATTAATACAGTTGAAACACAAGATTTATTTTATAGTCTATAAGCTGACATTTATGGTGTTCATACCACTTCTGATTGAACAATTTTCATACACTTGCTTCTTTTACATATAAATAGAAGGTCTGACCTTCTGGCAAATGGATTTTTGTGAAGCAAGTAAACACACTCAATCAAGATTCGTTCTACAGCTAGATGTGTTCTTGAACCAGCAAAGGAGAGCTTGTTTTTAGAGAGCTGAAGGAAAAGGGAAAGCATTGGTCCTTTCAGCAATCCACACCACTTGTAAAATAAGGTGAAGTATTACACATGCCAGCAACTCTACAGAGAGAGTAGAGGAGAATTTCAAGAGGGAACAGAAAGGCAAAGGTTAGGAAGACTATGATTTGGGGTTTGCATTTTGAAGTATCTTGATTGTTTTTCTTTCACATCTTGAAAAAAGGAGGAGAGAGATACAGATAGATACTTATAAATGACTAGAAACACTTTCTGAGAACTCCACAACTGTGGTCACGAAGCAACAGTTACCTGATTTCTACACACTGGTCTTGAACAACTGCCAACAATTTACCATTGCTGAAAGAGAAAAATACAGGGGTAAAAGTTCATTTCAAGTACAGCCCTTTCAAAACGTGCATGAGAGCTCTAGGTGCTTTTCTGCAAGGTTAGATATAAATTTCCTGTTTCGTAAATCAAAACAAATTGGGAAATATCAATTTGTATACCAGAAAAATCAGTGGTATAATAAGATTCCCTTCATGTCACTAAAATGCATCTGTCACTCTTTCCTAGTAGCAGTAAAGAAAACAGAAATAATGTCTAAAATCTTGCTGCAGGGGAGGTCAGAGTCAGATGTTTCTTATAGATAATTTTATAACAGCCATATCTAAAAATACATATTGCTTTATCATACTTCATTAAGTTATATTATCTCCTCAGGTCTCCAGTCTTTATACCTCACACACAACATTGCATCTGGCATGTTGTGCACCAAAAGGCATCATCGCTTCCCTCAAAGAATCACCATCTCTCTCAACAGTACAGAGCTCTTGATGAACCACTTACCATATTCAGGGATCATACACAATGAACTAAACCATTCCATATTACCTTCATGTCATTGAACCATTTTTCTGTACATACTTATGCTTATTTTTAAAAGCCAGTGATCTCACTGATGCTGCTAAAACGACTGCAGAACAGCTGGTTCTAGCCTTGGAATTCTCACTTCTTGTCCATACACACAGTAGCAGACAAGTCTTGAGGTTATGCACTCACTTTCCAAGCATTTTAAAATAAGCAGTTTTTATTACACATCCTGCCAAGTTATAGGTCTTTAACTGATCAAATTCAAGACTTGAGCTCAAGAACGATTGCGCTGCAAGCCACTCTGCCTCAAAAGCAAGAAGGACTTTCAGACCTGAGTGAGAGATACATTAAATGAAGGGAAGCAGCACGGAAGCCACTATGTAGCAGACTGACCTTCCTTTCCCAAGGCTACCTGTGAAAGCCTCCAGTATTTCTCTTGACCGAAAACAATAACGTGACTTTAGCACAATATTAACTCAGCATTGTTACCAATGGGGACGGGGGGAGGAGAGGAAGCATTAATACATTCACTGCTACCAAAATGGAAAAGCGTGTAAGCTGGTTACCTTGCAAGCACTAGGTGCCAGTTGATCTGCTTACTAACTAGACGAATCAGTCCAGTGGGCAGAGAAAACTTTGCAGGGCTGAAATAACAAAAACATTAGGATAAATCAGAACCTACACCTAACAAAAGCAGTACCTGAGATACCCATGCGAGGTGACTTAGGTTTAAGGCAACCATCAATCACCTGGGAGGTTTGAGCAACTAAACACGAATGAACACTGCACCCTGCCAACAATGAAGGCTGACAACGTCCTCGGTTGTATTAACAGAACAAAGCCACATACTGAGGGAACTGATTCTTTAGTCATCATTCTTCATACTCTTGTCAGCAGCCAGTTTTGGGCCCCACCATTACTCCACCAACAAACTGGAGGGCCACTAAGATGGTCAGAGGACTGGAGCACCTGCCCTACAAGGAGATGCTGAGGGAATTGTACTTGTTTAGCCTGGAGAAGGGAAGGCTTCAGGGGGACCAAACTGCAGCTCTTTGAAACGTAGGAGGTTACCATAAAGATGGGAGCTGCTGAGGTCCATGGCAGGAGCACAAGAAACCACAATCAATCCTTTGGTGGACTTGGCAGTGTTAGCTTAATGGTTGGACCTGATGATCTTAAAAGTCCTTTCCAACCTAAATGATTCTATGACTCTAAAACAGAGGAGGTTCCAAGCTGACATATGGAAGAGAATTCTTCACCATGAAGACAGTCTGGCTGCCCAGAGAGTCTTTGAGATCTCCAGCCTTCAAGCTTTTCAAGACCACGCTGGACAGAGCCCTAAGGAACCCAGTCTGAACTCAGTGTTCTCCCTGCTTTTAGCAGGGCTTTGAACCAGAGGCTTCCTGAGCTCTCTTACAAACATTTTATCAAATACATAAAAGTAGCAACTAGAATCAATTAGAAAAGCTAGAAATCAGACTTTAAATATGACTCAGGGGGGTGGGAGGGGAGAAAAATAAATTAACTCTGTCTGCAACTGAATCCTTAAAACTATGGAGCCCATAAACACTACACCCCACCCACTCAAAAAGGGGGGGGGCAAAAAATAAAGTAGAACGCCAGTAATAGAGTAAAACAGCATTGCCTGCTGAATTCTACTATAGTATTGTTTCACAGGGAGAAATATTATGTCCCTTTCCATATATCTCAAAACCAACAGAATACCTCTAAAAAGGGAGAACTGATATCTTCAAACCTGCCAAGTTCATCAACAGAGTGGTATAATCATAGAGCTGAAATTCTCCAGGAACGTTGTATTTACCCCAATATGTTTCTGGGACCATTTAAGTGCCTTTTGAATTAGAAGTTAAACTAATAAATGGCATGAATGTCGTTCAACTAGTTACAAAGCTTTTTGTACGACAGTTTGAAATGTCAAAAAAAAAAAAAATCCAAATTATTACTCCAAAAGCAGCAAACCCTGCCATGCCATCATACCTGTCATTGAGGCTTATTAAAATCTCAGCTGGGAGGGAGAAGGACAATAGTAAGTTTATTGAGGCTTTTGATAAAAGCAAAAAGTCAAACTAGTATATACTAGCCCTTTTCTAGATAGGCTTCAGCTGTGACTCAAGTAGCTACAACTTAAACTCATGAATAGAGAATAATCTAAGCATTGCTCGGACAAAATTCTAATCAAGTGTTCAATTCAAATAGCCTTCCATCAAATCAAAAAAGCTATAACAGTATTAACAAATAAAAAGATTTTCATCAAATCTACCTGTATCTGTACCAGATGTACCGAAGCAAAAACAATGCAGGACCTACAATGGAAAAAGAGGCAAAAATTACACCTCTAGCAGTTTTAAAACACTCTCCAGCTTCCTACACACAATCTCAGAACACATTTTTCTTTTGTGAGAATTTAAGGGAAAACACCCTCTATCCTTGGTCAATGAATTGTTACATTAGATTAAATGCAAAAAACAGATCAAAAAAATAATGACCCATATCTGGAAATTCTAAGAGGAATTCCTACTGGATGAAAAAGTGATTCAGTTACTGCATGAACCCAGCGTTGAACGGCAATGTAATATAATCAGAATGTAAAGCTTCCTTATAGAACTACCTAACTAGCAAACAGCCCGATGTGGGAGCTGGTAAAGGAAAAAACCTCAACAACATTTCGCAAAATATAACAGAGCTTCTAAACTTTTTAGATGTATGGTTTATTAGTTTGTCCCAATAAGATAGTACAGACAAGAAAGCTCACAGAAATGACATAAAGAGTGATACTGATAATTAGAAAACATCTTCCTGAAAACACATCCTGCACTCTATTTCCATTACACCAGCCACCCTAGAGTGCAGAAACTTTAAATTTTACAAGCAATCCACACAATATTCTTATGAGTCATGAACATAAGAACAAGTCATCTTTACCTGTAATTGCTCTAGTGATGATAAATGATGCACCATGTTTTCTGTTGCCTCTTGGCTGCAATTACAACAGTAATGGTCAAATACTATGCTATACATTTTAACTTAAATACAACATTTATACATATATTCATTGATTAAATTTAAGTTGCCTGCTAGCCTACAAGTTTCTTACATATTTTCTATTACTTGCAACTTAATATAGTAATTTAACTGCATAAGCTAAAACAGGCTATAAAGCCAAATATTTTAAATTACATGATGAAATAAACAAAATGTACTACAGATTGTCTATTGATTCTGCTTTGCCTTGATCTTTGGGTAGTAACAAAAGACACCGACTTCTGATGATGTTCTCCTATAAGGTATATAAATCATTCTTCCTATGCCAAATGAATGCCAGATTGATCTGTAATGCCCAGAAGTCAAAGGTGTACAACATTATGCTAATATATAACTGCTCAGTTACATAAAGATCACTCATGAAAGTTTCAGAAATATTAAGAAAAACAAAGACCTTCTGAGGAAAAACTCTTTTCATGTCAATTTGTACTAGGTGACACAGCCATGCAGATCACCACCTGTGCTCCACACCATCCCACAGAGCCTTTCCAGCAGACCTGCTCTGCTTAAGGCAGAGCGGAACAACTACACTCACTCTATAAATGAAAGCACTCTCCAAACATAGGACAAAGAAATGCAAAGCAACGTAGGATGTATATTCTTAGCTATAAGAAGATGTAAAATTATTTGCCAATAGGAAAGCAGGAAAAAGGGATTAAAGTCTGAAGACAGGAAAGATAACCAATAAGGAACGCATCACAAACAAATCTTCAAAATAAGCAATCACGCTTATCTTTTCTAGTGAAAATAATTAAGCACCACAAACTGAGCATTAGTATAGGTAATGCATGAATTTCCTCTTCCCTTCACTACAGAATACATAGAGCAGATCATTACTTGCTAACTGAAATATTCAGACCTCTCCACTCCAAGTTACAGAGTAGCAAACACTGAAAGACCCATAAATTCATCAAAATTCCAGAGTATGTCCATGTTTAAAAAAAAAAAGAAAAGAAAAGAAAAATTGGGCTCCCAAATTGAAGTTAGTTATTGAAGTAAAGCTAGTTATTGAAGTAAAGATTAGCAGTTTTCTATGAAAAGTTTGCAATCCAGAAATAGTCTTTCAAATAGTCAAGCTGTCATCTCACAGTATGTAAGAAACCAACACAGCTGCACTAACTGATAATGTTCCAAATTCAGGTTGATCAACCAGGAAATAACAAGGCATTACTGTAAAATAAATGCAAGTATAAACTATTTCTTACAGGTATCATAGTACCTTGGGGAGATCTACATTTCCCTAAGGAGGTTAAAAGCAGAGCTTCTTAAAGTTTCTGGATTAAGAAAAGTTCCCAGTAAAAACATTTCCAAAAATTTCTTCTACCTTTTTAGAATTTTTTTTGAAATAATCTTAGTGTCCACTCCAAAGTCTAAACTACAGGCTCCTATTCCTCACATCTTAAATCCTTCACAAAGCTTATTTACTATTATACTCTGAACACCTTTTATAATGTATTCCTATCACCTCAGTAACAGCAGTGGCTACTGGATCTGCTATATTTCTTTTTTAATTCATTCTCATTTGGGAAAACAACTTCAAGTTCTCCTTCACTACAGCATTCCAGAAATAAAACCTGAAGTAACTTCCTTGCTGACAAAACACCCACTTCATTTTGGATTTTGCTGCACACCCAGGAAGCTCTTGGGGCGGGGGGAAGGAAAGGTGTTCGGGAAATCTCAAAATATTAGATGGTAATGAAAAAAAAACCAAAACAACACAGAATCAAGTGATACATTCAATACATTTCAGGAGATAGACAGTACTTGTCTACTGGAGAAACGGGAAAGTTCAGTCTGTCTCTATTTACACAAATGATTCCACAAGTCCTCCTCTGCAACCTCCTCCATACCCATCGCCTCGTTCACTATTTTCACTGATCAGCTACTCTGTAATTATTTTATTCTCATTATATATTTCAGAGTTCCCAAACAATGTGTTACATACAATCACATCAGTAAAGTGAATACAGGCTGCTTGATTTCCACATCACACTCTTCTCTGGCATTGTCAGTGCCTTGCACATTCCTTTACAAATATCTGTTGTTTCCCCCCCAGCCAAAAAAAAAAAAAAATATATATATATATAAAATTGGGAAATTCAACACAGGTATACTAACAGAAACTAAAATCAAAGCTATTTTGGGCTCCAATTGAAGAAATCCATGCTAGTTTTATCAGTGTCTTGAGTTTAACACGACTTTACGTGTGCATCACAGGTCAAAATTACAGCTGTAAGTGCTCAGCACTCTGCAATTAAAAATGAGTCATCTCAAATGAGATAACAGAAGAATAAAACTAAGTCAATAGAGACCTGAGAAAATGTGTCTTAAAGCCTTGCATTGTATCCTAGATGACGGCATAAGACGACATTTAATTTCATTTCCCAGTGCAGCATCCAACTTCCTTTCCTTTTCTGCTGTCCCTCACCTCACTCATTCCAAACCATTCAGTTCTACCAGAAGTAAGGCAGAGAGTGTTTTGTGACTTTTCCAAAGAGCATGAATAAACCAGGATTAAAAGAGGCAGGTCTTCCAAAGGGGAAGTCACGATCACCTAAATATCACTGTTAAGGCACCCTAAGGCAAAAACTGAATCGTGCTGACAAAATAATCCATTTGCCTATCTACATCAGTGTAAAATCAATTTCCTACTAAAACTGTAAAAAAAGTCTCAGAAGTGTCCTTGGCTACTGACAGTCTTCAAGGAGGATGTAAGTCCAAATTATATAGCATATTATTTTCAAGTCTTCCTATTTCTGCCATCCAAAAGGCAAATTGTCTTGAAAATAAACAGGCATGAAGTATCAAGTTTAAAAGAGTCTGCACCATTTGCTGAAGCTGGCAAGCAGAATTCTATGATGCTTAGAAATTCTGACTATGTGGGCAGATGAGGACCCTGAGACTGCGGTTCCATGATCACTTTAAACTGGCATACCGACACGCTGCCGCTAAAGAGAGGTCTCACACTTCACTCGGCTTTGACCGATACGTTATTCACCACCCTTGGTACCTACACTCAACAAAAGGAAATGAAACAACACAATTGTTTCTCAGGCTAATAAGTTCTTTAATCAACTTACCATACAACTTAAAGAATACTAATGGCAGCAGAAGAGAAGGGTTACTTCTCAGTAACGTGCCCCCTTAATGGAGTTGTAGAATCACACTCTTGTGCCACCACACCTACGTCCTCCTCATGGTTCGCAGACATGTAAATCACTTTCCTATGTTACTAGAAACAAACACTACTTACCATCTCTCAAAACACAGTTAAATAAAAATAGGTACAACTGTCTACTCACCTATACAAACAATCTATAAGGGTAGTAATTGGTAATACTGCAATCATATTTTCCAAACATTCGTACCTGCTGCTGCAACTGGGGATTTACAGATCAAGAGAAACAAAAACAGAAGTATTTCTGATAAATAAAAAGATATATTTATGAGAATGGCTTTAGTAATTATGAATAGGTAAATTCTTCCACCTGTGATGTATTTACATCTTCTCTGTTCAGATGTTCTCAGTAGGTATAAAACTTTGTAAAAATACTTCCATAAACTACTTTTAATAGGAAATACATTAACAACTGCAGTAGACTTGAAAGCCACTAAAGAAAGAAATAAAACCACATAGCTTGAATCCTCTATGTCCAAATCAGACAGGAGTATACATAAAGCTCAGCACACTGCAGGGGAAGAGATGAAAAAGCAAAGATGAAAGAGCTTATCTGCTTTTCCACTAATCCATGAAGAAGAATACACAGAAGCAAGCAAAACCTTGTAATACAATAACAACGTTTTCCCATCTTTTACACTTCAGTATCCATTTGTGTGCCTTGCAAACACAAAGCAATATACTTCTGTTTTTTAACGCACTCCTGAAAATAGAGACATGCCCATTCTGATGTACAAGCTGGACAGATCTCGTTTTCCTCATGCTCGATGGAGACCTTGTTTTCCTCAGGACAGCTGCTCTGCTCTCAGAACAGCCGCTTCTGGAGCCGAGACCTGGACTTCGTGACAGCTTCCCTTGTATGAGCTCGACAGTAGAACCGGGTACACACTGTTCACAGGTAACGCGCGAGAGGACTTCAAGGCATCCCAGGCGGCACAAACGAGGGTGACAACGCGGGAACGGAGTGACACGGGAGCATGACAGGGACAGAGGGACCGCACAGACCTCCTGCGCTTGTCCGTGTCACCCTCCGGCTCTTGTGCCCGTCAGGAACGGGGCGGGCAGCCCGGCGAGCCTCCCTGGAGGAAACACCCCGTCCCTCCGGCCCGGCCCGGGCCCCCGCGGCGCACCCCGGCCCGCGCCTACGTGGCCAGTCCCCGCACCCCGGCCGTGCCGCGACACGCACCTGCACCTCCGTCTCCGGAGGCCACTCGGTGTTAACCAGCAGGTCGTACAGGATATTCTCCTCCCCGTCCTCCTCCTCTCCGGCGCCGGGCATCCCCTCCTCTCTCGGCGCCGCTCCGCCGCGCTCCCCGCCGGCGGCGGCCATGCTGGCCCGGGCCCACCCACCGACTCAGCGCGGCAGCGACGACGGCGCCCGGCAGAGGCCAAACTAGTAACGCCCAGCGGCTCCGCGGAGCCGGTGCTTTTAACTTTTTCAGCGCTGCTGCCAGCTGAGCGCCGCGCTCCGGGGCTGGCCGCGGGGAGAGAGGCCCTTGTCTTCCCTGCCCGAGGGGCTTTGGAGCCCTGAAAGGGCATCTGCTCCGGGGGAAGCACGAAGCCGAGGGCAAGGGAGCGAGGCCGAGGAGCCGTCCCCGCCTCAGCGGTTCCTCTGCCGGGCAGCGGCTGCAGGTTCAGAAACCTCAACCTTGCCGCTGAGCTACGAGGGGCGGGATGCACTTTTGGGGCAAGAAACGAGGAGACAGCTACCGAATATGACATCTGATGTACACCTAGAGAGAGCATGTACGTGAGCCTTTATATCCACAGCTTGTCTGTGGATCCCTGGAGGCCTTTTATCCCGCGCCCACCGCTGCTCTGCAGTGAGGTGACACTGGCATGGCCACCCCACAGACAGGGCCACCCCACAGACAGGGACACCCCATTGACAGGGACACCCCACAGACAGGGCCATCCCATTGACAGGGACATCCCACTGGCTGGGACACCCCACAGACAGGGCCACCGCACAGTCAGGGACGCTCCACAGACAGGGCCACCCCACAGACAGGGACACCCCATTGACAGGGACACCCCACAGACAGGGCCACCCCATTGACAGGGACGTCCCACTGGCTGGGACACCCCACAGACAGGGACACCCCACAGACAGGGACACCACATTGACAGGGACACCCCGCCGACACGGACACCCCACAGTCAGGGACGCTCCACAGACAGGGACACCCCATTGACAGGGCCACCCCACCCCACCAGCATGGACACCCCACTGACAGGGACACCCCGCTAGTGCAGCCCCTTCTCAATAGGGCTGCCCAGGGGAAATTCCTGCAGCTGCAGCCTGGTGCTTGCTGTCCAGAAAGCTGGTAGTGGGGAAATTTAGGGCAAGGAGCACCTGACGTAGTCGAGGCCTGAGCATGTTAAAAAAATCCTCACCAAAAGGCTGGGGGCGGGGGGAGAGGAGAAGGGTGGAAGGAGAAAAAAAGAAAAAAAACCATGTATTTCTCACAAACTATTCCTCTAAGTTTAATGATAGGCACAACTCTGCTATGTAGAACTTCTAAATATTGCAGTCCTGCGTATGTTTCCACTCATAGAGTTCAGCTATCTCAAGCAGACAAAAATGAGCTATTTATAAATCATTATGGAAGATCTAAGGTTTTAGTCCCTATCCTGTGACTTTATTATAACGCGTTCATAGAACTAAAAGAAAATTACCTCACACTCTGCCACTTCTGCTCCTGCACTCAATTTTAGCTTCTGTTTAGTAGCCTCTTAGTCTTGTAGGCAACTGTGCAGCCTAAAATTAGATTAAACTAAAAATTAAATTCTGAAACTGGGGATTCAAGGCAACAGGAAAGCTGTATTGGATATCTGGAAGATGCTTCAGGAAGAAACAACTACTGAGAAAAAAATGCTTTCTGGCTGTCTCTGAAACATTTCTTTAGCTGCATACAACAACATAGTTTGTAAAGCAATGACAAATAGTATAACATCACATGCATGAGTTTTCAAGAATTATGGGAGTTTTATAGTAAATGACATTCTGGGTTCTGTGCCAACAAGCAGCACTACGTCTTGATATCGAGGCCTGCTTACAGTTTCTCAGAATCATGTTGACTCTGTAGATTATTCTGTGCCTTTAAAAATTATTAGATTTGTCATTTATCCGAAAGCAAGCAAAATAATGATTGATGGATGTAGCAAGTAATAGTGAAAGAAAGGAAGCATATCAAATGATGATACTCCCAAAGGAATTATTAATAGATGAGAAGCTGTCATGATGCAAACGGCCTAGTACTAAAGAAACAGAATACCTGCTCAGCGAGTGTTTTAAAAAAAGGCTTGAAATAAGCCCCAGGACAAAACCAGTGCTCAAACTGCAACACAGTAGTCAAAAGAGCTGTGTTGTCAGAGATGTCATCATTTATTTGGCCTCTGAACTAGGTGTGTCTGTCTGAGGGCTGCCTCAGAAAAGTTGTGTTTCATGTCAGAAAACAGTAGGTAATATTTTATGCTGTGTCTTCCACTTAGCAGACAAATGTACCATTGATTCTTGGTGTTACTGTAGAGGCTACATTTTTTTCATTTGCAATCTAATTTTACTTCTATAATAACACCTCGGAGATTCTTGCCTGCAACTTCACTAGAAGTTATCCTTAAAAAAAGATGAGGCAGAATTTGGGGAAACATCTGTAAAAAGTGGGGAAGAATGTATCCTCATAAACATATGTACAAAAAAATAAATTGGTGTGTTATCTATGTGTGAAGGTACTTCTACTCATATAAAACCCTGAATATTTTCTGCCAAACATGCTTATTGTAGAAAGCTATGCAAATGCAAATTACAGCTATGAAATGGAAAGATGACAGTGCTGTACACAAATGTAAAGCAGATACTCATTGTAATCACACGCTTCGTGTTTAAAATATAAACGCCCCCAGGTAACTTCTGGGTGTAAACTGGGATATATGTTCTCTTGACTTTGCTGTCCTTACGAACCTGCCACCACAGGGCCCGGCGCCACATACTTGAGCTTTGATTTGCAGGGAAAAAAACAAACAAACAAACAAACAACATGCTGGGCTTTCAGACAAAAATGGTGAAATCATGAGGAGGTGACCAGAGTGTCCTCTAAAAATGAGGAGAGCCTGAGAGAGCTGGGTCTGTTCAGCCTGGAGAAGAGAAGCTGAGAGGGGATCTTATCAATGTTTATAAATATCTCAATGGTGGGTGTCAAGAGGATGGGACCAGACTCTTTTCAGCGGTGTCCAATGACAGGATAAGAGGCAACGGTCTCGGACTGAAGCACAGGAGGTTCCATCTGAACATTTTGAGGGTGCCAGAGCACTGGAATAGGCTGCCCAGAGAGGTTGTGGAGACAAAAATAAAAAAGCACTGTTTTTGGCAACAGCACATATAGCTTTCTCTATAGAACTCAAGTTTTCAAATAACAGAAAAAACCCCTGTGTGATAATGATTCGAATTGGAGAAAGCCTTCTCTGGAGACATTAAAAACCCGCCTGGACACATTCCTGTGTGATCTACTCTGGCGAACCTGCTTTAGCAGGTGGGTTGGACTAGATCATAGAATCACAGAATCACAGAATGTCAGGGATTGGAAGGGACCTCAAAAGATCATCCAGTCCAATCCCCCTGCCAGAGCAGGAACACCCAGATGAGGTTACACAGGAAGGCGTCCAGGCGGGTTTTGAATGTCTCCAGAGAAGGAGACTCCACAACCTCCCTGGGCAGCCTGTTCCAGTGCTCTGTCACCCTCACTGAGAAGAAGTTTCTTCTCAAATTTAAGTGGAACCTCTTGTGTTTCAGCTTGAACCCATTGCCCCTTGTCCTATCATTGGTTGTCACCGAGAAGAGCCTGGCTCCATCCTCGTGACACCCACCCTTTATATATTTATAAACATTAATGAGGTCACCCCTCAGTCTCCTCTTCTCCAAGCTAAAGAGCCCCAGCTCCCTCAACCTTTCCTCACACGGGAGATGCTCCACTCCCTTCATCATCTTCGTTGCCCTGCGCTGGACTGTCTCCAGCAGTTCCCTGTCCTTCTTGAACTGAGGGGCCCAGAACTGGACACAATATTCCAGATCCGCAAACAGAACAAATATAATTCCTCCTTCGATGTCGCCCGCGGTTTACGAGCCCCGGGGCGCCCGCCGGCTGCGCACCCGGGCCGGGCCCGGAACGCTCGGCGCGGCGCCTCCTGCCTCCCACCCGGCGCCATTAAGCCGCGGACGGGCTCGGCGCTTGCGCCCTGCGGGCGGTGGTTGGCGGCGTTCGTGGTGCGAAGATGGCGGCGTTTTCGGGTACGTGGTGGCGGGGCAGCTGGGGGGTGTCGGCTGTGCCGCCGATAGCAAAGCACCGGCGTCGCCTCCCGCATGCAGGCCCGGCGGCGCCGCGTGGGGGTGGCGGCTCCCGGTGTCCCCGCGGCGGACGGGCCCCGGTTCCGTGATTTACCACGTAGCAGGATTACGGTCGAGAGGCCTGTGGGGCTGTCGTTGCTCTTGCTGGCGCCTCGGGCTTTTGCAGGCCTTCGGCAGTGGTTATCGAAATGGATTTGCAGGTTTTAGCGAATATGTGGTGTGCTGGCATCCGGCAAACGGGGCTGCTTGGGAGTCAGGATGGTTCCTCAGGCCAACCGCTTTGTGCTGTGTGTTGCAGTGGGTAGCAAAGGGATTTTGTAGGAGCGGCTGCGTTCTGTGATATGGCTTGAAATGCAAGTCTTAACCGTAATCTAAAAGTTCACTGCCGAAGGATTCTGAGGAGGAAACATCACCGTTTGACCGTCCCCCCATGCACCCCTGTGCACACATGACAATCAGTCAACATTAGGGTAAAGTTTTAATGTATAGAAGTTTTTAATTTGCTTATTTTAACTGATTCTTTTTAACATCTAATCACGAGGGAAAATGCTAAAGCTTCTTCCATTGAGCTGCAGTTTAGATGCTAGACAGTGGAATTAATTTGGTTGTAGTTGAGGAAAATGTCATAGTGCTGTTGTTTGATTAAACCCTTGTACTTTCTGTTGACTTAATCTGTTTGAAATTCAAGTATATTAAAAAAGGGAAAAATGTAGGAATTTACGTATAATTTGGAATCAATAGCTATTTTTAATGCTATGAAGAAAAGGTTTTTTGCTTATGTAGATTGTCTGATTTTCTAGGAGTACAGGCTAAAGCCTGGAAATATTAAAGCTTTCTGCAGTCATGTTGGAAATAAAAGTGTTTCTTTTAGCATTTGTGTTACAGCAAACGGAAGAATATTTTTTGGCTGCATAAGTCAATAATGTCAGCCTAGCCCTCTGTCCGTACATGTGTATGGGATATGTGAAACCCAGCATGTGACAGTGTAAAGGCTAGCACGTAAAAGTTCCCTTTAGAAAGGTGTATATTCATATCTAAAGAAATTGATTTATTAGACTAACCCTATGCACCTGAAAATACCAACAGCAGCTAAATTGTTGTTTTGATGGTATAATACCATTGTTGGAGTTGGTTAAGACTTGCTTTCCTCTTGCCATATTGAATAGCTGCAGGTTTCTCATTTTTTTTAAGTAGAATTTGTTTATCAATGTACAAACATTATTATGTGGCTTCATATTTAACTTGTGTCTGCGGAACAACTATCAGACCTTGGTGTGTATTTGCCAGAAGGGGCATCTAAGGAAAAAACCTTTCAGAGATGGATGTGATTAGTCACTGTATGGAAATCAAAGCATTGTCTAGTTAATATATCCGCTGTAAGTGTGTAAGGCAAGATTGGGTGAAAAGAAACTTGGCTTTCTCAAATTTGAATCCTTATATGATGCAGGGTTTTTTCTGTTATTTGAAAACTCTTAGCTGTAGAGAGAGTCAGGATATTTATGATTAACAAAGTCTTCCCTGTTGTTTGTGGAGGCAGTTTCCTTCAATGTGCAAAGATAAGTGCCTTGCCCTTGAAATGGTACTCAGTTCCCAGTATGTTTGATTTGCTGCTGTATCAACACCTGCTCCTGTGCCTAGTATATGCTTGACTTACTCCACTATAAGTGGAGACAGCTGTCAAAACTCTATGTGGGGAAGGGAGAACGTTTCTTATTTATCACTTGAGTTCTATGGAGAAGGCTGCGTGTGCTGTTGCCAAAAACAATGCTTTTTTATTTTTATCTGTAGTTAGAAGTGTTGATACGTGAAAATCTTTTGCGCTATGTTGAGGTAAATAACACTGCTTGTTCCTTTTTTCTTGTGTTGCAGAGATGGGTGTTATGCCTGAGATAGCTCAAGCAGTGGAGGAGATGGACTGGCTGTAAGTAGGAATGCATTTGGACCCGGCAAAAACTAATTTGCCTTTCAGCGATATATGACATGCTTCTTAAAATACCTCTGCCGTCACATTAAAAAAAGCAGATGTGTGTTTTCCTTTGACTGTCGTTGCATCTCATGCACTTCTTTTTAGTGTGAATGACCAAAGAACACAAACTGTGACTACAATGGTAAACTTGGACAAGCAAAGCATGACCACTTATACTTCAGTGTCATTTATTTCATAAAAGCCTCTGTGCTTCTGTTTGGGTTTTTTTTGTTGTTGTGGGATTATTGGATGAAATACTGTCACATGATTGCTGCTAGTTTAGTAAATGTTTTCCAGACTGTGGTCTGAATTTGTGTTCTTCAAAGTTGATACTTGTGTGTTAGTCTTCTACAAAAGTTATTCTTCCTGGTTTTAGTTACTTGTTTGGCTAAAATATTTGACTTCAGAGCTTGTTTTGAATTGTCATTCCGAATGTTATCAGTATGGACAATCTTAGTTTATGTAGTTCTTTTCTCATATGCATGGTATTATTTAGCTGTGGCTGTCTGAAAATGGTGGTTACTTTTAGCTATCTTGACTTTCTTTTCCAGTTTTAAATAGCCACTGTGCAAGTGGCTTTAAAAATGGAACTCATTTGAAGAAAGTAGGACACGAAATAGATAACTGATCTGTTTCTTTTATAGTTTAACGTAGCGATATGAGATGTAACCCTCTTGTCAGGGTGCAGCTGAATCCACTAGTCACTTCCTGTCAAGATACAGCTCTTGGTCCACATTCTCTTTACATATGGAATCCTTTTCACTGCCTTAGCTGCAAGCCAGGAAGAATAACATTTACCTGTTATTTCCCATCTTGCAGATGACGGCGGTTTTTGTGGGTTGCTATATAAACAAAAATCCTTTCTTTTACTGGTATCATCAATTTGTGTTAATGTGTTCTTTCCTGTAGTCTGCCTACGGATATCCAATCGGAATCTATCCCGCTGATCCTGGGAGGTGGTGATGTACTTATGGTATGTGTGCAGGATAGCCCTATTCCTAGAAAGCTTGTGTCTTAATTCTTGTTTGTGTGTCAGTTCCCTCTTTCCAGAAGGGCCCATAGTTAGACTAGGTCTCTTGTCTTTCTTCGATAGGAAAGTATATTTTTCAGCTAAAAACCTCTTTGATTACCTGGTGTGTTTCCACCTGTTCTTGCAGATGGGATTCATTCTTTCTAGGCTACTCTCCTTTTTGTTATAAGCACCTGACGTGGTACATGACTGATACTGCCTAAACAAATGCTTCAGTGTCAGTAACCTTGAAGATACTAGATAGTATGCCTTGTTCATCACATCTTTTGTAGATCTCAGTGTTTTTGATTCTGTAACCAAAGTAATGCTTCCTGTAATCTTCTGTAGTGCCTCCAGAAATACAGATAGTTTTTCTGGGGGACTCTGGGAGCTTTTTTTTTGTTGTTTTTTTTTTTAAGTACTGTCAAAGTTTTCTGTGTTTGTATTCGCATCTAATTTGTGTGAAGCAATTGCATTACTCTCTAAGATTTTCTGTATTATGCAGAAGTAAAAGCAAACTTAGTTTATAGTGATTAAATAAGAACTGTAGAACAGTCCTTACAGTGTAAGTTGCAACCCTGATTAAACTCTTAATTTTTTCTTCCTACAGGCTGCTGAAACAGGGAGTGGAAAAACCGGTGTAAGTAATCCAACTTATATTAGCAGAAAGTAAATGTTTTTAAGTGGTGAGAGGGTGTGCGTGTGCTTGTGTGTACATGTATATACATGTATATGTTCTATATATATATATTTAAGCAGTACTATTAATAGTCTTTATAAATGTGTGTAGTCATGTTTTAAAGTGTCTCTGCTGAGTATTGCAACTGAAAACTAGGCTGTGTATCTGGAAATATCTGTATAAATTGTGGAATGAAAATAACTTTCCATTTTAGGCTTTTAGCATTCCAGTTATCCAGATTGTTTATGAAACGCTGAAGGACCAGATGGAAGGCAAGAAAGGGAAAGCAACGATTAAAACTGGTGGGGCAGGTAAGTTTTCATGTGTCACACTTCTCAAGCTTGGAACACTGTTAATTCATGTCAGTTCCATCACCTCCCGAAGTAAAGTTAACTTAACTTGCTATTAGATAGGTATTTTTTCCTTATTTTGGGATAGTGTAAATGAAATATCATCACCCCAGATTTTATAAAACACTGAATATAAATTTACTGGTGTAGTCATGGAAAGAACTGGGATGCATTTGAACTCAGTCTCTTTGTAATGCTCAAGGCTGGCTGATCTACACCATACTCTTCAGCGTTCTTCTGAAAGCCATACTGGTTTAGTGCATTGCAAGATGTGGAGAGGTAGTAGTGTCCATCTTAAAAAAAAGTTTTAAAAAGTCTTTCAGTTGCAGGGATAGATGAGACATCAGCAGTGACTCCACACAGTTGGTTTGGGCCTCTTAGAGGAGCTTGAGCAGAAAGCTCTTCTAGGCTCAAACTTATTTTTGTGTGGCTGGGGTAGCACTGGAGTGTGTCTTTCAATCCTGCTGTGCTGAATAAAGCTGTTACATTCCTTTTGGCGCCTAGCTAGGTTTGGAAGCTGAATAACAACATCTTGAGTTGCTGCAGATTTGAACTAGTAAACATTGAACTGAGCAAGAAATGCACAGGGCCAGAATCCACTGATATAAAATGGATTGTAACCATGATACTATCGTCACCGTTTTTGAGGGTCTATTATACATCCATTGGAATAAGCTTCCAACTTGAAAGCTGGTAACCAGGTCCAGTCTATGGTATTTATAGGTTGAGGTTTAGGTAAGTGACTGTAGCTGCCCAAACACCACTTTGAAGATGTTACAGAAGTTCTTCTCTTTCAGCTTCATTATAACTACTGATAAAGTGGTGACAGTACAGTAAAAAAAAAAAAATCTCCTTGAAATAGTGTCATGTAAATACAGTCAGTAATCCTAACTGAAATGGCATATAATTTTATAAAAAAATCCTCATGTTGCGGAACTTCTGGTTTTTACTGCAACATGTTATTTGGCATATGAAAAATGAAGTAAAATTTTACATGCTATACATGCATGTATCTTACCTCTTCAGTAATGACATTTTAACTGATACCCTGAAAAATTCCTTAATCTAAACTTGGAACAGAAATAGGAAATACATTTCAAATTTATTGCTCTTATTGTAGCTTTGGATATTTTCTAGCCGAATTTGATTGTGATTATGTGGAACTTTGGCTTATTTTATAAATGTCTTCATTGATTCAGTTGTATTTTTAAGTAACTTAATCTGTGCTCTCCTTAATGGAATAATCCAAACTTTCATAGAATACCTTTGCTAATGCATCTGTACCTCTCCTTCAAGTTGTAGGCCTTCATTTTGACCATGTATGTATTGCTTTGGAACAAAGCTGGTTCCCCAGAAAATTAAGCCAAACGCTATAGAGCCAATATGAATTTCTGATGTGAGTTTTCCAGGCTTATCATGTTGGTTTAATGCTTTTTTTGTTGCTTTCTTCCAAACCTAGTTCTCAATAAATGGCAAATGAACCCGTATGATAGAGGATCAGCTTTTGGTGAGTAGTCCTGATGGCACTTAAAATGTTTGTTTGATGAAAAAAAATAATTAACTAGAAGAAAGTATGCATGAAAATTTCTTTTAAAAGCAGTTAAAGAGGGACTTTAACTAAAATTGTCTTGTAATTTTCAGCAATTGGATCAGATGGTTTGTGTTGTCAAAGTAGAGAGGTAAAAGAATGGCATGGATGCAGAGCAACTAGAGGCGTGACTAAAGGTAATTACAAAATTATGCATTTTAGAGATTTCTAGAAGTTTCAAGTGAAATGCCCGCTTCTCACCCATTGTTAATATAGATGGTTGCATTTAAAGCTTATTAACCATCTGGGCAGGTGTGTCATTACTCAATTTATTGCTAGCTGAAGACTGGAATGACAAATACCTCTGTTTTACTGTCCTTGGGTTGTAAATTACCTTTTCCCTTATAGGGGATCGAGTCAGAGGAGACAGAATCATAGCTAGTATTAATTAGAACACATTTTATTAAGGTGTTAGTAAGAGGAAATAGCTACTCACACGGTACTTCCAGTTGTTTCCTTACACACTTCACACAGACACATGCACAATTTTCATGGTTACGTGGTTGAAGCAAGAATTGAGAGGCCAGCCATAGCTGCTTACTCGAAAGCAGAGTCACACTGATACCCCAGTGGTTCTAGATGGGTGTTCAGAAAGACCCTCAAATGGTCTAATTTCATCAGATGTGCAGATAATCCCCTAATCTGTCTGTACACAGCAGCCAGTTGGATGTGGTTCAAGTTACACAGGCAGTTGTTGGCACTAGTGCGTGCTGGTGGTCGTGTACTGATTTGGCAGAGCTTATCAGTTCTTGTGGATTCAATAGAACCACTGATCTCTCTAGCTTATCACTCATTTGGAGCCTCTCACACATGACCTCTGAGCGTGTACTTTTTCTCTCTTTTGCCTGCTGTTCTCTGATAATTGGTTTCTTCATTACTTATATAGGTACTTACACAACCTTTTCACACTAATGCAAGGGGGGATTTTGTGACACTCTTCAGTTGGGGTGGAGGTTAGATTTGCATGGTCATGGAAGTAACCAAACTGAATCACCTTGATGAAACTGAAATTTAGGTGTTGATTTAGATCCTTTCTTTGTCTTTTAAAGGGAAATACTACTATGAAGTTTCCTGTCATGACCAAGGCTTGTGCAGAGTTGGTTGGTCGACTATGCAGGCTTCACTGGATTTGGGTGAGTTTCCTTCAAAAGAAGAATCCCATAGACAGTTTTGTATTTGCATGGAATGGCTGGAGTCCTGTTGTAGTCTTGCAGAGAATGGGCCCCTTGGGAAGGATAGCAATATCAGGGAGTTTAAAACTTGTACAAGTGTTGCTCTTCCTCTAATAGGAAATCTGCTTAGGTGGTGGCAAAGTTTCTTGTCTCTTGGGACTTTCTCCCTTTTATTTCGAATTTTTAATTAAGATGACTGGAGACGAGTAAAAGCAATAAATGTACTGGTACAAAAATACTAGTTTAGGGTATATCAAAGCTAGAAGTCTTTAGTTAGCACTGTATATTATTTTTTTATGTGGTACCATTAGAGGTTTCAGTTGCTGATACAATGAGGAAGAAACGTAACTTGTCATCCAAAAGACAAAAAGCTGTGCTTTGTCTTGTCTTTAGGCACTGATAAGTTTGGCTTTGGCTTTGGTGGCACTGGTAAGAAATCTCACAACAAGCAATTTGACAGCTATGGTGAGGTAAGGTTCAATTGCTTATTGGTAGAAATCTTATGAAAAGTTTTGCGTGTTGGTTCTGTGCTGTAACAATCGTCTTGTAATAGTGCTAATTTTTAAGGGGAAGTCACTGGACAAAATTACCGTGAAATATTGAAGGATTTTTGGATTAGAGCACATTAACAGGTTTAACAAAAGCTATTGTCAGCTTGAGGCATGTGATTGTGGCTAGACCGCAAATATATTGACACTTGTTTAAAAGATAAACCTTTGCTGTGTGTTACAGCTTGGAGGTTAACTAATCTCTTAGATTTATTTCTTGACTTAATTTCAGCGTTAGCTCAAACAATGCCAGGCAGCCTTGTATACCTTGGTGATTGTCTAAGTGAGTGCATTGTATCCTGTTTACTGGTAGTTAAAGTAGAAGTAAACACACAACTCTCCAGTACATCAAAACACAAATGTTAATAAGATGTAATTAGTAATGCTCTGTTTCACAAAATCACAGAATGTTAGGGATTGGAAGGAACCTCGAAAGATCATCTAGTCCAATCCCCCTGCCAGAGCAGGAACACCCAGATGAGGTTACACAGGAAGGCGTCCAGGCAGGTTTTGAATGTCTCCGGAGAAGGAGACTCCACAACCTCCCTGGGCAGCCTGTTCCAGTGTTCTGGGCTGCAAGGCGAGGTGGTGGAGTTTCTCTTTACGTGAGAGAGCAACTACAGTGTATTGAGTACTGTCCAGGGGCAGATGAGGAGCGAATTGAGAGTCCGTGGGTAAGAATTAAGGCGCAGGCTGGCAGGGGTGATACTGTTGTTACAGGCCACCAGATCAGGGTGAGGAAGTTGATGAGGCCTTCTACGGGCAGCTGAGAGCAGCCTCACAGTCACAGGCTCTGGTTGTTATGGGGATTTTAACTTCCCTGATGTTTGCTGGAAGGACTACTCAGCCAGCCAGCCACAGTCCAGGAGGTTCCTCCAGTGCATTGATGACAACTTTCTGATGCAAATGGTGGAAGAGCCGACTAGGAGAGGTGCACAGCTGGATCTCATCCTTACTAACAAGGAGGGTCTGGTTGAAGCAGTAAAGGTTGAGGGCTGCCTTGGCTGCAGCGACCAAGAGATGGTGGAGTTCAGGATCTCGTGTGGCGGGAACAGAATACCAAGCAGAATTGCAACCCTGGACTTCAGCAGGGTGAACTTTGGCCGTTTCAAACAATTGCTGGAGGAAATCCCATGGACAAGGCCGCTTGAAGGCAAAGGGGCCCAAGATAGTTGGTTAGCATTCAGGGACTGCTTCTACCAAGCTCAAGATCAGAGCATCCCGACATGTCGGAAGTCAAGGAAGGGAGCCAGGAGACCTGCTTGGTTAAACAGGGAACTGCTGTGCAAGCTCAAGTGGAAGAGGAGAGTTTACAGATCATGGAAGGAGGGGCTGGCCACTTGGGAAGAATATAAGGCTGTTGTCAGAGGATGTAGGGAGGCAACTAGGAAAGCTAAGGCCTCCTTAGAAGTAAACCTGGCGAGAGGGGTCAAGGACAACAGGAAGAGCTTCTTCAAATACATGGCAGATAAAACTAGCACCAGAGGCAATGTAGGCCCACTGATGAATGGGCTGGGTGCTCAGGTGACAGAAGATACAGAGAAGGCAGAGTTACTGAATGCCTCCTTTGTCTCTGTCTACTCTGCCGAAGGCTGTCCTGAGGAGCCCTGTATCCCTGAGGCCCCAGAGGAAGTCAGAACAATGGAGGAGTTTGCCTTAGTTGATGAGGACTGGGTTAGGGAGCAATTAAGCAATCTGGACATCCATAAATCCCAGATGGGTCCAGATGGAATGCACCCACGGGTGCTGAGGGAGCTGGCTGAAGTCATTGCTGGACCGCTCTCCATCATCTTTGCTAAGTCTTGGGAAACAGGAGAGGTGCCTGAGGACTGGAGGAAAGCAAATGTCACTCCAGTCTTCAAAAAGGGCAAGAAGGAGGACCTGGGTAACTATAGACCGGTCAGCCTCACCTCCATCCCTGGAAAGGTGATGGAACAACTTATCCTTGGTGCCATCTCAAGGCACATGAAGGATAAGAGGGTCATTAGGGGCAGTCAGCATGGGTTCACCAAGGGGAAGTCATGCTTGACCAACCTCATAGCCTTTTATGAGGACATAACCAGGTGGCTAGATGATGGCAAAGCAGTGGATGTGGTCTATCTTGATTTCAGTAAAGCATTTGACACAGTTTCCCACAGCATCCTTGCTGCTAAATTGAGGAAGTGTGGACTGAATGATTGGGTAGTGAGGTGGGCTGTGAACTGGCTGACGGAAAGAAGCCAGAGAGTCGTGGTCAATGGGGCAGAGTCTAGTTGGAGGCCTGTATCTAGTGGAGTACTAGACCATAACTATTCAATATATTCATCAGCAACTTGGATGAGGGACTGGAGTGCACTGTCAGCAAGTTTGCTGATGACACCAAGCTTGGACAAGTGGCTGACACGCCAGAAGGCTGTGCTGCCATCCAGCGAGACCTGGACAGGCTGGAGAGTTGGGCGGGGAAAAATTTAATGAAATATAACCAGGTCAAGAGTAGAGTCTTACATCTGGGTAGGAACAACCCCAGGTTCCAGTATAAGTTGGGGAACGACCTATTAGATAGCAGTGTAGAGGAAAGGGATGTGGGGGTCCTGGTGGACAGCAGGATGGCCATGAGCCAGCACTGTGCCCTTGTGGTCAAGAAGGCCAGTGGCATCCTGGGGTGTATTAGAAGGGGGGTGGTTAGTAGGTCGAGAGAGGTTCTCCTTCCCCTCTACTCTGCCCTGGCGAGACCTCATCTGGAATATTGTGTCCAGTTCTGGGCCCCTCAGTTCAAGAAGGATAGGGAACTGCTGGAGAGAGTCCAGCACAGGGCAACGAAGATGATGAAGGGAGTGGAGCATCTCCCTTACGAGGAAAGGCTGAGGGAGCTGGGTCTCTTTAGCTTGGAGAAGAGGAGACTAAGGGGTGACCTCATTAATGCTTGTAAATATATAAAGGGTGGGTGTCATGAGGATGGAGCCAGGCTCTTTTTGGTGACAACCAATGGTAGGACAAGGGGCAATGGGTACAAACTGGAACACAGGAGGTTCCGCTTAAATTTGAGAAGAAACTTCTTCTGGCTGTTGAGTTGCGTTTGCCATTAGAACTGTTACTTTAACGTACGCTTCTGAAAACATCTACTAGGAATACCTCTGGTGGTTTTTGTGTAGTGTGCCAGTCGAGAGTTCAGATGTTTAAGCAGAATTTGTATAAATATGAATAATACAGCAGAAACTCAAATGTGTTTGTGGTATTAATGAACTCTCAATGCCACAAAACTCAACAACTTTTATGACTATTGTATATTTTTTTTTATAGTAGTGACTTCTGAGCTGTTGAATTAGATGCACTTTGCAATAAAATCTGTATATTATATACCTTTACAATCAACCGATTTCAACATATTTGAATGAAGTACTTAAGTATGCATAACATGCATATGGTTGGTCTTTTGGTATAGCCAAAATGTAGGTTTCTGTTACCATGTTTGGTGCTCTAAGCTTAGATTACGTTGGCTAATAAATGCATGATTAATGCACTTTTCCATAATACAGAGTACTTCCACGTAAATTACTTAAATTTATCATTGTCAAAGTGTTTGGCTTTAAAGTAAATTTAAAACAGCAGTAAATGTTTAAATATCAAAGATAAATTGGGCAGTTCACTGAAGATTTCTAATCAAATAAAAATATGCATGATATTTACAGCAGTATTATTGGAATAAATTGAACTTGCTTCTCTCAAAAAATAGCATTTAGCAGGGAGAAGTGGTAAAACTGTAAAAGTTGACAGAATGTAAGTTTTCTCAGTTCACTGAACACTTAAATCTCTCAGCCTCACAAATTTCTTTTTGTTACAGGAATTCACTATGCATGATACAATTGGGTGTTATCTAGACATAGATAAAGGACAAATAAAATTTTCCAAAAATGGTAAGTTTTATTCACTTTTTTCTTTGGAATTTTATTGGGATGCTTGTATTGGGGGAGAGGCAGGGAGAAGGATGCACACACATGCAGAGTCTCACTGAACTAATGCTGCTTTCAGGGAAGGACCTTGGCCTTGCATTTGAAATCCCACCACACATAAGGAACCAGGCACTTTTTGCAGCTTGTGTACTGAAGGTAACTTAGGAGTATCACAGATGTGTAAGATCATGAAAATTGTTCTAGTTTTGGTAACTAATACTTAAGTATAAAACTTGCATAGTGACCCACAGTTACTGTGGTTGTGCTTGTGCACTCTCTGTTTCCTTTGGTCTCCCAGTATTTCACTACTGGAGTGGTAACCGCACTCTGTTAGCTTTGACTAGTACTGTTCAAGTTAAATATCGAATATTTCAGTTCAAATTTAAATACTTAAACTTGAATATAAGGGTAGAATAGCATAGATAAGTAATTCCTAATACCAGTACTATCTTGCTTGTCTTGAACTTAGATACACTGTGATTCAAGGGATATAAACAAGTAACTTGAAAGTGCCAAAATTCCTGTTTTGTTTATTCTCAGTGTTACAGTAGTGTAGTAGTTTGTGTCTTTCTGGAGTTAGTCTCTCTAGGAAGATCTCTTACTGACTGAAGGTTTTAGCAAAACATTTTGGTGGTCAGAGAAATGTACCAGTCCAAAAGGTTTCCATGTTTCTGTAAATGTGGGAATGTTTTGATGTAGAAGAGTTTTAAGAGCTGGAATCATGTACAAAATATCTGGCAGGTTTTAAATGACTTGGGGAAGAAGAGTGTGTAAGATGGGAGAAAACAGCACCTTCTCATTGTTTAGCTGGCTTCTCATAGGGAAATAAATTATGGAATTGTTTCTCATTTTATGGGGTCTCTTGAATCTGTATGACACAACTTTGTTGAAATCTAGAATGCTGAATTGAAATTCAATTTTGGTGAAGAAGATTTCAAGTTTCCACCAAAAGATGGCTACATGGGTCTTTGCAAGGCTCCTGATGGTAATGTTGTAAAATCACAACACTCAGGTAGGTTAGATTTTTAAACTTCTCTCAGTTCTATATTTGGATTGTGTTACAGAGCATTTTTTGATACTTTAACTGCTTAATTCCTGCTGTACTCAAAGTCATACAATGATTTTACTGGTAGCAACATTAGTGCTTTTTTAAAGTATTCCAAATTTTCTTCATCTTAAACCGGAAATAGTCTAATATTTTGAAATTAGAAATGCATCAGATGATAAAAAGAGAAGTTCAGCTAAGTTACTCAACAATATCATCTTAAAAATAAGTGTGTGTGTGTTTAAGATCTGCACTGAAATTAATTATACTGCATGGCCAGTATACAAAGATTCACTTGTAATCTCTGAATATTAAGATGAAGGTATTCATAGTTGAATGAGTGATAATATTGCCCTTTAACGGAGCATTTAGAATCATGAGGCTTTAGATCATTAGTAAACAGTCCAAGTTTGTTTCTAGTTAAAAATTCCAGGATAGGAATGTAGTTTGCCTTAATGGCACTTTTTTTTTTTTTTTTTTTTTCAATTTAGGAAGTGCCCAAGTGGTTCAAACACAAAACCTTCCAAATGCTCCAAAAGCATTGATTGTAGAACCATCAAGAGAACTGGCAGAACAAACTTTGAACAATGTGAAGCAGTTCAAAAAATATGTCGATAATCCCAAATTAAGGTAACAGTGCATCTGTTATAAGTGTATTTGTGGTATTGTCCATGGACATAATTTTGCAAGGGATGGGCGATGTTCCTCTTCATAGCTAAGTGGACCTTAATCTGCAGTGCTGCTGATAATAGCCTCAGTAATATCTGCTACCAACTGACCTTCTGACTTTTCAGCTACAGTTAGACCAGTCAGGGGTTTTTTGATGTGTTTTATTTATGGACTATATCTCTCTGATATGACAAATATATTTTTTTTTCCTGCAGATTATCAAAGGTGTATGATACTTAATGTTTTTAATCAAGAAATGCACATCTGCTTACTGCCTTTCTTTTCTGACCATCTTCCTGTCCCACCTTCTCCCCCTACCCTAATTTTGTTTGTTTTTCATCTCCAACAAATAGTTACATGCAAGGTCTGCTCTGTTTACATTAGTGTGCTCACAGGACAAATGTTACAGTGATTAGCATGGGGGTGCAATTCTGAAAAATGAATTGTCTACAAGCTGCTTTGCTGTAAAGATTTTTCGCTTTTGACTGTGCTTACGAATCTTAAACGTCTCCATATTCTAAACCGCAATCAATTTACAAGAGTGCTTTTACTGGAATTGCAGGGGAGTACCAGTGGGGAGAGACAAGCTATGATGTAACATTCACTTAGTTTACTGTTGTTTGCATTTTTAGCTTTCAAGAACACAAGCAGCTGATTAAACTAACTTATGTTTGAGATTTTTTTTTAAGGAACAGATTCTTTTGTAGATGAAATTGGTTAAGGTGTTAATGTGTTTAGTACAATAGCAATAAAGTAATCAAATTCAAATACAATTTGGTAACAAAACTTTCACTTCTCGAATAATGTATGGTATACTACATATGAAGGGGATTAATTTTAAAATAATTTTTTTCCTATTCTTTTATTCTGAAAGTTACTGTTCAGAGCATCAACTACTAATAAAATAATCAATCTTCAGCCAGATGTTCAATGTATCTTCTGAATGTAATAAACTAGCAGAAGTGAAAATATGTTGATGTAATTTTAGGGAACTGTTGATTATTGGTGGGGTTGCTGCAAGAGATCAGCTCTCTGTACTGGAACAAGGAGTAAGTTGTATTTTTGATCATATGATTTGGGTTCTGAATAACACCTGCTGTTGCTAGAGGATAGTAACAGTGCTTCTTGTAACTCCTGTAAACCTGATAAAAAGAAATTATGCAGTTGATAGCAAGCTCATCTTGCCCTGGTCTAGCATCTGTTGCTTTACATCCATGACAACTGTCAATTGACTAAGCTTATAGTGCTTAGTCAAATTCTGTTGAAGCCTGAGTACTTCTGAAAATTTTAAAATGAAGGTGTAATTTTTAGCCCATTTTATCCCCATTTAAAAATGGATCTGTTTGTTTGGCTTCAGATAACAAAGTTTCACAGGCTGGAGGGCAGGGGAGGGGAGAAGGGAATAGCGTCACAACACTTCCCAAAATAAGGGAAGGCTTCCTACCTAAAGCAGATTCTGCTAATGAATTGAACTGGTCATAGAACTGAAATGCAGGTTGTCCAGGGAGGTTGTGGGATCTCTGTCTTTGAAGATACTGAAAATTTTATTGGGCAGCTGCCTAAAGCAACTTGGAAATTGTACTTGATTTGCATATGATGGTGGGAGTGGAGACCAGATCACCTCAGGAGAACCCTCTAATGCAAATGACTCTGGGTTTCTATGAAGTTATAATTAATAGGAAATAGGGCATCATACTGATAATTGTCTCATTCTTAAATTTAGATAAAGCTGGTGATGCCTCTAGTTAGTTATGGGACCAATTCATACTCTTACGTATTTCATAGGTGGATATTGTTGTTGGAACTCCTGGAAGACTGGATGACCTGATCTCAACAGGAAAGCTTAATTTATCTCAAGTTAGATTCCTGGTTCTGGATGAAGCTGTATGTAAAGAACTAAGTGATATTTAAGTTTTCTTCTTAAATGCAATATGACATTTCCTAAACGAGTCAGTGAAGCATCATTGTTCTACAGCATTTGGTACTTCAGTGGAACAATTAGCTACCTATAGGCTATTCCAGATTTTCTTGTTGTTTGTAACCATAGTAACCTATGTATTTTTTTTTTCCCCCTCTTAGCTGCTCTGGTAAAGCTGTTTGAATTTTTTCTGATAGAGAAATCTATTTCAGGCTGTATTCACAAGGTAGTGAAGTCTCTCCCTGTCACTGTACAGGAAGCTTGAAAGGCCAAAGGCAAGAGAAGAATTTTTTATTTCCCAGCAGGTCTTGAAGCCAATGAATGTTGTAGTCAATATGCTGTGAAATGAGTGCCCATCTCTCTGATCTGTTATAGTACAACTGAATATTCACAAAGACGAAATGCCTTGGGGTATTATTTAGGAGAAGCTGCTGAGACAGATGTTCAATTTCTTGTGAAACACAGCAGCTCTACTTGTAAATACTCCAAATTTTTACTTTTTTTTTTTTTTTTTTTTTTTTTTTTTTTTTTACTCCTTAGTAATAATATCCCAGCCAGGCATTGATCTGTCCAGCTAATTAAAAAAGAGAACTTCTGAGATTACAAATGTATTGCTTATTTAACTCAAGTGTATAGACTGAGAAATGAGAAACAAGAATTGCAGCTTTATCTCTTTTATTCCCATGTAGGATGGCCTTCTCCTCCAAGGTTATTCAGATTTCATAAACAGGATCCACAGTCAAATTCCTCAGATAACTTCAGATGGAAAAAGGCTTCAGGTATAAAATTTGTTTGTGGTTTTGGGTTTGAGATTTGTGTGTGTGTGTAGTGTGCACTGCTTTCAGTTGTTGACTATTACACGGTGTGGAGCATGCTTGTTTGAAGTAGAGTTTGTTATACCTCTAGTCCAAAACTAACACCTTCATTGCATTCAGTGATTGCCTGTGAGTATGTATTTTATAGGATCCTAGATCCTGAACCCCAGTATTTGGCAGTATTTGAGTTATTTAGAGATAAACATATCTGAAAAATAAGTGACTACATATGTTATAATTTCTCATGCTCTAATACTCTTGATTCATCAGCTGTCAGTAATTCTGCTTTCTTCCTCTTAAATGGTTGGTTTTTTGTAAGAGAATAGTTATTTATTTTGTATTTTGACTCTTGTCATCTGGGTGATTCCTGTGATGAGGAAAGCCAGTTGGAGTGTCCTTCCATTGTACTACATTATGCTGTTAAACTACATAACATTCTTCTAGTTCTGTGCTGATGGTTTTTGGTGGGAGAATCTGATCTTCAGTGGCATCCATATGGCTTTTTTCTTCTCAGGTGATTGTGTGTTCTGCAACACTACATTCTTTTGATGTGAAAAAACTGTCTGAAAAGATCATGCATTTTCCCACCTGGGTTGATTTGAAAGGAGAAGATTCTGTCCCTGAAACTGTACACCATGTAGTTGTGCTTGTAAATCCAAAAACTGACAAACTCTGGGAAAGACTTGGCAAGAATCATATCAGAGTAAGTGGTCTGTAGGTGAAAATTAAGATTATTTGCCCACTTTTACTTCTTTAACCTTCAGAATTGGGTTCTAATGTTGTAAGATCTTTGTTAACTATTGAAACAGCTTAGTCTATCTGAATTTTATTTTTTTTCCCCACAATAGTCAGCATCATGATATTGGTGATGGCATAACACTGCTTCTGAACAGCTCAGTCTTACAAACATTATTGAGGAAGATCTTGATAGAGTAACGGTCTGATTTGTACTAGAGAACAGTGGCGCTGCGCTGGTTTTTCACAGCTAATGGTCTGTGGCCTAACCGTAGTTAGTACCTGTCTTTTCTGATTGATTGGGAAGATGTAAACCTTCCAACATACATCATTCTCTAAAGTAGTTTTGTCTCTAACCCGTGTGAGATGAGCAATTAAAACTTAAACTACATTTGAGACCCAAGTTTAAATTCTACATTAACTTGCCGCCTATTCATGTGAGATGGTGGTGTTTGTTGTTGAAGTTGTTAATTTTCAAGTTCTGAATTATCTGGGACTGTAACTAATTCTCAGCACCTCTTACACAGTTGCAATCAATAAGTTTTTTTTTTTAACCCCTTGTTATCTCTGGAACATCCTTTTGTTTGGTCTGTTGAAGCCTCTTCATTAAGCCTTAGCATTAATTTATTTCTCTTGGGTTTTAGGTTTATATCTGATTCAGCCTAGCATAGGGAAAAAGATAAGGAACAACTGTTGTTTATATGATTTAGCTGTGTTTATAGTACATTGTTTTCAGTTTGGTGTTTGTTTAGGTCTTTTTGGTTGGTTGGCTTTTTTATTCATCACTTTGTTTACAGTTGATTTCTATCCAGTGTCTACATAAATTATTTTATTGTCTTATGAACAAGTTTTGTGCTTATACTCAAGACTTTAACTAAAGGTAGATTAGCTAGTGTGATGGGAGAACAGAATGCTAAGATTACTTTTAAACTTTCAATTTCTTGCTAATTGTAAGTTAATAGAGTTAAGTATTTCCTTTGTGAATTGACTTGGGGGATTTGTTTGTTTGTTCGTTTTTTCTAGACTGATGAAGTACATGCAAAAGACAATACACGACCTGGTGCTAACACTCCAGGTAATTGGCAACACTAGTTAAGTAATAGCATGTGAAATAATCCTGTAAATGCTTTGAAGTAGAGCTAAATTATAGTAGATATGGGCCTTGAGTCATGTTCCTCCAAAATTTTCTTTCTGCGTTTTTGTAGTTGTGAAGAGGAATGTGTTTCTGTAATTATGGGAGAGAGAAAAAGACTTGAATATGTATTTTGCAGGTATATAAACAATGTGTTTGGTGTGCATAAGTAACTGAAACTCTTGAGTAGTTTTGTTCTTTCTGTATTATATTACCTTGGAGCAGGGGCGCATGGTGAGGAGAAAAGCAAACCGAAGGTGGAGCTCACTTGCTCTGCAAATGAAAGTTTAACTGTCTACTAAAAGGCTAGAGGAAAACTTGGAATGTATGCCGCTCCAAGTCTCTTCATATTGTTAAACAATTTGAGTGAAATAACGTCTTTACTTTTACTTAGAAATGTGGTCTGAAGCTATTAAAATTCTAAAAGGAGAATACACCGTTCGGGCAATCAAGGAACACAAGATGGACCAAGCCATTATTTTCTGCAGGACTAAAATAGATTGTGATAATATGGAGCAGTACTTCATCCAACAGGGTGGAGGTAATATTTTTCTCAAAAACCTTATTCTGCTCACTTTTCTGTTTATTTCAAAGCCAAAATTGTATGATACAGGTCACTGATGTTACGACACCACACAAATAAAATTGTGCTTAAGTCTTTTGACACACTGACTAGGCATAAAAGTCAGGGTTATGGTAGGAAGGGGTGCCCTTTGTGGGAGCGGGCAGTGAACTGCCCTGTACATGTTCCAGACAGCTCTGAAATGGCTGGAAATAACCCATTGTGCACCAAAACTTAAACCAATGAGAGGGAGCCTGTGGTGTCTCTGCTGAAATGTGTATAAGAAAAAGTGATAGTTGCTGGGGACAGGAGACACAGGAAGAAACGTGTACAAAGGTGCACACATAAGGAGACGTGGAAGGAGAAATGTGAGAGAGAACACAGGAGGACACTAAAAGGGGATGTGTGAAGAGAAAGGTGAAGACACACGTGTAGAAAAACCAGAGAAGTTTAGGAAGGAGTGAGGAGACGTGCCTGCACACACCTCTGGGGAGGAGGGAGGAAAGGTGTTTGTTTAATTTTGTCTTGTTTTCCCCCAATGCCTCTATCGCTAACAAGTTTATGTTAATTGGTAATAAATTAAGTGAAATTCCCCTGAGATTACTTTTTGTCTGTAAAATGTACTTTTTTCCGGTTCCGTGTGGTGTTGTGTCATAAATTATATATGATGTTATTAATGCATAGCAACTCTTTCAGGCCCTGACAGGAAGGGACATCAGTTCTCATGTGTCTGTCTCCATGGTGACAGAAAACCTCAAGAAAGAAAGCAAAACCTGGAAAGATTTAAGGTGATGCAGCACATTCTTGAAGGCTTTTCCCTCACTTCCCGATATCTGAAATCATCTTAATTTGTGTTGCTAGTTCTTTGTTTAAGTGAAATTGCGTTTGTGTGCTCTATGACTCACTTCCTAAAATTCTGTGAGGCACCATTTCTGTAGGTGGAAATCTATACTGTCAATATGACCTTTGAGTTTTCATTGAGAGGATAGATGGGCTTACTTATAACTTAAATTTAAGCTTGGTAACAGATTACATTGTATTTTAAAGTCTTTGGTTCCTGAATATTAAAAAAAAGTTATGTAGATATTACACAGTTTGCTTTTGATTAAGCTATTCATCAATTTATATTTGCTTTATGCTGTTGAGGAAAGAAACAGGGATGTAAATTGACCGAGCAGTTCATGCTCAAAAAGCACAATTCCACTGTGGAAGGGCTTTATTTGAAGTGTTCCTAAATGTACAGAGGCACTTCCAGATGAAGTAAATGCAAAAGACTACTGTCTTGTTGCCTGGGATTTTGTTTGGTTTATTTAGCACAACACTTGTTTACAACTTTGTTTTTGTAGAGGGGCGATGTCCGTTTCTTGATCTGCACAGATGTTGCTGCTAGAGGAATTGATATTCATGGTGTTCCATATGGTAAGACTTAATTTTTAAACTAAGCTATTGAATTGCATACAGTTTCACTGCATTTGCAGTCCTGTCAACTATTTAAAACAGGTATATGACTTAGAGCTTCATTTTAAAAAGTCGTAGATGTTAAAGGCTTGAACTGGGCAACTTTAATTTGATTGTTCACCATACCTTCTGAAATACATGGTGTTTTACATTGCTGGGGATTCTTCATTTGTTTTTCTGCTGTTGTCAAAATATAATCATGGAGGAAGCAGTTTTATAGTGAAAGCCTCAAGTGTAGATATTGTGGCTAATAACACCTGTTACTGCTGTAGTAGAACATAAAGGGCTAAGGAGAAGTATTGCACCAATCAAAATAATATTTATTTTAGGTGTCTGATCTGTGACCTTAGCTCGTATATTTAAAAAAAAATCTTGTATTCTCTGTGGATTGTATTTTATACAGTTATCAATGTCACACTCCCTGATGAAAAACAGAACTATGTTCATCGAATTGGGAGAGTAGGCAGAGCTGAGAGGTATGTGCATATTCAAAGTAGTCACCATGTTTTCTTGATATTTCATTGTTGTTGTTTCATAAGTTGGCAACAGTTATTGAAGCACATTTTTCTCTCTCTCTTCTCCCCTGATTTTTCAGGATGGGTTTGGCAATCTCTCTTGTGGCAAAAGAGAAGGAAAAGGTAATTAGACTGCAAAGAAAAATTGAACAGACGTTATTTACTGAGGTTCTGTCTGCAGCTGATGTCTGACTCTAATATCCTGCATTGGAAAACTGCTCGTTCGTTCTTGCTTAATTGAAAGGGAATTTAAATAAATATCTGAATTCTTTTTCATGCTATAATTAATCAAAATGAAGGTACCAAACCATATCACAAAGTTTAGAAGTTGTTTTCCTTTATTTCTAGGTTTGGTATCATGTGTGCAGTAGTCGTGGAAAAGGGTGTTATAATACTAGACTGAAGGAAGAAGGAGGTTGTACCATATGGTACAATGAGATGCAGGTAAATGTTTTGCTTAACCAGAATGTTCTAACTTTGTGGGATATAGTTCTTGTTTTAGCTGTGTTGCTGAAGCACAAAGCTAATTTTGGTGTGTTTATAACCTTTTCTCATTTCTTCTTCAAATGGAATCAAACTTTGCAAGTTATGTAAAAAATAAGTTATTTCTTTAATTATAAAAGCTTATTTTAATATTCTTAGCCAATTCTATTGGAGTCTTATTTTCAGCTTCTTTAAAGTTATCCTAATGAAATGCTGTTAAGAGTTACAAGATATTAGTTTATGTGTTTTTGTTTAAATGGTTTCTTACAAAACTCTTAAGTAACATAAAATGTTTGTTCCTCTAACTCGGAAATAGTGTGTTGCTTAAGTACATTTCCATTGGCATTTGTGTACCAACTATGAATACTTGTTAAACTCACAGTGCTTCCCTTCTTTCTACATTAAAGAAGGGTAAATGAAATATCTGTGGTAAAATAAGCATGCACTGTGAGCTCTTAATATAAAATACACTCACATAATTAGGGTAGTATGTAAAATGTTTCTAGGTAATGTAAAAACATTGTTGGAAATAAACTTGTGTAGTCCATTTGAGCAAAAATGTGTTAGTCTTTGGTGTCTGTGGTGAAATTGTTTTCTGTGTATAGTTCCTGTTGAAACTACTTGAATGTGACTGTTCAGAAGTCTTAGTTTACAATAGTACCTAAAGGCTTTTTTTTTTTCTTTTTTTAGTTGCTGGGGGAGATTGAAGAACACTTAAACTGCACTATTTCCCAAGTTGAACCAGATATAAAAGTACCGGTAGATGATTTTGATGGTAAAGTTACATATGGGCAGAAAAGAGCTCTGGGTGGTAAGTAACAAACTACTCTTGAATTACTTTGCTGTGCAATGCTCTGCATTTGTTACATGCAGCCTATGGGTTGCAAGTCGCCGAAGTGTGTGTATGCCTGTGTTTCTGTTTTGTTGTTGGTGGTTTTTTTTTAACAAGTTAACAAAGTTGCTTTAACTTTCTGAATGACTGTCACTGAGCATTGTCAGTTCTGCTGAAAAATGGCCTTGAACACATTATTTAGATTGGGTCTGTTTTGGCAGGTGGACTGTATAAAGGCCATGTGGATATTCTGGCACCTACGGTACAAGAGTTGGCTGCCCTTGAAAAGGAGGCTCAGACGTCTTTCTTACATCTTGGCTATCTTCCTAACCAGCTGTTCAGAACATTCTGATTGTGCCACACTTGAGACAAGCTTGAGTTAATAAATGCTCTGCCCTGCAAATACAAAAATCCCATACCATCTCTCAGTAGCAGTAGTTAGAAAAGAATTAAAATTACATATACTTCTTGCATGATGAACAGTGTGTTCAGCATTGTTAACTCTGTGTTAGCTGTTGTCTTGATAAATAAAACACGTCAAAAGATGAAATGGTTGAGTTTTTTTTGCTCTTCTTTTGCCTTGCCTTGAGGATTAATTTGCAGGGTCACTCTTTGCATTATTGAAAATACAAGTATAGTTAAGCAAATCTGGAAGAAGGAGAGTTTAATTTTATGCAGAATACATGTAAAATCTACTTAACTAGCTGTGTACTGTAATTTTTCATGCTGGGCATTTTAAAGATGCATCCACATTCACACAGCTGTTTAAGATATTGAAGAAGAAGAAGAAGAAATAAAAAACAACTTCCTGAAGTATGTATTTGAAGCTATTGGTTATCGTAAAACCTTCAATCTAGCCTGATAACTGCATTTTGGTTCCATACTACTAGACTTCTCAAAGTTCATGTGTCTTAAATTTCTAAAATAATTCCACAATACTCCAAGTTCATAGGGAAGTAACACGCTTGTGTTGAAGCGATTTCTAAATCTTCAGGAAAGGTTTTTCATACAGCAGTGTAAGTTGAAGTACTTAATGCTTTTTGTGCTGTTTTCAGGCAGGTTGAATTTGTTTAGATGAAGTTACTGTGGTCTGATTCAGTTTGGGTTTTTAGCTTCCTTTTTTCTCTAGTGACTCGTCTAATGATATTTAAAAACTTCAGTGACTTTGCCCACAAATTGTCACCTAAATATCAAAGGTCATTGGAGATGCCTGACAACGCAGAATTAAAATAACTTTTTGCCTTCCTCATGAAAACTTCTAGTCACGAAACATTTGGATTTAGTCCCCTTTGCAGTAAACCATGAAAACTAGATTAAATTCAGGTTGTGAATTTTTTTTGTGTGTGTAGTGTTGCCTGGAGGGGGCAGACAGAGTCCTAGGTATTATAATAAAATATATAGATTTCTCGTCAAGTTAAACAAATGTAAGTATTAAATTTAGTATGACGATGGTGTTATCTGATCATCAACTAGTCACTGTAGAATCCTTTCTTTAATACCTTTTGTATACTTTAAAACTGAGAGGGGAAGAGGAAGGCACACAATGCTTGTCATTAGAACTTGGTAAGAGAAAGTTTTGCCATTTGTTGTATTGGTCTTGTTGGACAAGAGTAATGAAATTTGTTGGCCTTAAAGCAGTGCCTAAAATAATTCTAGATAGAGGAGAAAACAGATCATGCATGTTTCCATATTGAAGCTGAGAGTTAAAACAGTTTCATCTAGTTTAAAGTGTGCATATTATATAATTAATTGGGGATCACTTTTATATCGGGGGGGAAATGGTAGGTACGTAGAATCAAAATATTACCAGCACTGATCTTTTTGTTAGAGTCTAACGTTTATTATATATCTGCTACGTGTTCAAAGTACTGATATCTTACAAAATTACTTGTTGGGGATCCACACTTCAATGAATGATTACAAATTATGACTGTTGAGCATGAGTTCCTTTCATTCCTCAAAATGAAAGTTGCTTTAGGTTTATAACATTAGACATGCCGTTACTTATTTAAAATTTGTATTTCCTTGATGTAGGAGCTGAAATTACTAAAATGGCCTAATGTATACTTGTTTTCAGGAGGATTGTGCCAATGTGCCTTCAAACATTGCAGCACGAGGGAGGTACAAGGGAAAGAGTTTCTGGTTGAGAACATTTGAGGGTTGGCTGACATGTCAAGAACTGAACTGTATCTTGTGCTGAACAACAGAAAATCCCTGGTGCCCTAATGATCTCTAGGAAAAGTATTTAGGTGAGATGGCACATAAACTACTTGCAGTTGTTTTGAGGGATGTGGTCTGGGGTTTTTATATTACTTTAGTTATTGCTGTCTTAAGGTACTCTAAACATGAACTTTCTGGAAAACATCACATTTTTCCAGAAAGCAAGAAAGTTTATTAAAAAAAAAAAGTAAATTGAATTATACCAAATTAAGTTCAGACAGTAGTCCATGGCATTAAGTCACTGGATGTTCCCTGTCTTATTTTTATTTCAGAATCCACATGCCTTTACACCTAGTAATGTTAAGTGATAAGCCATATATAGCTAGATAGGCATGATTGCAGTTAAAAGCTTTAACTACCTTTCATGAACCAAGCACTGACTTGCTTTCACATCCACACTCAAGATATGAAGATGTTTTTGCATTGAAAGGTAAAGACAACAAATGTGTAAGAACAGAATTTCCTAGGGTCATGTGATGTTGTACATCTCGTCATTGGGAATATTCCAAGTGATATTAAAAAAACCCCCAATTATCCTTGAAATTAAGTACCTAATCTGTGTGTTTATACATACATGTGTATACATGTGTAGGCTGTTCAGAATATGCATAATACATGTATATGATTGGGGGGATGGATGTTCTAAATGTGATTTTTGTGGTAGGTGACTAACCACTGATTGCCTCTTGATGGTGCTGATGTTTCACATACGGCTCGAGAGGCTGTTCCTCTACCAGCCTCCTGCTTCCAACTGGGTCAATTATATTCTCCTGATTCTTTTCTCCTTAGAAACAAACAAACTCCTTAAACAAAAAAAGAACGTAAAGCTGTTAGAACTGTTTGTGTGGAGCACAAGCTCACAATGAAGGGCTCTTGCTTCACTGGCTGACTTCTTGTCACAGCTTGAATAAACACGCAGTTTAAGCTGTTAGGATGGTTAATCCACTAACTTCTGTTTTACATGGCTTATTCCTTGTCTGGATACAACGCTAATTCTTGCTACTGTACATGTCAAAACTGTTTATTTTTCTTCTCAGTGTTGATTTCTAGGGCTGGCTGACTGAAAGCAGCAGAAAACGTTAGGCTTTTCTAAGTGCCCCCAGCAGTATTTATCGCAATTTACTGGCTTTTGAACTCTGTAAGCAAATCCCACATAGGCATGCTTGCTGTGCTTCAGCTTTTCTGACCAAAAGTGGAAGACATGAGAAATATAAGCAAAATAAAAATTCTAGCTTGAAGCTTTTTTTTTTTTTCCATATAGTTACATTTGAATAATAGCTGTAAAGCTGGGGTAGGGAGAGATTTTTGTTTTGTCTTTTTGAGTTTATCACTTGCCTATTGGAGCACCCTTGTTCAGTAGCTTTGTATTTTTGATTAATTTGTTTTAGTACAATGTCTTGAGACAATTCACATTCTTACTGGATGATTAGCTATTAATTTGAGTATTTTTAACTACTGGTAGTAATCTTCTTTTGTTTTCCTTTACGCTCCTATAAAGGTTCCTTTTATGGAAGGGAAAAGGATACAGATGGTGTTTGCCACTCAGCGTCCAAACTGCAAGCTGGGGCCCCCTTTTAGTGTACTCTGAAGGCAGGACTTCCCTGGTCTCTTATGCTTTAAGTATGGTTCTGTTTTGCTACTGTGAAAGCAGATAAAATTGCTGCTGGCAATACAAAACTATACTCCAGTCTTCTCATGTTTATGGAATCACACACACAAATAAATGCGCCTGGTCTATTTGAAGAGGTAATTGGCCTGTGGTCACTTCCTTATGTGAATATCTGTATAACGCAATCAGCTGGGCTCCTACTTAAGCCGGTTAGCAAAATAAGTGCATCTCAAGTAGATTAGATAAATGTAAGAAAGGGGAAAAATGGAGTGGTTGTTTCAAAGGGCGAACTTTACCAAGCAGCACATACCCTTCTGCATTGCACCTCTGCTTGTAGATAGGGAAAAGTGTAAAAGCTAGAGACACTTAAACGCTTTATAATTGCGGTTACACCAACACTTGCCAATAGACAAAAAGAAGATATGTAAGAGGTGAGGGAGAGGAAAACCTATGGCTTGTGTAAAGAATCCTCTTAATAATACCTCTTTGACAATTTGGTTGTAAGCAAAGTTGCTACTTTGCAGAGTTGCTACTAGTTGCAGTTACTAACCCATTCTGTGAATGATGAGCGAGCTCTTAATCACTTCTTAAAATGTTTTCAAAAGCCACTTTGCATCTCACAGTGCTTTTTGTCTGTAGTTCTGATTTGTTACAAATGTGTCCGTATCCACAGATGGAGAAACTGAGGTAAGGGGATGCAGTAATCTACTGAGTGTCAGCCAGACTGGCAAGAACTTTAATAATTTCTTTGTAGCAATGATATATTAAAGGCTGTTTAATGATACTCAGCATGTGAAGGACGTGGTCTTTCATAATGGTTGTTATTATTGGAGAGCATAAAAGGTACATTCATGAAGCTTATCCTACGTCTGCTGAGCTCCGCTGCTTACTGGAGTGCCTAAGGCATACAGCAGAATATTCCTCTTGTCCTGAAGGGATTTGCTTGATCTAATATTTGGCAGAAAAATTAAAAGGGCAAACAGCTAAACGAAATATGGAGAACAGATTTCTGGAATTCAGATGATTCTAGTTAACATTGAGCTAATACCATCATGGGTGACAGGATACGCTGCCTCTCCAGAAAGACACAGGTTTCCCTCTTGTAGGTGCGATGTTGTACCTGCCAACGCTGTACAGAAAATTCAGGTAGCCTGGAGCATCCAAACAGCATCTAGAGTTTGTTTAGGCAACTTGAACCATCCTATGTATTTAAGTTCAATTCAAAAATTCCAACATGTATGGAAATGTAATAAAACTCATATTTCATAAACTGTTGCTGCTGCAGCCTCACTTTGTTTGCTGTCTCCTGACTCAGGAAAAGCACTGAAATGATGCAGAATTGCCCAGTGGGCACTCGATTTTATTTGCTGCTGATTGTTGCCATTCACAACAAATAAATGATTTGGGCAGTATTAGTTAAAGCCATCCTGCTACAGATCTGTTTGAGAACCAGCATGCTTTTAGCTACAGCTTTGATTGTGTTAGAATTAGTTCAAATTATTGTATGAGTTATGAAGTATAACATGAGGGATAACAAAAAGCAATAGAAATGATATCCAAATTGCTCTGGTTGGCATTTGTAACCATCTGGTATTTTATCAGTATTATGTATGGCTATCTGTTATTTAGGTTTTGGGCAACATTTTCTATTGTAATTTCTGTGAATTTTTGTTATGACATGTAGTTTTTGTGAACAATAATTGTATTTTAAAATTAAGTGCTTCAAAATAGGAAATAAATAATTTGTCTGCATGCAGTAGTATGCAATTACACTTTAAGCAGCCCTGTGCCAAATTCAATAATAGGTTTGTGGGTGTTTTGTTAGTTGAATTTTAACCTTTTGGAAAAAAACCCACCCCACCAAAAAACTTAAATTGCTCTTTACTCCCTCATAACAAGATCTTAAGCAGTCTTTGGCTGAAATGGTTAAAAAGAAGTTTTAGAAAAATAATGTCTATTCACCTGGAAGCACTGATCTTTGGTGATATTTCTAATGTCCTAAACCAATGAGAAGATAATTTAAATTTAGTAAAAACACTTGTTGAATTATCTTAAATCATCTGAAGTTTTCTTTTAGCAGCCCAAGCTCTGGTTAGAAGTCTTGCCAACAGCCATTTTTGCCAGCTGGTGCTTTTACACCAGTGTCTTCATTTAGTTTGAGTTTCTAAAACATAGCAATTCTTAGTACATGGTAAATACACCTAATTTTTCTGTAGTTTCTTACTAAGCTGTTCTGGCATGTGTGTACAAACTAATTTTCCTGATGACTTAAAAGTAGTCATTGTACCTAAAGAAGGAAAAAGTTTGTTGTTAGTCTTTCCCTATTAAACTAGTCTTTTTTCAGTACCATTCCTATGGTATCAGAGGCATCCTCTAGGTATTTTACTTACCTCATTTAATCGCGTAGGTAAGTTATGTAAAGGCTACGCTCCAGGATGCGGCCTCCTTAATAAAGCAGGAAATCCCTGGGAAACTGTCCAAATAAACACTGTGCAGGCTACCGAAACAATCAGAAAAATGGGTTTGTATATGAAATGTTTTCATCAAGCCTATACAATACCCCCTTAAAAGTAGTCTTTTTTTTTTTTTTCTGAGAAGACATGCAATAAAGTGACCTTTCTAATTGTCAGACCATGTGTGTATCCAGTTGCCTCTCCTGTTACCCAACTCATGAAAAGGGAGGTAACTTTTACTGCTGTATCAACAGAATTGTTTGCATGGTGGTTTGCAGTTTACGGCTCTTGAAAATCAGCCAGGGGTGGGGGAGAATGTGTTGGGGTAAGACAGAGAAGAAATGTAAGCACCCTAAAATTAAAGAAGGAAAACAAATCAAACCCCGACTGAGACCTAAATTGCTAGTTTGAACACAATATCTCCTAAATAAGTGTTTCCATAAGTGACATGATTTGGGATAATTAAGTTTATGATGCCCAAATAAGCTGTGGTTTTAGGGCTGAGCTTCCGAGATCAGTGTCTTACAATCTGAAATATACGTGATGATCTTGAAAATGCAAATTGATACGCAACAAAAATAAATACTCTTTACTCTCTTCCATACTGCTATTGTCTAGAGCCAATTAAAATAATGTGGTTTGATATGCCGTGATGAAAAATCCCCTCACTGAAGCATCTTTATCTCAGCAAGATGTCAGTCCTGCAGCTCATTCAGAAATCCTAACCTCAGCTGTGTTCTGGTTCAGATTAGGTTTGTAATGAACAAAACAGTGTATAACAAAAGCAAGCAAGAAGCAATTCCAATTTTTCTAAGTGTTTAATATGAAGCTTAATGGGTTGCCAACTCAGGTAGAACTTGCAGAGTGTTATTATCTTTAATATAGTGATGCTCTCTGTGTAAAGCATTACATCCAAAAGCCACACTTTGCAGGCAGTATTTACCAAACTGAAGTCTCTAACTCATTTATTTGAAGAAGAAATCCCCAACTCCACTAGACTATTTCCTGTATTAAACTAATTAACCTTCACAGAGAAATTAGGTCTTGCAGAGGTGGTTATGTTTCCTAAGAGAGCAGCCACAGCACTCCAGACAAGTGTTTGATGTGGAGAAAGAAAGTTTTTAAGAAGAATGACTTAGTTTCCAAAGGTGCTGCTGCAAGGAGAAACAATTTCCAGTATTACATGTGCTCTTTACTTAACTTTGCTGTATAGTGAGATATTTTTTGTTATATCAGCAGCAAGCACTCATGTTTGCCAGACAGGCTTTAAAAGGTTTTGTTCTGCAAAGTTTTTGTAGTAAAAGGTATCATATACCAGGCAACCCCTGGCCTCAGTACAGGCTGAGGGATGAAGGGATTGAGGGCAGCCCTGCAGAGAAGGACTTGGTGGTACTGGTGGATGAAAGATTGGACGTGAGCCGGCAATGTGTGCTTGCAGCCCAGAAGGCCGATTGTATCCTGGGCTGCATCAGAAGCAGCGTGGCCAGCAGGTTGAGGTGATTCTGCCCCTCTGCTCCGCTCTGGTGAGACCCCACCTGGAGTCCTGTGTCCAGCTCTGGAGCCCTCAGCACAGGAAAGACATGGACCTGTTGGAGAGGGGCCAGAGGAGGCCACAAACATGATCAGAGGGCTGGAACAGCTCTGCTGGGATAAAGTGCTGAGAGAGCTGCGGTTGTCCAGCCTGGAGAAGAGAAGGCCCCAGGGAGACCTTATTGCAGCCTTTTATTGCTTAAAAGTGGCCTATAAGAAAGATGGGGAGAGACTTTTTAGCAGGGCCTGTTATGACAAGACAAGGGGTAATGGTTTTAAACTGAAAGTTGGGAGATTCAGGCTGGACATGAGGAAGAAATTTTTTACAATGAGAGTGGCGCAATACAGGAACAGGTTGCCCAGAGAGGTGGTGGATGCCCCATCCCTGGAGACATTCCAGGCCAGGCTGGACGGGGCTCTGAGCAGCCTGATCGTAGAACGTCCTGAGTTGGCAGTGGCCCACAAGGATCATATAGTCCGTCTCCTGTCCCTGCATATGACAGCCCCACAGTTCACACCATATGATCTAGCTGAAGATGTCCCTGCTCGTGGCAGGGGGTTGGACTAGATGACCTTTGAAGGTCCCTTCCAACCCCAACTATTACATGATTATACGTATATCATTTTATGGAACAAATATCAGGAATTTGCTTTCGTTTTAATAATTTAATCAGTTCCCTTAAGAAAAAAAAGAATGAAGGGGGAGATAAGACACAGCGGTGGGCACAGGTAGCCCCGCTGGGGCTTACTCTAAAGCAATGATGTGAAACCATTTTCACCTGGGGTGCTGTTTACACAGTGTGTGTGGTATATGTGAGCGCTCCCTTTTCTGCCAATGTTAGCCTACAAATTCACCGTATTTCAGCCTTCCCTTTGGCTATTATGTCGTATTTTCTCCCCGTTCGTTCATCTGCATGTGCCAGGTGCTCTGTTGTTGCTCCTCCTTTCCTGTGGTGTAGGGGATGTGCTCAAGGGAGGATGGAAGGTGCCCAAGGACCGGTGTGGTGGGGGCACGGCAGGACGGCGTTCCTCTGAGGAAACTTACTCATGTGAGACCCAATAAAGGGGCAAAATTAAGAGCCGCAGCAGACTATTGTAAATCATTCTGGATTTGATGGAGCAGAAAAACTGGTGAATCACATAGTACAGTTTGCTTTGTTCTTCTGCAATTCTTGCATTGCCACTGTGGTAGGTGAGTGTTTTTCTGAAGCAAAGCGATGCCTTCTGATCTCTGTCAAGAATGGCTAGTTTTCTTCTCTGCCTCTGCAAGGAGGGAATTATATGAGCTCTTAGCCTCCAAAACATTCTTTTAAATGAACAAGCAGGAAGGTTGAGGTCAATAAGTAGTGAGCCTAATGAAGAAAGGAATGGATTTAAGATGAACCTAGACTTCTCTGAGCAGCAACTCTATCTACCACAAAACCCATTTCCTATGCCAATGGAATTTTTTTGTGTGTGTGAGAAAGTTCTGTGCCAGAAGGAGAGAGATGTTTTTGTTTCTGTGCCAAACAAACCATCCTTTAGCTACACTGATTTCTGTGAGAAACCAAGGAGTGGATCAAGATGCTTTTTAATGGAGCGCTTCATGTAACGAATGAGATTGTTACTGCCAAATGAACCTGCATAGCTGAGCAAACATGCTGATCTCTGAGTTTGCTAAAAGTGAGTATAAACAGATTTCATGCCTTGAGAGGTAATTCCTGAATGGTGGCAAAGATGTGTAATTATTGCTAAATTTACCAGTGTAATTGAAGTCCTGTAGTCAATTATAGGTGATAACACTACTTGTGCAAACAGACAAGAACTTATGGCAATACCTAAATTGCAGGTTAGCTGGCTGGCTGTGTGTGTGGTTGCAGCTAATGGAGGTTGCACTGTGTTTGGAAGAGTCACTAAATTCACTCCTGTGCTAAGGAGTGGTCTGTCACACAGCCAAGAACTGGCCCATGGGCTGTATTTTGTTTTATGCGTTCTCTTAAAGCAAAGGTCAGATTTGCATTGTTTATATGTTGTAAAGGTCTAGAAAAAGCTTGCAAGGTTGATCTACTTTTTTTCTTTTTTTGTTCTCTCCAAAAAATTTGTGTTCCTAACTGCCTAAGTTAGAGAGTAAACACATGAGTGGTAAGAGGTGTTACTTTGAAATGTCTTCAGACTTGAATTTTTTTGAGACCTTATGTCTTTTTTTCTTTAATGGATGACTATGGTGTTGGTAAAAAACCTTTTTTTTCCCCTGTTCTTTTCCTCTTTGTCATGAAAGAAGTGCATGTGTAAGTACTAAGGAAAATAATAATTTCAAGGTCAAACTCCAGATGAAATTTTCAGGAATAACTTTGATTCATAAGATGCTTTAGCTCTGAACTGAAACTTGTTACAGTTCAAGTACCGAAGCAGAGATCAACACAAGAAGATGCAGGCATCTGCATTCAGAACCTGATTGCGTTGACTCATGTTCTCAAGAGTGGTATTACCATTCTAGTAAATATTATTTCTGACACTTACTGTTTTCTATGCTTTCCTATGGCCCCTGGTTCAAAAGGAGCAGCTGAGGGCAGAGTGAGCAAGTGATGTTTTATTGTGTATCCAGACCGACACTTTAGGTACAAGACATCAGCTTGGATGGGTCCAAACCAGATCGATTGTGCTTCACACCAAATAAAAAGTCTCCCAAACAGGTGAGGTGAAATTGAAGGAATGCTGATTTTTCTTAACTAAGTGCACGTTGATATGTCCTTAAAGAAGAGTGGGTGGATGTAGCCTGTTTGAATTGCCACTAAGACTCCCAGATAGATTACATGCTTGACTGCTACCATATGTTAGCTGGGAATGACATTGCAGCCTGCCTGGGAGAGGGACCCTCATGAATAATTACAGCCACCACCACTCTTATTTAGGCACTATTTTCTGCTGTTGTACTGGATTTGACTTTTAATTATAGCCATATATATTTGCAAAATTTTCAAAGTGGCAAAGTTTGAAAATTGCCTTTGGACAGTTGACCTCAGCATTACCTTGCTGTCATTTTACTAGAACAAAATCGTTCCTTAGTTAAGGAACTGCAGCTGAACAAAACTCCTCTCTTGCTGACATGCTGAGAGAGAGCAGTAAAGCAACACCAGTCTAGTTGCCATTCTCTGTAAGCACTGGAGAGAAATACAGGAATAATTCTTCAAAAATTTATTTCAAATGGTAAGACCCAGTCTGTCTGATCACTTTTTAAAATGTCTTTTCATGCTACTGTTCTTTATACATGGGTGGCATTTGGATTATAGAGGTACCCCAAAACGGCTGTATAATACTGCTTGTTTGTATTGTTTTTCTACAAACACAGGGGATTTTTTTAAATTATGCTAATGGCAATCAATTTTAGATGCTTGTGTCTTTATCAGTGCATTTTTTTTGTGGAAGGCTTAAGTCACAGAAATCTAGGAGATACTAATATGCTGATGACCAAAAGTGGTCATTCTTTAATTTAAATTGCTTGCGGTGTTCCTAAACAACTATTTGAAAAGCTTTATTCTGTACCATGCACTGCAACGTTCTGAAATGGCACAGCAAAACAAACAAACTCTCTGATTTAAAAATTAAATTATAACATTAAAAAAAACCCCACTTCTGCAAGTGATACTCTCTAATGATCTGCATCTTGAAATTTAATTTGCAAAGGTGATACTAGGACCACACATACCTCATGTTTCTGTGTTAAGCTCCTATGAAGCTGAAACTGGATGAGGGATTTCCCCTATGTATAAATTTGGTCTCTCCATGAAATGTGAGTTCATAGAATATGAAAAAAATTCAATTCATACATATGAATCCTCTTGTATATGAAGGAAGCTGCTATTTTCATATGCTTTTATGCTTCTCACAGTGTTGAATAATGAAATTATGCTGTATATATTAAAACCTAAATATTTTATGGATGAAATAAATAAACATTTAAATAAAATTAAGGATCTGACTAAAATGTAAAAGCAAAGAAATCTAAAGCTCCGATAGGAAATTCTGATCTATATTATATTCTTCAGGATTTTCAAGACCACTGTTGAGCGCTACTGGGTAAACTCCTTTGTCTAATCTTGCATTTGCCTAGGAATAACTATATGTAAGTTCCATTTGTGAAGTTTACTTTTTTAATAGAGAAAAGTGGAAATATAGATTTAAAATTTGCGTTTTGAAGTTTACGGGAAACTGCCTATCAGACAAAATTGTATTTATAGGGCAAGATTATAGATCATTGTATTTATATGCATTTATTTTATTATATAGGTTGTTTTTTAAAAAAATCTTATGTTTATCAGAGAAGACAATGTTCAAATCTGTATGAAAAAAAAAATATATTTTTTAATGGATTTTCTTTGCTTCCAAGTATACTCCTGAATTGATTGCAAAGAATTGCACCTGTGATAGAGCATGAGCGATTCTGGCCTAGATCTAGAAGACTCAATGAAGTTCACTTTACTTTTTAATTTATATTCCTGATACCCTGAAAAATATTTTTTAAATGATGATGACTAAGTCCAAGGTTACCTCAGTTCTGTAAATAATTTCCATACCAAACTGCAAGGTTTCCAGGAGCCTGAAGTCTTCCTTTAGAAAGTAACTAAAAATGGATCAACAGCACAGTGGAGAAGCTAAAGGCTGTTCGGTGCATATTCAAGAGCCACAAACTAAATATTTCTTCTTTCTCCATCAAAATTACCTGCAAATGCTCTTAAAAAATAACAGATGGGATATTTTTATAGAAGGGTGTTCCACATCAGTTGTAGAGGCATGCTTTGATTTCTCTTCAAAAAGTGGCATCGTCACCAGGGAGAGCTTTTGCCCCATAGCTGTGAGTGGTCTGAGCAAAAGCCAAGGGACAGGGGAGTGAAAGGCACATCCTCCCTTCTGCACAGAATGCTCAAAATCCTTCTCTCTTATGTCCCAAAAGAGTAGACCACCTGATCAGCTTTAGTCTACTTCTATGCGAAAATGTGTTCACCTCGCTGCACAATTATGCAAAATAGACTTTGAGAATCATTGATCTGAGGGAGGGCCCAGCAAGAAAAAGAAGGTCTCTGTAAAGAGCTGGTTAGTCGAAGTTAGTTTTTCGGTTATTTTTTCAGTTTTAGCTTCTTGCTGGCCTAATCTTTCCAGCTTAAGCTCATAGAAATAGGAACCTGTTAAATCTTCATCTGGACTGAAAAGCCCTCTGTTATTCAATTTTATTCCTTAAATAAGTACCTAAAGAATATAGTATGGTCATGTCTTTGCTTTCTTTGCCATAAATTATTTAACTGAGCTCTCAAGTACCACAAGAAGAAGTTTTCTAATCCTCAAATCATTCTCTCGACTTCTGTTCAAACACTTAATTCCCCAGGATGGTTCTTCACTTCTGGGTACTGGTGCTGAGCAGTGCTTCAAATTCAGCAGCACAATTTCAAAGAACAGAGTTAATGCAACTTCCCTTTCTATTTTAACATAATTTTTCTGTACCCAGCGATTGTATTTGGCCTTTCGAGTAAAGAATCGTACTGAAAACTCAAGTTCAGCTTCCTCCTTTCTCTCTCTCTCCCTTTCTCTCTCTCTCCCTTTCTCTCTCTCTCCCTTTCTCTCTCTCTCCCTTTCTCTCTCTCTCCCTTTCTCTCTCTCTCCCTTTCTCTCTCTCTCCCTTTCTCTCTCTCTCCCTTTCTTTTTTCTTTCAGAGACTGTTTGAGGTTGTGACCTAGATCTAGTGATTATTCTCAGAGTTACTACTATACATGTGGCAGTATTTAGGATCAAAGTGCTTGCTTATGGTCAGGTTATGGGGTGGCTTGTACCACTTTGCCATTCTCTTCATTAGTTACTAACCCTGATGGATTCATATATGTATGTGAGTACGGGTATATATTTACAGATAATTTTTTTCAGGTTTTTGATACAAATAACTTGTGGGGATCTAAACAAAACCCCCTACATTGTCAGTGATGCACATCCACTTGCAGTTATGTTTGGAGACCTGTCAGTCAGATAGTTTTCCTGGTATGTGCTATGCTGTATTTGTGTCACCATAGTTTCTTAGCTAATAAATAAATAAATAGATCAGTGAGTATTAAATCAATGTTGTAAAGAGGTCTAAATATATGAATTCTCCACTATTCTCTATTTAACTAAACTTGTAATTTCATCATAAAAGATATCAGTTTAGCTTGATGCAAGTCCATGTTGATTGGCATTAATTATATTGCCCTCCTCTAATTTATTAATTGAGTCCTGTATCAGCCAACTATTTTGCTTAGGATCGATGTCATTGTGACAGGCCTATAATTACTTGGGTCATCCTATTTGCCCTTTTGAAATACTGGCACAACATTAGCTATCTTTCAGGTCTCTGCAATGTCTCTACTGTTCCACAATGTATTGATGATCAACATTATTGGCCCAAAGAGTTCCTTCACAAGCTGTCTCTGAAACCTTTAAATGTAAGTCATTTAAACACACCAATGCCTGTTTTTAGGAACTACTTTTTAATATCTTTCTGAGCTACTATTAAAATGGAAAGTATCTTATCGTCGTCAACTGAACATGCTGGAGGGGATTTTTCATTAATGTATTTTGGAAACACTTGGGAAATGCTTCTGCCTTTTCACTATGGTTATTGATGATTTTTTTCTGTCAGAGATCTTTTTTTAATCTTGTGATAAAGTTTTTCTGATTCCTAATCTCACTTCCTTGCAGGATCGAACAAAACCCTGTTCCTTTGTTTGTCATTCATTTGCCGTGGAAATCATTGTAATATCCCAGGCGTAGCACTAGAGCTGCAGTGTCAGAGGACAAGAGTGAAGGAGGATGAAGTTTTGAGGTAAAAACATTTATGGTGTTACAGGGTCACCTTGAGGGCACAAACAAAACTTAAGTCTCTGGATGGTTTCAGCATCATAAAACATGCAGTCAAAGTATAAGGGACTCCTAATAAAGCTGGAAAAGGGACACAAAGTGCCCAGTGACACAACGGTTTTAGTTAGTGTAACGGGGAGGACAAACATGTTTGACAGCCTGTGCTGAAGTGTTGCATAAGCCTTGTAGCATAGTTTTAAGATAAATGTAACCCATGAACTCTTAGACCCACTGATGTCTGTTGAACCTGATGTTCATTTGCTGAATAAGAAAAATGTCAGAAAAGCAAATATTTCAGTTAAATGCTCCAGGATAAAAAAAGCCTCTTTAGAGCTGAGTAATGTGCAATAAACATGATAGAGGGGATGCTTGATGGGCTCGCAGCCTTAGTGCCGTGAACAGCTCCATTGTCAATTGTACCCGTTTCTCTTAAACGTCACTTCTGGTGCTCTGGAGCTGCAGGTCTCCTCGCCGGTGGGGTCCTGCGATGCATAAACACCATCAAGCCGTCGCTCAGTAGTGGTGAAATCAGGGAAGGTTTCCTGCGCTGTGGCTGATGGTCTGGAAAAGGAATGCTTTGAAATGGGCTGCGGCATTGGCTGCTTCGCTTGATTGTTTCCATCTCTGCATCAGTCCCTGTTTCAACGCAGTGTGAGTTGGCTGTGGGTGAAGGTGGGTGTCCATTTGAAAAATAACAAAACCAAAATCTTATATAATCTGTTATACAAAATGGATGTTATCTTCATCTTTTTTTTCCAAAGCAAAAGGTAAACCAAAGAAGCCAATGCATCCTATTGCTCAACCTCCAATAATGATTCTTGTATAAACCACTATAAAATGTCAGGTTAAAACAAGCTAAGAAAAGGTTCAGATTTTACCAGAAATAAATACCATAGAGCATCTGACTTTGGTAACTTCATAATGAAAACAAGCCCCATTATTTCCTGACAGTGTACTTTCTAAGGGACTAGATCCAAAGCCTGCTACAGCCAGGAGAGGTCTGAGGAAGCCGTTCTTATTCTGGCAATAAAATCTCCAAAGACCTGATACGTACATAGCTTCTGTTCATTTTAATCATCATGGAAAGCTCAATTTCAGTACACGAAACAAACAGACACATAATGTTTATACAGTGCTTTTTGTGAAGTCAAAGCACATTAAAAAGCATAGAGAAATGAACAACATAACCAGGGAAAGATGCTATGAGGGGAAATACACTATTTGTACAAAACTGTTAAAAATCACTTTTTAAGATTTTAAACTCGCTGTCCTTACATGCCTTTCAGTCTCGCACAAATCTATAAAATACATATAAAATAAATATAGAAATCATAGATCAAAACCTTGTCTTCTAACACAGGAATAATAATTATTTTCACTGAAAATGAAATTACCTTACATCCTGTCTTTCTGTGTCCTGCTAAACGATAAAGCCTCTTGTCACAGGTGGTGTGCTGGTCTGGAGCAATCAGCCCCAGGTACATAGTTTTGATGTTACTATAGGACAACAGAAAATCTGTAAGGCAGATAAAAATCAAAGGAACAGTGGCAGTGTGTTAGCAATGTTGATAGCAGAGGTGCATTCTAGCTGTTGCTGTTGATGTTGTGGAATTCATCACCACAGAAAACAGAGGAAAACTAAAGATACCAGAAAGACTATATGGATATATATGATATCTGTATATGGAAAATAAACATATATCCAGGGATGCAATTGTTAACAACAACAAAAACATTGTGATGGATAGAAAATTTTCTGGTTTCTATTGGATGAAGAGAACCTGTAGTTTGAACGTATGGCAGTAGCTGTGCTCATATCCTTGCCATCATGGAAAAGAGGCTGCTCATTTTGGGAAACTGATGATAGGACTGTTGTACGTTTCTTGCAAAGGCTTGAAAGAGAAAGGTAGTGAAAGGTAAAGGAAACGCAGGAAACAATCCAGCAGGAAAAGCATCTGACTACCAGTAAAATTCTGTATATAGTTAAGGTTGCTGCTTTTTATCCATGAAGCCTTAAATCTAATCTTTTCCTCCAGCAATCTCTCTCTCTTGTGTGTTATCACCACATTTGCAAATGTCAGTGAGGCTTGAACTGTAACCTTAACATGAAAGAGAGTAAATTTTCAAAAGTTTGTACTAAATAGTCTCTTATAATTTAAATATCAGGGCATGTTACAGAGCACATCTGTTTTTCTGGACATCTGGGAGGTGGGGGGTTGAGAGAGTGTGGTATGGACAGTGTCTGAGATACAGTAGACTATTGGTATTCATTAATAGCACATAAAGATCTAAACATTCAAAGATTGTGACAACTTGTATAGAAGGTAGCATCAGAGCCTTTGTGTTTTGTTATCGAAACAAATATTTAAAACCATTGCAAAATTTTTGCATCTTGTTGTTATAGTCACAACTAATAAGCCCCCACAGTTCCTCTGTCAACGTTTTCAATGTATTTGCCCCAAATTACTGATACTTGTTCACTTTATTCCAAGTTCTTGAGTCCAATAAGAAATTAGCAGGTTTTGTATGCTTTCATCAGTTTATAAACTGTAAAACTATCATGAACACTTCACTGGTTTGCAACCAGCCATTTGGTTTCTAAGGATATAATGAAATACTAAATTTAATCCTTTCATTTATAATATATCCCTGTTCTGTAAACCACAGAGACATGGTGCGCTGTGCTCACATGGGGAGTCACTGCTGGAACTCTGGTTATTCTGTTCCAAAACCATATGCCGCTAATATCTCAAAATTTTCCATGGATAACAATAATAGTCATATTGTTATATGATACTGACTTTGTTGTTTAACTTTGTTTTATGATACTATCAACCATTTGATTTGATCAGATTTCCCCTTCCCCCTCCAAAAAGACAAACAGGTGATAATAGGCACAGACCCATTCATATGGTATATTTTAAAAGTGCAACCACTTGGCCCACATTCCCTACCTCATTAAGCTGGATTGTAATATCCAAGTTTTCATGGCTTATGGTTGGATATTTAATGTGCCCTTTGATTACTGATGTACTTCATACTGCCAGAATTCACATACTGTGATCAGTGTTTTTGAATGGCTTAAACTGTAACTCTCAGTTCTGTTTTCTACACTGGTTAAAGAAAAAAAAAATCAAGGAAATGGGAAGAAAAATCCCTCTCACAGCATGATTGGTGTTTCCTGAACTGGGAAATAATGATACCAATTAACAATTTTTTTTTCCTCCTTTTTCTTCCAGCTTTAAAGTATCCAAATGCACAAACAGGAGTCATGCCAGGTTAACCGATCGGCTGTTAATGAAACCTCCGTGTGAAGACCCTCCCTAATCTACTCAATCCTCCAGAGATCAAACAGAGAGTTAACAGAGCAGAGCAGGTTATGTGTGATGGATGCATGTGTATAAATCACTTCCTCAAAGCTAAATTGTTCCAATTCACTCAGTGGCAACAAACTGCAAAGGTTCTCACAGACATGTAACACTCCCTCTTCCTCCTCCTCCGTAAGGATTATTGGCTGAGAGGTGGAAAACTCCTGGGAATCCAGGTAATATAGTAACAGAGTAGAAAGCAGCAAGTCAAGTAGAGAATAAGAGCAAGCATGTAAAAGAAATAATAACGATTTTTGTTGGCCCTGAGGTAATCCATACTGTTGCTTCAGCTTTTGGTATTGTGTAGATAGCTTTGCTTAGATGTTCTTAAAGAAGGTAAGATTAAAAGAGATGTGATGGCAAAAGAAGAATAAGTCATGATTCTCTAAGGAATGACTTATAAAATTATGGAATGAAATTTGCCTGTGATTCACAGGGTCCAAAAGGACAGTTCTGACAACTGTTACCAGCAATCCATGTCTTTTCTGCCACTTTTGCTATTCTGATAAAGTAAATTTTTGGACTCAGATGATGTAAAGAATGGTTGTCTTTGTACTTATTAATGTCTCTCCTGTGCTTGCCTTTTCAGATATCTTTTCAGGAACTAATCTTAGAGGTCCTATAGTAAAAGAGTTAACTCTTTGCAGATTGCACAAAACCAAAAACCATCTCATTTAGTTGAGTGAAGTTATGCTTTTCATTATTATCTCACTAGTTTCAGTAGAACCTATCAATGTAAACCAAGAGCTGAATTGCATTCAATGGAAATTTTAAATTACTACACAAATAAAATTCAAATAAATGTTTTAAAATATTCCTTACATTTCCCATTTAAAATTATTCTTTACATGTTTATAACTTATCTTTCATTCTGCTTTTTACCCTACTGTGTTTCTATTATGCACATTTCTTCCTTTTCCTAATATTCCACTACAGTTATTTTTAACTATCTCCATGCTCAGGGAAAAGACTTGACAAAAAACAATCTGTTCTTCACTTCTTATTAAAGCACTGACATCCCTGGATAGTTGGTGTCCATTAGGAGTTTCTTCTGGATATGTGCTATGGAGTAAAGGAAGGTTGAGTAGGTCATGAGTGTAAGTATGTGAAGAGCTACTTTTGGAAAGAAAAAAAAAAAAGAGTGAGAGACTCAGACTGTTGTCTTTCCTTTGTTCTGTATTTTAAGTTTATTATTTATACTGAAGATAGTGAAGCTGAATACACACATTTCAAGACCATGGTCATAGATCCAAGTGTGGTAAGTTCCATCCTTGTCCAGAGACAGAATATTTGTAGATGAGATTAATAGAAAATAAGTTCGTTGACTATTAAACGAGAAGTCATTAACAATGGAAAAAAAATCCTAAAGAGGTCATTACTAGCATAAAAGAAATACCTTGAGAGCATTAAGCTTCAGGTCATTCCAGTCTACCATGCTGATGGGGGTGAAATTAATCATCTCACCTCACTTTAGATGACTACAACTTGGGCACCTTTAAGTCCCTTCTTACATGTACTCTGATGTGCGCCTATGGCATGATTTATCTTACTCTATAGTTGATGTCTTTGGGTTAAAATGAATCACACTTCTTTTCTCTTTTGGCTATGTAGGCCATGCGATTAATTGAAATACTGACATCTACATGTGGACTTCTACGTAAGTCTACAATATAGACTTCTACACATGTCTATATTCATATATAGACATATTTATTTGGTCAGATAAATCCTGCCCAAAGCAATGTATTCAGCAGCCCCACCTTTTTCCCTAAAGCCCCCTATGTGTACATTGCTAAAGACATTCAGAGTATAAGGTTTCAATTTCAGAGTGGCATGTACATGCAGACAAGCTTTGAGACTTCAGTCAAATATCATTTGTAACAGCTGAACTTAGCAACAAAAAAGCCCCAGTTCTGTTTTTATAATGGACATACTGACAAATCCTCTGTATTGTAATAAGCATATGGATGAATATGATAAATTACAATTGAAAGCCAACCAATGTCACTTCCTTCCCTACATTGTGGAAAACATAAGTGTGCCTTTGTGTGAGGCAAGAGTTTATTTGGCTCAATTTATTGTGCTGCTAAATCCAAATCTTTAATCAAATCCCTGCTTAGTTTTAATGCCAACTTTTGCTCCTAACTTTGAAGATTTCATTCTAGAGGTTCAGACAAGTCGGTGCAGAGAACTTCTATGTACTTCTCACACTTGATCAGCTGGGTCATCTATATCTAGGAGAAAGGGTGGTGGCGGTGGGAAGTCAAACAGCAGTGCAAAATAATTGCTCTTTCTCTTTTTATATAGAAAAAAAAAAAGAATTTTGTTGAAATGGCTGAGTCTTCAAAAGGCCATTTTGCAAAACAGAAATACACTTAAAAGCATATAATCTTTAGCTGGAGGCTAGACTGAGTATGTTTCTGATTATGCTGGTGACCCTCACCCTAAATTCCCTTTGTAGAAATGCCTTTATTCTAGACAACATACTGACTAGCAAATGATCTAACAGATTTCACAGCACATAAATTAAGACCTAATAAATTATTTCAAATTCAGACTTCCTAATTAGAGAATCAGTGAAGCATGCCATTTACAATTGCAATTGTCTAAACAATTAATAAATACAACTAAAATGAAACATCACAAAGAAATATTTGATAGCTATTTACTACAGAAAAAACAAGCTAAAATTTTAAGCACTGGCTAAAAGTGGTGAGGACTAGTTAAAACCTATTATTCATGGTTGGTCTAGACACAAGAATAGGAACATTTCATTATATTAGCTTAGCTGAGTGTAAATGCTCTGATATTAACCTCTGTTACTGATTAATTTTAATACTTATTTAGAAATGTTCAGTTCTCCTACTACTGTTCCCTAACAACTGCTTTTACAGTGTAGTATTGTATTCAATTTATCAGGAAAGGTTTTGGAAATATAGAATATATATTAAATATATAGATCTGATACATTTCTTTGAATTTATAGATATGGAAAGAACAATTGTACAGTTTGGAAAAGTACTTTGTTTACAGGTATGACTACAGCTGTATGTAGAAGGCTCCAACTCATATAAATGTAAAGGATATACCTCCCATATAGATCTATCAGTGGGAATTCATATCACTTATGAAAACAAAGAACAACCTCCCCTTGCACATAACAGTGTTTCCAAAATACCCTCCTGTTGTCTGGTTTTTTCCCATGCCCAGATCAAACAGGAAAAAACTCTAAGGAAAATTTCAGCTGCTGCTATCAATTAATTTATTTCAGATAGTAGGATATCTGCAATGAGGAAATTAAGACAGGCTATAAACAAATGACAAAGGAATCTATATTGCTGGTAAGCATAAGGTGCTTCTGTCCCAGTACTGTGTATTGTCTCAAGTGCTGTTAGTGAACTGCTGCCCCAGAAATCTGTGCCTCCCTGATTTCTTGGGTTTTCGTTGCATCCAGTGCAGTGGGACTTCACTTGTTTCTTCACTGCCATCAGAACAAAATATGTGAAGATGTTGAAATGTGGTACTGAGCTTGCAGGAAAGGTCCCTGCTGCTCACAGGTGACCATGAGCAGCAGAAGGTCATTCATCGGAGATGGAATGTGAATGCTGCTGTCTTGTCCATGACCATGTCAAATAAAGGGAAGGTGGAAACAAGAATATAACTGCTGTTGTTTCTTGGCTGTCACTTGTGTCTTCCAAGTCAGAGATGATACATTAACTTGAGAAGATGTTGGAGCCTCAGAAACTGTGAGGCTGGTTGTTTTGCTACAAGGTATAGTGAGGGCTCGTTTTAGAATGCTTAGGAGATTTCAAGACTTCTCTGACTCTGTGGCTTTTGTTCAAATAATAGGCTCAAGCTTTGTGAGAGAACTAACCCATCTGGACCACTGAAATAATCGTCTAATGGCTCTGAATTATTCCTTGGGAGAAAGTTTTTCAATTCTGTTAATTTTTATTGGCTGAGTCAGTTCTTTCCAGAAGCTGTGACTTAAGTCTGAGATAGCACCTTGGGACTGTGAGTTAATTATGACTTTGCCACAGAGTTTCAGGGTCTAGTTAAGGAACAGGGACTTGTGAAAAAGGTTCCGGTTTCCTTTGCAGTTGCTACATGTAGGGCTGAAGGATCTCTTGCGGTTGCTCTTTCCCAGACTCTTGGGATTTTCTGAGATCATGGACTTCTGGTAGAAGAGTGATAAAACAAACCATTCAGCTGACTGAAATAGTTAAAACAAATCCGTGTTTTAAATTGATGGTGGCCCAGCAGACTAATCTGCCATATCTCAGATGCAGCATTCTTGTTCATGCAAAGTCTGTATGGTTTTGTAGGCACAGATTGCTCCATACAAAACCTGAAATAACAAATGGTCTTTGTACCATGAATAGCACACTAAACTTGGCACATTCATCCTTGACAGAATCCCTAACTATGTTAAACCTTCTTGCTAGGTACAATTCACATCTGAAATATTCCATAGGATTAGTAGAAATCTCATGCTGTTCAGACCAATGGCCAACACGACCTCATACTCTGCCTCTGACAGTGGCAACAGGACACTGAAAACCAATCGTGTCCAACCATCTTCTCTTCTTCAACCACCCCAGATACTTTCCCTCCCACTTTTGTTACAGAAGGTGGTAGGTTTTTCTTACTGATGAATTTAGCACTGCATGTTACAAGGCCAGAAAAACTTAGAGAGAACATTTATTGGAAAAGGGTTTAAAAATGTGAATTTTGCAGCACATCTTTCTGATGGAAAAAAGCTTTTCACTGAATTAATATCAGTGCTTTCTTGAAGACCATGTTGACTTCAAAGTTCACTTGATTCAATGCATTTAAACAGTGCTTTCCCTTGGGTAGCTGTATATATTTTTTATTCCGCATAATAGCTAATTGAATAACAGAATAATATAATTGTTTTGGTTGGAGAATACCTTTAAGATCATCGAGTTCAACCATTAACCTAACACTGCCAAGTCCACCTATAAACCATGTCCCCAAGAACCTCATCTGTACGTCTTTTAAACCCCTCCGGGGATGGTGACTCCACCACTTCCCTGGGCAGCCTGTTCCAATGCCTGACAATTCTTGCGATGAATAAATTTTTCGTAATATCCAATCTAAACCTCCTCTGGTGCAACTTGAGGCCATTTCCTCTTGTCCTATTACTTGTTACTTGAGAGAAGAAACCAACCCCCTCCATGCTATGACCTCCTTTCAGGCAGTTGTAGACAGCAGTAAGGTCTCCCCTCAGTCTCCTTTTCTCCAGGTAAAACACCCCCAGTTCCCTCAGCTGCTCCTCATAAGCCCCAGCTGCTCCAGACCTTTCATATGATGTCCTAGAGTCAAATCCTGTGATCCTTAGGGAGTCAAAGCTTCAGCCTGGAGAATATGGAACTTTAGCCTCAGTAATAATGAAGCAGTTTTGCGGTTCATCCCTTTGTAAAATAATCTGTAGCTTTTCACATATTGCTGTATTAATAATACACATTAATTTCCATTTTTACCCTTAACCTACACTGGAAGCCATTTATGTATTTTATGGAATGCCAAGAAAACAATCACAAATCATCTATTAGCAATTAGGTTACACAGTCTTCTGAAGCTGGTTAGATTTTCTCTGCCAAATATATTCTACTCCTTTTAATCCAGCTTCCTAGGAAAAAAAATCAAGCTGCTATACATGTTGCCTTTTCATTTTAATTGCTGGCATTTTATAAGGAATGCACACAGGTCCCAATTTGCACAAAGAACTTACTGTACATTCGTTTCCAATATAAAATTCCATGTCTTGGTGGAAATTATATTTGCAATAATGCTTTGTGTCATAAAACCACTACATATTATTTATTATACAGTCCTAATCTTATTCCATTCAATTGTTGAACTTGGTTTTAGCAGACTGAAACAGCAAGAGCAGCATTCATGCTAAAAGTCAAGGACAATCAAGGTTGCTAGGCAGGGATAATTCACTGCTTGTTCAAGTCATAAGTAGAAGGTGGGCAGCCTCCTGAGCTGCACTTGAGGAAAGGGATTTCTTGAATAAATTCAAGACTTTCTTGAATAAATTAATATCAGTAGGGACAGTAGCTGTTCAGCACCTCTGGACACAGATTCTTCCAAACCTCCAGTTATGAATGTAGTATGGAGGCACCAAAAAATTACTTGCCCAATCTGGCAGTCTAAGCCTTTCTGAGTTGGAAGAAAAGGATGGGGAGCAGAATGAAGTCCCTGTAATCCAAGGGGAAATGGTTAGCGACCTCCTACACCACTTAGACACACACAAGTCTATGGGGCCAGATGGGACCCATCCAAGGGTGCTGAGGGAGCTGGCAGAGGTGCTCACCAAGCCACTTTCCACTATGAATCAGATACTATCTCTGAAGCCAAAGCATTTCTAAGGAAGATAAGGGGAGAGATTAATAAACACATTTAATCAAGCACATGAACAGACTGAGTTATAAAATGCAGAGCTATATTTGTTTTGAAAAAGAAACACCTGAATCTGCTTTGCCACTTGTATATAATGATGTAATTGAACAGTATAATTTACCCATTAAAAACCAACACCTCCACTGGAAAAAATGTGTGTCCTTAGGTTGACTGTGCCTCTAACTGCTTGTCACTGATGGAGTATGTTTTCTTGTTTTAAAATGGCATTCACAGACATGACTATGATTTTGATTTTAAGGATCCAATGGCACATTCCTCACACATCTGAAACGCCCAGTGAAAACAGCAAGAGCTTTGTATTTGCAAGGAATGCAGGAACCAAGACTTCGTAGTTGTTGCTTTTCTTTTTCTTTTTCTTTTTTTTAATGTTTAAAATGTGTACTAACAGGGTTGCTTTACCATCAGCTGACTTTATTATTTTTATATATACTTTTTCACTGTAGATATCTGTACCAAAATGATAAGAATGCTCAGATAAATACATTCTCTGCATTAACTTTACTGTGCCTAACAGAGTTAAACATAGAAGAAAACTGAGTATAGATTTTCTTTGTAATCAGACTTTAGACTGATGGAACTGTAGAAAACAAAAGCAATCCTAAACCCCTAAAACCTACCAAAAATATCTAACATACACTTTGATTCTCTGCTTACGCTATTTTGCTTCAATTCACAATAAAGTAACATTTCTGTTTCACTAGCACCTGCTGTGTATCACTGCAAATGATTACATATAGCAGCATAAGTGCCTTGAGAAAAGGAGAATATACTATGTGGAACATAGAAAAAACTATATTTGAATTTATGAATATCATAATTCCTTCTGAAAAATGTGAACCGTTTAAACAAATAATCCTTTTGTAAGTGTTTATTTTAGAAAATAATATTTTCTTTCCCAGAAAATTACATGCAGCAATGGCTGATGACACTGGTGATTTGTCAACCATGGCATTCAAAGAAATGAGAGCTTTGGGGTTTTGTGTATCAACCAGAAAAAAAGAAAAAAAAAAAAGAAAAAGGAAAAAGGAAAAAGATAAAGGAAAAAGATAAAAGAAAAGAAAAAGAAGCTCTGATACCCAACTAGAAAGTGCTTATGAAAGCAGTCTGAAAAGAAAATAAACAAATACCTGCTGCATAGTTTAAGGTTAACCTCAAACTCATTTAGACTGTTGCACATGATGTTTGTCTCCAGTCACTCTTTTGTCAAGACACCAGGAACAGACAGTATCATATCTGCATTTGAACACCTGAGTAGCTCAGTACTTCAGAAGAGCTGTGCATAAGATCTACCAAGGAAGAGGTTTTCCTGCATAAAAGAGGTTTCCCCTCTGCTGCTGGGAGCCCCCGTCCCTGCAGGGTGAGCGTGAGAACCTGCTGCAGACTGGACTGGTGACAGGGACACGTCACAACCTGGCCCTATGCAAAGAAAAGGAATTTGCTCAACCCACTTAGGTTCTCCGAAGTCCTATGTGTGTGGGCATTAAGCTTATTGCCTAATTACCCAGTTTGCCTCACAGATGTCTGTAGGGACAATTACCTTTGAGAATGGAAAGAGATAGTGAGTGATCAAACCAAGAATATCCCTCCAACGCCCCCACACCGGTATGCCTATTGCTACCACTCCTGGTGTCTTGGTGCTTGCTCCAGGACAATTCACCAACCTAACTCAGACATCATAGTTCGAAATGCAGTGAACAGCAGGAGATAGAAAGGTTTGAGCATTCAGCTCATCAAACTGAATAGTGTCCTATGAAATAGTTGTTCTGCTGACAGTGGATTTGTTGACAGCTTCAGTCATCCAAGAAATGTGAAAAATAAGGATGCTTGTGAAGTTCGGTGTTTCATCTTGGGCTTAGATGCCTACCTGCAGCCATGACTTAGATGTCTCTGAAGGCTAAATTCAGAAGAAACAAACTAAGTCTTATGGTAAGACATCTCTTAGGAGTGCAGGCAGCTATGTTATGTATATTTTAGGGTACAGCTAGAGGAATCAGAGCTGCATGCCTTTCACACAAGAGCTTGGTGACTACAGAACTTGCTGAGGATCTGAGATGACTGGCTTTTGTATCTTATGGGACTAAGGAGACGAAGCGAGAGGTGGGTTAGCTCTGCAAGCAAATGACTATGTTATTTTGTTAACAGAAGAAAGTTTTGGGCTTCCAACCGTTCCCTCAGTATGCCTTTTTTCATCCAAGGCTTGCTTAATGAGGAATATTTAAATAACTAAGGTGTCTTGCCAGTTCCTATGTGAGTAAGTGGTTATGTGAAGATTTTGTGGATCTTTTATCTAAACTGCTGTTTTCAAGTTTCACACTTTGTGCCTGAAAGAGATCTGTTGTGGTGTACATCTGGCTCCAGCTTACTCTGCATAATAACAATAAGACCTTCATAGCAATTCTGTATGGGATATTTATCTCATAGAGGTATTACTAGTGATTTCAGGCATGGTTGTAATAATCTGTGAACAACACTAATACTAACTGCATTAGTATGTCCATTTTTTTGCTCAACTCTTTGTCCCAGCAGGGCTTTCCTGGGCTGTTAGCACTAGCCCTGTGTGAAGGCAGCAGGGCTACTCCTGCTGCTTGCTTCCATGACTTTGAGATAAACAGGGGATTCTGCTGCATCAGCTTGCTGTAGGCATTGCCCACCATCTCTTGAAAGAGAGGAGATTCATTTCTCGTACCCCCCAGGCTCTCATGAGACTTCATGGAAACATGGTCTGATGTTCCATACTCCAAGCAAGATCATGATACCTTTAGAAGTCCATGATATAGGACTAGGCTACCCACACTGGCTTTTTTGTACTCCACAAGGACAGGCATTTCCAGCAATCAATCAATCACTTTCTAATCTTTGAATGAATCACACTCTATTTCATTACCTGACTAGCTAGGTGCAAATGTCTGTGTTTGACCAGAGGGTTCCCACTCTCTTGTGCCTAATTGAAGTGACGCCTTCAAACGACTGCTTAGGAAATGACTGCTATTGGCCTGTGCACATTTGGAGGGAAAGGTGGTAAAAAGGAGTTGTGTGCCCTTTCCTCTCCATCACCACCTTCTGATCACAGAATCACAGAATCACAGAATGTCAGGGATTGAAAGGGACCTCAAAAGATCATCCAGTCCAATCCCCCTGCCAGAACAGGAACACCTAGATGAGGCTACAATGTTGATGCTACATGTTCGCTCAGGACCACTTGAAAACAATAAAGTCTGTGCTGCCCTCTTAGTCAGATATCAGCAAGATCCACATCATTACGTTTGCAACTATTATGTCATATGAAAAATTAGCAGAATACTTTTTTTTTTCCAGATGCTTTGATGCCATATGCGTTGTTATAAGTCTGATGCTCACTGATTACCCTTGACAGCTCTAGCCTATTCTGTATCCAGTTCTAGACTTTGGTTTTTTTGCATGCATCAAGAATCTGTAATGGCTAAAAAGGTGGAAAATTTTGCCAAAAAAAAAGAAAATTGGAGACAAAAAGCAAAGAGGAGCTTTCCAAGACACCTTCTCCAAATGGCTCCAAAGTTTTCTCTAAATGTGTTATTCTGTTTTGCAGTACTAAAATACTTTTAAAATGCAAAGAAATATCTTGCCCAATACCTGCTGGTGTCTGTAGCACTACTGGTGTACTTGTATGTGTAAAATATTTAAATGGTTCTGGTATGGCGTTAGGTAAAACATTCACTATGTTTCTCTATTTACCTGTTATTTTTTGAGTGCAGTGCAATATTGATGCTGTCAGTTAATACAGAAAGTCATAGCAGCAGCTGCATAAGAGTTCATCACAAATAATGGCACTATTTCAAAGAATGACCTTTATAATGTATGTAAATTGTTTTCTGCTTTGATATATATTTATTGCAAAACCAAATCATTTTCCCTTAGCATTTGTTAAACAACAGATGACTCCTAACATCAAATTATCACAAGGCAACTACTTGTATATTGCCACTCTTTAAAATCACATAACTACTGGTTACAACTGCAACTTTATACTGACCTTTTCCCCTTTTCTAAATAAAACCATCATAATTACATAATTTGAAGCACTTTCTTTAAATTGCAGCTTGTTACCTATCATCTGCAATAACAAGTTTTTAAATTATAATAATTCAGTGCTTTTAAATCTGATACTCTCTACTCTACTAGCACTAGGGCTCCATGCTAGATGTCAGTGGCATTCCATGTAGGCACAGGAATCTCCGCTGATGAACCTGAAGCAGATGAGGGTCATCGTTAATGTTTGACTGTGTATTTACAGAGGGTGGTTTGATGGGGAGTATGGGCAAAAGTAACAGATCTCCCACCTTGCTTCCTCAGCCATAAACACTGCTTGAGAACAAGTGCCTTGTGTTTGGGTATACACTTAGATGGATTTCAGCCAAGCTAATGACTAAATATCACTGAATTTCCACAGGCACATGAAATTTAAAAACTTTTTTCCTTTTTTTTTCCCGAATAATACTTTGTTTGAACCTGGTGCAACATAAATTAGATCACAAGCGTGTCGCTCAACGGTGGCAGGAAAGGAGTACTTTTCACAGGTGGGTAAGTTCACACGAATTCTGCAGGAGAGAAGGTGGGCACTGAGCAGCCACCCCAGTGAGGAGGCACCTGATCGTGAAACTACTACGCTGCCATGTCAAATACATGTCTGTACCACCTAGTTTCAACTGGCAGGGAATTAAACAGGGAATCAGTGCATTGACTTCAGCTGGCTTTAGATCAATGCCACCTCTTTGCTACAAATCCGTGAAAGCACTATGAGAGGCTTTAAAACATGTTACTGGATATCCCATTCCCACATCTTGCAGAAAGGCAGTTATTTGGCACAGCAATTGTCAGTTTAGTGTTACTTCTGTAAAACACAATTCTCCCTAGCTTTGGTGCCCTTTATTAACTGTCTTTTAACATTTTGGTAATAAGGGTGGTGCAAAAACATTCACTGCAACTACTGCTAGACCTACTGGCAGTACATCACTTGTAAAGACACTAGAAGATTCATATTCTTTTCCTGCTGAATATTATTGCTTCTGAAATTAGACCTTATTTATGCTGGATAAAATCGAACATGCCATGGAGCACTGGGCTGGACAACAAGGTGATAAATACGTTTGACTCCATCTGCATTTTATTTTTCATTGAGAGTGCCAGCAGCCAATCTGGCTGACGGAGAACCGTGTCAGTGCAGGCTGTGGCACAGGCAGTTCACAAATAAATACTGATGGTTACACATGGTGGTGGCGAGCACTGAGCTGCGCTGAGGGGGGAGAACATGACTGTGTGTGTTCATGGGGTTGGAAGGGCCATCACGTTTCACAGATTCCCAACAACAAATTCTGACAAGTGAAAAATGTTTGATTTTAAAAAGTCACACAGCTCGCCTTTTTTAAACACTTTCAGTATTTATTTAACCTAGTAAATAGGTTTATTAGCAAGGTTCCATTCTTTGTAGTTTAGGTAATGGATTTACCATATGTTTATGTTTTAAGGACTTGTGTAAGACTGCTAACACCTATTTCTCCACCTCCTGTCTCAGGGGTTAAGACCTTGGTGTGTTGCCAGTTTACTGCTGTGGTCCCTTCCCCTTGTATAATTACAGTCATTCCCAGAGTGAAGGAAATACCCCGAGCTTTTGCTCTAACTAGCCACAACGTTTCACTACAAAAAGGCACTTCTTTAAAAGAAGAAAAGTAATAAAACTTTCACATTATTAACTTTTTCCCTTTTAAAAGAGCCTGAAAAATGCCATTCTACCACATTAAAGACCTTTGCATAAGACTCACCATTGGCTAATGAGCCCTGTTGTACAATCTACCACATGCAACTGCCTTCAAGTGCTGCTTTTAACTTAACCTTGATGTAGTGCCAGGAATGTGCAAAGGATATACTTTGATGGAGGGGCAGTCTACTCCCCCTCCCGCTCACTCCTGCTTCCATATTGATGCACTTCAAAATATCTGTAAGATTCAAATTTTATTGTTATTTAACAGAGCACCTAGTTTATACTCCACAAAGGAGGAAAAAGTAGTTATCTGTCCTATAGAAATAAGCACATAGATCAGTTATTTGTAATAGAAATGATAGGAAGTTGTTGATGCTTTGCATAATACTTGTGCAATGACTTTCTTCCTGCAGATACAAAGCACTTCATAGGCATCCTCACAACTCCCCTGTGAAGAAAGCATCATAATCTCTGCTTTAGCTTTAATAAAACTAGTTCAGTGACTTTCCAGAAGATGACACAGAGTATCAGAAACAGGATCAGAAAAATTTTTGCTTGCAGCTCCCTCTTTGATTATGAGTCATTTCCTTCCATTGCTGGAGTGAATTATTTCAGTAACAGTGCTACTGGAATTTGTTTAAATTTCATGTTATGGCCAGATGTGTTCTCCACAGATACACATATTTGATTTATAAAATAATATTTATAACACAGGTAATATTCTGAAGATATTTTGGAGGCACTTCTCTGGCATTACTCTTTCATTGAATGACTATGATATTTAAACTGAATCTTAAACTTTCCATTAAGACTGTTTATAGATATATTAATTTTCTTGAGCTTTATAGAGTTAAATGAATTTTTGTCTGTTATTTCCTTGATTGCATACTCAAAACATATAGAAGCTGTTATCTAAATGTTTTAATTTTGTAGATTTTGAGAATTTTTTGAATGAAAATAGTGTCTGATATTAATGAAACAAGACATGAAAGTTCATTCACAAAGAGTATGTTCAAGGGTGAAATGGATGACAGAGCATGGGAAAATGAATAGCAAGGGGCCAACAATAAGTTTTGCTAAGTACATCCCAAAAGTCAAGACAAAAAATATTCTCTTGACTTGGATATGAAAATCTTGGAAAGTCTTAATGAGACAATTCAGATTCTGGTGGAAGTAGAAATTGAAATTTTCTGCCATGTTTCCTGCATCCATTGTGCATGCCAGGCAATTTACCTATCTTTAGATTGGAACACAAAAAATCCAGGGTGATATTTTGAGTAGGTGAAGTCTTAACAGAGACAAAATTGTGACCATGTTGTAGATTCTGAAAATAATACCCCAAGTGTACAAAAGTAGTCAAAAATATCTGGGAAGCTGTGGCGTTTTCCAGAATATTTAATCAGAATCTTATATGAATTTTAGAGTTCACAGGAAAGGATGACTGATGGAATTACTAAAAGTGAGTATGAATTGACTCTTTTAAGTAAAGACTGAATCAAACCTTTCAAAAAATGTAAAGGCGATTACAAATGAGGCTTCCTTGCATTACATCCTCTTCAAAGTCAGGAAGGAAAGTGTTCTCCATGTCCCAACTTCTGACACAGTGGGAGGAGAACTAGTGCTCAATTTTGCAAATTGCCAGGTGGTATGAGTGCACTAACACAACTGAATCAAAGTAAAGTAGAAAACCAAAATATTACAAAAGGGCATTTATATATATATATTTTTTTCCCCTCTTTTTATTACTGTGTATTGACCACTCACTGTCATTGTCTTGAGCTTTTGTTGAGCCACTTCTCTCTCTTTCTAGAATAGCCTTCTAAAGCAGAAAATTTCATTTCCCAAATGAAATATTGCCAGTAATTATGAGCAATTTTGACAACTTCACGATATGGACAACTGACTAGAAGTGATTGAGATAGGTTAAGATTTGGTTCTTTTCAACAAATGTATTTCAGTAGTTTTCATTTGAAAAGAAATATCATTTCAAGTTTTGAAGGTAATTATGAAATGTTTTCTGAAAGATTTAAGGCATAACTTTCAAATTAAAATCATGTGGTTATGGTTTTATTCTCTGGTCAATGAAACCTTTGCTTCCTTTTAAAAAGAAAAAAATGATAAAAAAAGACACATTTAAGAAAAAAGGTCAGTTTTTGCAAAAATGCTGTCATTTATTACATGTTTTGAAAGAAAAAAAACCATCAACTTTAAAATATTAAAAATCCCTGCTATGTTGTGACTTGAGACTTAAAATGAGGATTCTCTGATCAGTGGATAATGATAGATGAAAGGTGAAAGTTTAGATGATGGCAGAGGTATGAGAGAAGCACATACATATTGAAGGGAGAGATGGAAGGGTAAAGGTAAAAAACCAAGCGGCTTGAGACTCAGACAGGACTTAAAAACTGTAGAATGAACAGTTTACTTGAGCAATTTGTCTTCACCTTGCATCAAACTTCTTATAGTTATTATAAACATCAGGACACTTTGGATAATTACAGAAAAGAGTTATATTGAAACCAAACAACTTGATGTGATTAGCAGAAACCCTTAAAAGAAATATATAAATACATCAGAGAACACAGTATTGTCATTTCCTGAAAAATCACCTGTATGTGTACAAAATGTGATTTTTGACAGGGGTTTGAATAAGAATCCATATGAGCTCTGCCTGAGTTGCATACAACACAATCAGAATTGTTTTATTTTCTCTGTTAGTCCCCTCAAGTGGTATAAAATCCGTGTTAACATTCTTCCTTGCACCATGTTTGCTAATTGACTCTTCAAGCACTGGCATGTGGTAGAGATTAGTCAAACATGATTTGTTCTGTTAATATCTTCATGTAGAAGGGATTGGGCATTTCCATGTAATGTTTTTGAGACAGAATCTCATGTCATTCAATTTATGATATACTTAAAGGTATTTTCTTACTGGCTGAGGAATTCTGGGGTTTCTGAGAATGCCGTGATTTTCATGGTTTGCTTTTAAATAGCAGAATTATTGATCTTATTTTGCCAGGCACAACTTTGCAGTAAGAAATTGGTGGTCTTGTTTAGCAAGGAAAAAAGATGTACAAATGGCTGCTGTTTTTCTCTCCACCTAGAGGAACAGAAACCTCCACTGAAGTGTGACCAGATGGTTTATTTGAGCTGCAGACATGTAGCAATAAGTGGTTGGACATGCATAAGGAGAATCCTATAGAACTGACAACCAATCGCTATTTTTGAGAGGGAAAAAAAAAAGTTACTATCTAATATCTTGCATGGGTGTTATCCTCCAGCCAACCAGGCTTTTGAATTTATAGGTTCAGAGCACTTTAACAAAATCTAGATCCTCTGATGTTTTGGTTTACTGGTGTTTGTAGGAGCACCTGTAACTCCACAGGTTACTGCAGCTCTCAGTTCGGTCTTGAAACTATGTTATTTTGAACTTCGCAAAGTTGCTTCAGTGCTTCGGTGAAGAACTATGATGAAGTAAATAATTTGCCTGGAAAGTGTGTCACTGCTAAATGGATGGAAACTCCAGAGACAAGTGAGTAATTAATAGCAATATTTCTTCTCTTTTTTAGAGGACACTGTCCTTATGTAAGGACTGTCAGACTGAAAAGATGGAGAAAATTAAGAAGGAACTCAGCTGTTAAATGTTTTTCTGGATTTCAGCTTCCAAAGCTAGTTGTTTTTTTCACTAAAACTATTTTCTTTTATCTGTAAATTTCTTACTTATAAACTCCTCCTTCCATAGTTCTATTAAAGATTACAGAACTTTATGTTTGGCACTAGTATCTGATGGCCTGCTACCACGGTAGTGCATCACTTTTCAGGTATAATCCTGAACAGAATATCTCACTTTTATACTGTACTATAAAGTACCCTCATAGCGCACTGAATGGTAACTGTTACTGTAAATGGTAAAGTGAAAAACTGGAAATTAGCTGAAGCCTCTGATATGCAGTATAAACCTCATGATGGGTAGTGTAGGAGGAAACTGAAAAGAATTGAAGTTAGAAGGGACTACTGGAGGTCATTGGGTCCAGCTCTCTGCTCAAAACAGGGTCAGCCAGAGCAGTTTGCTGAGGGCCATGTCCAGTTGGCTTATGAATATCTCCAAGAACTGAGACTTCCCAACCTCTTTCAGCAATCTGTTTCAGTGTTTGAATGCTCACCTAATGGAAATGTTTTTTTCTTGTTTAAAACATAAATAACACAGTTTATGACCATTGTTGCTTCTCCTTTCACTGTGCACCACTGAGAAGAGTCTGTCTCTTTCTTCTTATTCCCTTCAATGAGGTCTCACTTCGAGCCCTCTCTTCTCCAGGCTGAACAGTCCCAGCTCTATCAGCCTTTCCTCATAGGAGAGATGCTCCAGTCCCTTACTTGTCTTACTGGTCCTCTGCTAGACTCTTTCCAGTATCTCCATGTCTCTCTTGTACTGAAGAGCCCTGAACTGGAGCCAGCACACCAGATGTGTCCCACCAGTGTGGAGCAGAGGGCAAGGATCACCTCCCTCAACCCGCTGGCAATGCTTTTCGTCATGCAGCCCAGGATGCTGTTTGACTTCTTTGCTGCTAGGGCACTTTGCTGGCTCATGTTGAACTCACTGTCCACCAGACCCCCTGGTCTTTGTCTGCAAATCTGCCTTCCATACAGCAAGCCCCCACCTTGGTGAATACGGTTATTCCTCCACAGGTGGAGGACTCGGCACTTCCTTTTGTTGAGCTTCATTATATACGTTTGCCCATTACTCCAACCGGCTGAAATAGACATGATGTATCAACCACTCATCCCAGTTAAGTATAATCTGCAAACTGTCCCACCCTCAAGGATATTAATGAGGATATTAAACAATGTCAGCCCCAGTATTGTCTCCTGAGGTGCACAACAGGTGATTGGCCCCAATTCGACATTGTGCCACTGACCACAACCTTAAATGGTATTGGAAACACACACTGTAAATACCAAATTTGAAAGAATACTTTAAAATTCCAGTCATCTTATCTGCAATGACAGTGTGGTGATGAAATGTTTGAGAGTCTCCTGAAAGCATGTTCATGATCCATAGGCAATCACAGAAATCTTTGGAGTTAATGGGTCTGCTTACTACATTAAGTGGCAATAAATCATAGAACAATTAAATATGCGTTGGACTGTAAGGAAGTTGTGATCAGGGAAGAACTGAGAGAAGACAGAAGGGCTGTCCTGGATTGCTTCACTGACCTGGACATGCATTGGTGGAATGGTGCACAACCACATGTGACAGAAGGACGTGGCCAGAGCCGTGGGTCACAGAAGAAGGTGGACAGTCACAGCAGAAGATGACAGTGCACTTAGAACTATGAAGAATCCAAGAATGAAAGAGCTTTTTTTTTTTTATTGGGGAAAAGCAGGTAGAAGGGAGCATGGCTCTCAGGAAAGGAAGTATGGGGTTTTGAATGAGGAAATTGTGTAATGCTAATTGCTTCTGTTGTATTCAGGGATTCAGGAATGGTCTATTTTTCTGTAAATAAGTTTGCCACCACTATTATGTTCCAGTTTTAGACAGAAATGACAACTGTATTCTTACTTGTAGTGGATTATTCACTGTCACTGTGTTGTACAGTCTGACTGATAGAATGCAGACCTTGCTAAATGAAGCATAAGAATACACACTGCCTTTTAGCAAAAAGTTCCTTGGTCTCACCAGTTGATTACAGTTATATCCCTAGGATTGGTTAATCTGGAAAGAAATACAGGAAAATCAGTACATCAGTGAATGTCTGGAGTCTTCCAAAACCAATTTGCACTCATCTCTTTGTAGAGAATCCCAGTAAAGGTGGAGCAAATACTGTGCAGGAAAGGGAATTTTAGTCAGTGTCTTTGGTAATTTTGCTAATTGCTTGCACTGTCAAGGGCCGCCGTTGGCCATAACGAAGGAATGTCATCACCTTTCCAGTCATGCAGATATGCTAAACATAATCTCATTGGATTTTGCCTCCTCCATTCTTGACGTTCTTTATGTTTCGGCACGAGGAATGATCATTCACTGCTTGCAGAAAGTCACCAGATCACAGAGGAAAATGAGGTTCCGCCTTTGTGCTCAAAACAGGACCAGAGCACAAAGGCAGGCAGGACTTGTCTTTCATGGTGTGTTCTACAACTAAGGAAAAACTACTGAGAGCTACTGAACATCCACCAGTCCTTTGAGCCATTGGGGATGATAATCCACATTAAAAACTGTATCACTACTGTGTCTGCAATGTTGGGATTACTTAAATAATTCCTGTCCTTACACTCTGTATTCTGTTATAAATATTAAAAAAATTCATTTAATCCTGTGTTTACCTTTTGCTTTAGCTTTTTCCTTTCATCATCGTTCTGTGGATTAATGCTCACACAGTTGTATTGTGTGCACAAGATCCTCAGATTTTCTATCATACACAAGGATAGTTTGTTTACACAGAGGCTTCCAATTCAATTTTACACCATGTCAGCAGACTGAGTTGTGATCTCTTGGCTCCTGCAGCAGAATGGGAATTTAATTATCAGACGAAAGGTAAAGGTGCAGTGATTTTGTATCTCTTTACCTTCTGGGCCACCAAAGAGGATGAAAAAGATTCCACACACCTTTTCTGTTAGAGAGAGTGCTCAAATATGATTTTACAGATAATGACAGTAATAGCTCACACAGCATATTTATATCTATGTTTAAGAGCTATGTAAAGCAGTTTGAGCTGTTACACGATGCCAAATGCTCTCTTTAACCCATAGTTTCTCCCATCATAATCTATGCTCTTCAGGTTCTTGCAGTAAGAGTAAAAAAGACTATGACTAAGGAGGGATCGATGCAGCAGGGATTGCTCTCTTACATGCTGAAGATAAATTAGCCAGAGAAATTATATTGTTTTGGGTTTTATTGCTGTCTAAATCTCAGACTTCGCAACTGTTGTCAGTCAAGGTACCTTGGGATTTGTGAATCACTTCGCAATTCACTGGAGAGTGATGTTCAGTATAAGGTCTTCAGCCCATCTCCTGCCTTTCTCCGTAGCTCTCCCTGGCACAGAGCACTTTGTGCTCTATGTGATATAGGTATAATTTCTGTCTTGGTACTTTAGTTTATAATACCAGATATCAGGAGTGCTTTTGAGATTCATTATGATAAGACAGTTTCTGAGATCTCAAACACTGTGACTCCAGGTAGCTCACTGAAGAGCTTAGTGCAAAGCATGCTTGAGAAATTTTGAAATTCTGTTCAAAACCAGATTTTTGTTGGAAAACTGGTTTTCAAGATCTACTCCTGCCTTACATAATGGGTATATAATGGTTCTTGTAGCTGAATCCTATTTCTTCTTTGTAATCTACAAGACAAACTCCATTTTATGTGAAAGCACAGTCCTATAAAGCAGATGGTGGGAGACAGAACTGGTGCATGGAAATTTTGCAAGAGATTGTACTTCAGGGGGTCATACCTCTCTCTCTCAGCTCGTTGAGGGATTTGAAATCATCCTATAGGTCTAATATTAATAGTAAGCATTGTTCATATGGATTTTGATGTTCCACTTCATGCTTTCTAGCTATTGTGCTACTGAAAGCATTATGGGTGAACAGTAGCTTGAAATACTTCAAATAACCGCTATTTCACACAATTTTCAACTGACAGTCAAAGAAAAATGTCTTGCAAAAGTATCCTGGCAACAAGGCTTATAGCATCAGTGTAACTCTTGTACATGTATTAGCATGCTGTGGAATATCACTGTGTTCAGAGGGGAGAGCTGCAAATACATTTTTTATCCTGAAGTGGCCGTTTTCCTGAACTATGGCAGTAATGATTAACTAACCATCCAATACTGGATATTTGTGTGGAAAAGACAATAAAAGTCAAATAAAATCAGGTTGCATAAACATTTTGTAAGACTTCAACAATATTTGCATTAAAAATCCCTCCCTATTTTAGAATCAGTAATCCTCAACAATAGGGCTGTTACATGAACCTTCTGTGTTTAGATATTCATATGATGCTACAGATCTTTAAAATGCTTATGAGTGATTTAGAAGTACTTATCCGTTCCGTTGGGAAAGAATAATAGTTTGAGCCCAACGAACAAGTGCTTATTTAGTCACAGGCAAAACAAACAGTAGCGTGCAATGACAGACTGCCTGAGACGGCAGATGAGGACAAGCAGCGCGTTGCTGAAGAGCCAGTCTCTGCCTCCTACCTGCGCAGCCTTCTGCTCTTTCTGTGCTGTCACTGAGCAAGGGATTGTGTTTTTGTAGCAACAAGAGAGAAGCAGTGGGAGCAGGAAGCTTAACTTGCCTGGGTTCTTCCCAGAGCTTTCTGGCCTGGCCTTGCTCCTTCCCCTCCAAAGCGTCTTGTCCTCATTTCTGCAGGCAAAATGTCAGTTTTGTGTACGCTGTCAGGAAGCCTTGAAACCAAGGAAGAAAGTTGCCCAAATGACCTTAAGAGTGGGGTCTGTTCCAAAAAGCAGAGTGCCAGGGAATACCACGGGGTCTGCTAAGGACTTTATCGATTTTTTAAACAAAAGAGGTTTAGCTGCAATGTTAGTGATACAAAACATAAAAAGATACTGGATATATCCAAATATCTCTTCAATGTTTCTGTAGGCAAGCAAACTTCAACAGACCCAAATATATCATATAATTGAGAACAGAAGGGAAAAAAAAAAAGAAAAAAAAGGATGTGATATGTGACTGATGTAACTATGTGAAATACTTGAAACAGAACATCTAGAGGTGTTGAACCAAACAAGCAATTTATTTTGCGCATGTGTGTGTGTATGTGTGGATACAGTTCCAGCAGAATTAATCCCAGGTCAAGTACAATCTACACATGCCCCTTACTTCAGCAAATACAGGTATTGCCTGTTTTCACATACCCAACATAAACCCAATATAAATATTATATCATATATGATGGCTAATTCAGCAGGGGTGTGATTCTGTGATGATGCATGATTCAAGCTGAATCTGTACTGAAGGTGATTTAGAAGTTCTTGGATCCAGTATTAGTAAATGTAGGACCACATAAACTGCACAGTCAGGAAATTTGAGCTATATGGGCTACCTGATTAAAACCTGAGATTTCTGGGGCAGGATGAGTGAACCTGAATAGAGTAAATCTTCTGTGAAGTACTTCACTGGTTTAATTTATCAATCAAAACCTCACTTCCTACCTACACAGAAGTATCTGCTGATAGCAACTTCTTTGTACTTTTGTATCTGTAGCTACTACAGATATTTTGATAAGGAAGATTACAGACTGTGCAAAATCTCAGAAACTTTAGTTAAGCTTTCAGTTTTCAACTGACATTCTGTGTGGCTTGAGCATATCCCTGAATATCTCTTCTTCCTCAGTAAAATAGGGATAATTATATCTCATATATGAAGTATTTGAAGATGAAGTTGTCCAGAAGTGGATACATTCTATGCATCTTCACCCAACATAAGAATAAAAGAATTTACCCAGCAAAAGATAATTGTATGGGGCTAATTGACAGCTGTTGGTGCAATCAATGAGATGAAAAGTCTGAGCTCACATCATTCATTAGCCCTGAGCATTTTATTAGTAACAAACCTGTAAAATTTCAGATGGAGTAAATATGTCCTAGCTCTTTCAAATCCTTCTAAGTGCACTTGGTTAAAAAGTTCTTTCCACTCTGCCATATACTAATTTGTAATTTTGAGTAGCTGCAGCACAGTGTACTGCAGATGTTGACAGTATTTCTGTGGCAGATGAACTTCTTCCTAATGAACTGGATTTTCAGGTGAAATAGAGCTTTTGGTGACTTGAGGCTTTTGGAGTTTGGAGTTTTACTGCATTTTGGCAGGATTTTTGTATGTGAGAAGTGATTGAAGAATAAATAAATAACACAGAGTAGACTATGGTGGCTTTTTGCATTGATTCGCCAGGCATTTCTACACTGCAGCTGTCCATGGGAAATGGAAACAATACTACAGACTTGAGGATCTAATGGCAATCATCTTTAAGATGTTTCCCGATGCAGAGCAGTAGCATTAATTTCATATAGCAGCTTGTTTTAACCACATTTACCTGTTTTATTTTTTAAAAAAGCTACAAATTGCCTTTTACATAAAAATTAGGATGATTAAAACCAGTTCTGTCTAGTCCAATCTAATGTTAAAGCAGAAACTAAAGTCATTGTGGCAAAAAAATGATAGGCAGCGGGATTTAGGTATACATATACACATTCATATTTTTGAAAAATGTTTTTCTGTTTTTCTGTTTTCTGTATCAGTAAAGAAGTAATCTAGATAATTGTCTTAATAAGATAATGAAAACAGTTCTTAGCAAGCTGAGCAACTCTATTGCCACCCCCCATCCGCCTGTCTTGTTACTGTGACGACATAGTGAAAAGGGAGAAAAGAAGCTGTCAACAAAGAGAAGTATTCCCACTAAACATCTGAAGCACTTTTTATGGAAGACAAAGGCAGATGAAAGAGGGAGACAGGTGGGGAAGAAGGCTAGCAAGAGAGCTTTGCTGAAACTCTACTTAAAATAGGATGAAGTGTGTGAGTGAAGGATCAGAGGGCAAGACAGAAAATGAGACCTGTCATCAGCAGGTCCACTTGCTGCAAGACCTTTCCTGTTCTAAAGAGGACCACAGGAAATTTCCTGAGGGCAGAGGTAGCAAAATATTGAAAGGCAATTATAGCTGTTTTAACTGGACAGAGCTCCTTCAGGCCTAAACAATTTACATCCTTCAGTCTGAAGAGGAAGCAGCGAGGGAAGAAATAGGAAAAACCTTGGCAAGAGTTTTGAAATCTTGCCAAGGATGGCAGTGACCCCAGAGAAAGGGACAGATGGCTAACTCAGTTCCTGACACCAAGAAATTAGGAGCAACATGGCCACAAATTTGACTTCTGCTATGAGGAAGATTTTAGGATAATCAGCAAGGTTTTTCAACCATTTTCATCACTGTTGTGTACATATTCTTATGCTTCCTAGAAAACAGGATGGGCTAGGTGATCTCTTGGCAACTTCTGAAGTCTTGCATTTTTAATTTCCCAAATATAATATGACTTTGCAATGTTAGCTGGACTGTGAGAAGAAAATGAATTTTAAGATAAAGAGAATTTTCCTTCATCCTGCTATAGATACAGCCCTATAAAAAAACTCCATTACAGGGAAATCTGAAAAACAAAGATGATATGAAATATGTGACTTATCATCCTGTATACAACAAAGACAACAGTTTATTTGAAGTCATTCAGATGGTCTCTGAAGCATGGTGGGAGGGTGGAGGCAGGTAGGACCAGCAGTCTAACATTTTCTACACATTCTCTTGTTAGCTGTATCTTCCTTTATGTTGCTGTTTTGAAATGCATTTAACAAGGTACTTAACTCCTACGCAAATTATTAGTCACTCAGACCCAGCTGAAAATACAACACTAAACTGAGTAATATTCAGGGTAGGGTGGAAAAACTGTGTAAAAACCTCTTCTTGTCAAAGGAATTGCTCTCAAGTGTCAATTAAGATTCCTTTCACTTAATGGAATTTAGTATTCCATTTATTGTGCCTGACACATCATCCTACAAAAACTGCATCTGAAGATTTTGTTAGAACACTTAATCTCATGTTTCCCCTCTGATGAAAGAAGAAACAGACTTAAGAAAGAAAGACTAGCAGGTAAAGATGTTTTTTGACTGGACAAGCACAAATGCTACAACTCACAAATGATTACATTTCCCAAAATACCTTTACATGTACAGTCTCTTAGTCGGTTATGGACTACTGATTTTCAGTTATTATTTTTGAAAGGCTTGATAGTAATGATCTCATAAGAATGAGGAAGCATGAAAACTTACTGAACTTTATCCTCCTGCATCAACGTACAGTGAGATTATCTACTGCTAAGAAGACAATGAAAATTCTTTACAGTAGAGAAAGTGATACCTCACAGCTGGATATTTTTACACATTTTCTTTTTTTCTGGCATCATGTCGTAGCAATGTTGTTGAATCAAGCAATTCATGCTAAATGTTTTAATTTCCTTTGGTTTGTTTTTTTTTTTTTTTTTGCTTTACTAAGGTAAAAAAACCTGCTAAACTTACCTTCTTTCCTAGAGAATGGCCTAACTTCACCAAGAAAGTTGCAGACTATTGTTTCTACACAGTTAAGCGTTAGAATAACTGTTTCATTTCAGAAGGAAACTGTCTACTGGGGTGGAAGCTAAGAATTTAAAACTTCTCAGGCTGAGAAGAACAGAATCTGTCTCTTGCAGTTCCTCTTGGCGGAATGCTATAATCACCTTTTGTCATAGAAAACCTGGGTAGCAACATGACTTCTGGTCATCTTTTAAAGGGCAAGCTAAACTTGTGATCAGTTACTTTAGATGATATGTGGTATTTCTGCAGAGATAATCCTTGTCTTTTACTTCAGATATATTGAGGAGTCTTGTGGAGTTAACCTAAAGAGCTCAAACTAGGCTGGAATTTCAGAAACTGGAATTTCTAAGTAGCTTCTTCCTCAGGATGTGAGGTTTCTCACCGCCTTTTTGAGGTGTCATCATATAAAGAATGGAATAAATCGAGTCCTGTTTCCTTAATTCAACCAATTAGATGGTGTATTACCTACCTTGTAACGTTCCAAGTTTCTTTTATTCAAATTACTCTTTAACTGTGGAAATAAATACATGAAATCATCTGTGAACAAAAGCTCTATGAAGCTGTTGGATCATTAATGATAAATAAAAATCTAGACTTTGCAATGCTTCAGGCTTTGTACTTCTGACAGCAGTCTGTCTATGTCTGTCAGTCTCGTTTGCAACTATTCGCTAAGTATAGAACAATTTGGACATTTTTTTTCTTTGCTTTCTCATCTTTGTAAGTTTTTTTGCTTGCTTCATTGCATGTGTTTATGCATAGAGTCTGACTGATAGGTGATAAGATTACTCACTGGAAATTTAAAAACCAAAACCAACCAACCAACAACAACAACAACAAAACATCCCAGAAAAAAAAAAAGCTGTCGAAAACTTAGTGAAATCACTGATGCAAAGTTGGTACATTGCCATCAGCTGTCCCTTGAAAATAAGTGAAGGTTGAATGGAGTAATTCATCATTCAGATTCTTTATCTGATGCTTGCAACCTTGAGATCATTTGCCTATTCCTGGCTAGACAGAATTCAAATCCAATTTGTAACAATAAACCATGACTCTGAATGGATCAATCACAATTGGTTCTCTTTGTTACTTTAATTGAACTACCTTGTAATTACTGAAGTATGTATTTTTAATTATCAGTTCTCATTTGTTCTGAATGACTATATTGTGTTTCCTTCCTCCAAGAACAATTCAGAAATATAATGTGGAAACCTCAATAGGTTCCATTGTGGAAAAATAATAATGAATTTAAGAAGCGAATAAAGGATAATGATCATCCCAGAGATATAGATGTTAAAATATCAGGGAAAATTATATTTCCGAAGTAAAGCACTACTTTCATACTTTAATAAAAGTGTTACTATCACATCATGAATATCTCTACTGATATGAATTCACCAAGGCTCTCCCTCAGCTTTACCTGTGCTTCTGAACTTAGACAGTCAAATGCACTGCTCTATTCCTAGCCTGACATCAAAACACTCTAATTCCTCTGAGTAGATAGGTTAGTGACTATTCCAGAAATGAGTCAGTTACCTGTTTCATTTAAGTTCCTGTAACATTTTTACTGTTATTATAGTTTAATGAAAAGAGATAATAGACTGGTTGGGCATTACAGTAAAATTGTAGGGTATTATGAGCTTAGCTAAATTTACAGTGTGGAAAAGTTGTCTTGGCTTTTACCACAGCTCAGATTACGTTCCTAACTAACCACTTTTGAAGCAAAGAAGTCAGTCTAGAAGAAGCAACCTTCCCAAAGGTGGATATAGTGATATGCACACCTCCTCCACTTCCACTTCTGTGGAAATGCCTGTCACCAGACAGAATAGTTCACTCCTCTGAAGAGTGTGGCTATCATCTGCATCACAGCATCGAGTTGCCCAAAGCTGTATGTCGATGCCCATTAGCTGGTTGGTTGCACTGATAACACCAGTAATGCAGTACTGGGGGAGGCATGGGCACCAGCTGTTGCACTGGTCTGGCTGTTCTAGTGTGTCTGCCTGTCACTGGTTTAAATGAGACATCAGGAGTCACCATATTAAATGTTAGAAGGACCGGTATGGGAGGACAATGTTGCTCTGTTGTACAATTTTCTGCCTGTGGAAACTGCCAGAACACCCCTCTGAAGCTTCAGTATCTCACACTTGACTGTTCCACTGCTTTCATCAAAATGGTGGACCAGTAAACTTGTTGTGACTCAGTCCTCATCCATGGTATTTCTTTGCTTACCTGGAGTTTTTGGAGACAATATACTTTACAACATAGGGTCTTTCATTACGAGACTGACTTCTTTATTTTTGATTTGTTTTCACAGGAACATAAATTAAAGCAAAGCTGTGTGTTTTGTAATGCTCCAAAAGTCCTCATTGTGGCCACTCTGAAATAGGCTGACCTGCAGGGAGGTACTTCTTCTGGGAGCATCTCCATGATCCCTATGGGTTCCTTCCAGCTAGAGATATTCTATGACCATTTAGTGCTATCTCTTTGCTTTCTCTCTGTCACAGTTAAGTGCACCATAACTCTCCGTGTATTTTCTGGGCTGAGGAAGCAGTTCTCTTTCTGGTAAAGCCGCACATCAGGAAAACATTTCTTGACAGTCATGGTAATTAGTTGCCAATGATAAGGCTCTGAAGGCGTTTGATTCACTGTCACTAAAGGTCTCCAAGAGTAGATTATGTACAAAGAATGAGAGACAAACATAGATACAATCCTTTTCCTGCAGATGGCAGAGAGAGCTGATCCAAATACATCAGTTCTTTTCCATTGTTATTATGTATAATTATTTCAGGAAAATAATTTTCCTCCCCTCTACAGCTAACTTGGTTTCTGAGGCCCCTGTCTTTCCCCTTCTCTTGTTTAGATCATTAACTCCTAGTTTTCCTTTCCCATGCACACATTTAAATTCTATTGATGCTACTAGAAAATACATGTGCAGGGGGTAATAAACATCTAAATATTTAGATTCTGCTAACACTCTTCCCTAGGACATATGAGTAAAAATATTATAGGAAAATTTGTGCAGAAGCAGCAAATTTGATGTCTCCTTTTTCCCACCACAGTGAGACAAAGCAGTAGAAATTGTCTTTTGGATCTCTTTAGATAAATCTGTTCACGTAAAAAAAGGAAATAGAAATTTTAGTATTACTCCAGCAACTGTGTTTGAGGAACATGGCTTAACTCTGCCTAGCAGGGATAGATGTGACAATGGTTTATTTGTTAGCTGCTTGGAAGGAGGGAAAGGCTCTTCATTAGAAGCCTGGCAGAACTAGCATGCAGAAAGATGTGGATGCAAGCACCTTACTGAGACAATTAAATTGAGGGCATGGTCACTTTTTGCTTCATCTGTCATCAGTGATGAACAAGCTACTTGTGGGCTACCTCAGGGCAACTGAGGTCACAGGTGAGAAGGAGCCTGTTTGGGGGACGGATATCTTAAAAGCTATTAACAAAGATATGGTTTGTTGCTTCTCTATATAGCATAATTCTGTTACTGTACCACAACACTTAAATATTATCACTAATATTTCAAATTTCAGCCCCATTTTTCTACTTTTATTGCACTGGTACTGGAAGGAACCACCAATGTCAGCAAGTCCAGACCTTAACAACTATAGGAAACCACACATGGGCTGTCTTGGTTAAAAAGATCTTATTGTATATGTCTCTGCAAACCGCCCTCCAGCACCCTATGGCAGATGCTGAAGAAATGCAGTATGAGAACAAAAACTGTAATGACAAAGTGGCACAGAAAGTGGAGACTGAGTTGAGGCTACCACTGCCTGAGAAGGTGCTGGGACTCATTAAACCCTCTACATCATCCTGTTAGGTTGGTGCAAAAATAATTGTGGTTTTGGACTGTGAATTTTAAATCCTTATTACTAGGCTCAAACACATCTTTATTAATCAAAGTAAGAACCATTACAATCAACACATTTTTGCCAATGAGAAATAAGTTTGTTTATTCCTGTAGTGTAAAACTCTGTGCTTTGAGATTTGACAAACTTCTGGAAAGTATTTTCTGCATCCTGCTGGTTGTGGAAGTGTTTTCCCTGCAAAAAGTTGTTGAGATGCTTGAAGAAGTGGTAGTCTATTAGCAAGAGGTCAGGTGAATATGGCAGATGAGGCAAAACTTCATAGCCCAATTCATTCAACTTTTGAAGTGTTGGTTGTGTGATGTGCAGTCAGGCGTTGTTGTGGAGAAGAACTGGGCCTTTTCTGTTGATCAATGCTGGCTGCAGGCGTTGCAGTTTTCAGTGCATCTCATCCCTTTGCTGAGGAGGCTTCTCAGACGGAATGGTTTCGCCGGGATTCAGAAAGCTATAGTGGATCAGACCGACAGCAGACCACCAAACAGTGACCATGACCTTTTTTTGGTGCCGATTTGGCTTTGGGAAGTGCTTTGGAGGTTCTTCTCGGTCCAGCCACTGAGCAGGTCATCACTGGTTGTCATATACAATCCACTTTTCATCGCACATCACAATCTGATCGAGAAATTGTTCATTGTTGTTGCATAAAAGACGACACTCGAAAATGACATTTTTAAAAATTTTTTGTCGGCACCCACTTATCAAGCTTTTTCACCTTTCCAATTTGCTTCAAATGCTGAACAACCATAGGATGGTCAATGTTGAGTTCTTTGGCAACTTCTTGTACAGCTGTAAGAGGATCAGCTTCAATGATTGCTCTCAATTGGTCATTGTCAACTTCTGATGGCAAATCACTACACTCCTCATCTTCAAGGCTCTTGTCTCCTTTGCGAAACTTCTTGAGCCACCACTGCGCTGTACGTTCTTTAGCAGTTCCTGGGCCAAATGTGTTGTTGATGTTGTGAGTTGTCTCTGCTGCTTTACCACCCATTTTGAACTCAAATAAGAAAATCACTTGAATTTGCTTTCTGTCTAACATAATTTCCATAGTCTAAAATAAATATAAAATAAACAGAAAGTAATAAGTCAGTAGCAAAAAAAACCATAGAGTGAGAAAAGTGTATTAAAATGATATATAACACAACCATATTTAAGAATGTATTCAATATCAAACGGCAAATTTCAACAATGCAAAAACCGCAATTCCTTCTGCACCACCCTAAGTGATAGGAAATCATGACCCATGCTGCAGAGAGGTAAAAAACAAGCATACAACCATCTTTGCTAATATGACCCAGGGAATCAAACACGCACCCAAATCTGGTGGTCTGAGAATGTATATGAGCTACACAAGTTTTCCTGTACAACTTAACCACTGGAGGGAATGCGATATTCCAGGGACACCAAAGCAACCTGTCTAGCTCTGGCCAATCTTGTGCATCTTGGGAGGTGAATGTGTCCTCACATCCCTCAACAGTACCTTTAAAGCCAAATGGGATCAGCAGAGCCTGGAATTATGGAAATAGGACAGCAAAAAAAAGTGACAGCAAACTAATCTCTTCAAACTCCTGAGCACACGGTAAAACACCAGATAACCCAGGTTTCCTTAGGGGAGCCAACCCAAAGGCAGATGCTTTCCTGCCCTGCATGTTGCTTGTGAAAAGCGTTTCTGTATGTGTGTCAGGGGAATGAAGGGGATTTGTTGGGGCAGGGAGGCGTATGGCAGCATTCTGCCACACTAATCTCCCAACAGGGCCGTGGCCATTAAGGAACCGCTTGGATCCATCTGGCAGCTGCTACTGGGTGCCCTGGGGCCCTCTGGTCCGCACCGGCCAACGCTGAGCGCGGCAGAGCTGTGCCGGGCCTTCGGCACGTCCGCCGGGCTGTGCTCGGGCAGGGAGAAGAATGGAGCCGGCCCTCCGGCCCTCGCCACGTACGGCAGAACAGAAATCATTCGTTTTAGAAATCCCGCAGGACTGCATTTTTTCGCTGGGGAAATTCAAGCTAGTATGAAGGTAAAGATTTGTAGCAGCATGTAGCACATTTGTTTTGTATCCACTGAAGCCTCTGGGGTACCTGGCTGAGTGAGGAGCAAATGCTTTTCTTCAAAACCAGGGATCTCTTACACAGCCAAAGCTCTAACCACCAGTATGCCTGTCTCCCCTGGGGCTAGCTACCGGCAGCAAAACTATAAAAACAAGGTAACGTTTCACTACCTTTTATCATTTCCCTAACCCCACCCTCCTGCAAACCAGCCAGTGGGGAGAGGAAAGTCCTGACACTCCTCTTCCTGAAGGGACAAAAACAGTAGGAAATACCTGAGCAATGTTGTGTCCCTTTGGCAACTGTAATTCCCCAGAACACGCATGGTTATTATAGTGATGATTAGAAAGCTATGAATGTTCATGTTTCACATTTCTATTTTTTTTTATTACATTTGTAGATATTTTTTCCCCCTAGGAAAGTGAGATATGTATGAAATTCAGAACAAAAATTGTAAACCACTTTTATTGGCAAGGACATTCAGACAGCTAGAGAAATTACAAACAGCTCTCTGGACAACATGATTTAAATCCCTTCAGCAGTGCAACATCCCTTTTAAAGAAGGGTCACAGGATTTCTTAAGTGCACTAAAGTACTATTGCAACTATCATTACTGTTATGAACTTGTATGCTTTCAAAACATTCTCAATGACAATTAAAGACATAGTCAACCTTAAGAAAATTATAAATAGTAGTAAATGTAATTCCAGAGCAAAAAAAGTCAGGGGGAAAAGAGCATATTTCAATATTCATGGTCACACTCCTAATGATGAAAAGGGGGTAATTTCTAGTTTTCTCTCCAGTAGTCTCTTCAGTCTGTGTTTTAAAGAGTGATATAATTTAAAAAATGAAACAATAGCTTGACAGTGCTCATCTAGAAGCTGTGCCTTGTTTTCTTGAAATAAAAGTCCAGTGTTTTCTGGGGTAAGAACTAGAGGCAAACAGGAAGCCTGTATGCAAGTTACTCGACCCAGTACATCCGTAAAGACTGAAGATGTAACCAGTTATTTTTTTCTCCTGAAAAAAGTTGACTGCTAAAGCAAACAAATTAAAACCACTTTGGGACAGTATTTTCTAGTAAAAAAAACGAATACCTGTTCCATATCCTTCCCTTACTTCTTTTTTGACAAACTTACTTCTTGGTTGTGGGGAAGGGAATTAAGATGGTAAAAAAAGATTGGTAAAAGGTAAATAAAAGTCAGATAAAATGGGTACTTTTTACATAGAAAAAAAGATTTTGTTCAAATATTTCCCTTCTCATCCAAATCACTTCTATGACAAGTTTTGAACCTTCTTAGTTATAATACCTACACATTGCCAAACTGCTCGTGCTTATGGATCCCTCTTCCAAGTTGTTCTCATTGGTGAGTGTAATTCTTTCTGGCTTTTAGCAAGCATAAGCTCCTTTAACTGTGAGCCTTGCTTAATGAAGACTATTCTTGAAACTGTCATTTAAAATAAGACATTAATTGTTTTCCATCCCCCATTAAATATAATAGGAAGCTATACCATTAATTCTATCACTGCTAAATCCCCACATTGCCAGATGCTGAAGCAGAATGGGACTATGGATTACAAAACATATGGATTTATTTACACTAGGTAACTTCTTTATTAAAATATCTTAACACAGTCATTACAGAGACTTCTTTCCCAAGCCCCTGCTGTCACACTCTGCTCTGCTCAGGAACACACACCACATCTGTTTTTCACATATGTTCTCCAGCCCCAGTCCACCCACATGGGCCCCATTCACAGCAGTATGTGCTTCTCCTCCCCAGCCTCAGATGCAAACACACAATGGGGCTGTAGCACTAGCAGAAGTATAGTGGGTTCAAATCGGCCTTGGCTGGCTTGGAGGATATGTCTAGACTGTCCCCGTTCAAGCACAAAGGCTACAAAGCTGGTCTTCAGCAATAGACTCTCCAGCTCACGTGGATTATGCAGGGTCTTCTGTGACAGCAGTGCTCCCCAGACGCAGTGCAGTTTATCCAGTATAAAACTGCCAAGGCAGATCTTTCACTGGTGAAAGATTCATGACTGGGAAATCACAGGGGTTTCTAACCCATTAAAAGAAAACTATAAAAACAATCCCACACCTTCCTCCTTTCTTTTAAGATACAAGTGCCCAAACTGTAGAATAATGCAAAACACAGTCCTTTGCTACTGGGGAGCAAGAAAAGAAGAAGACCTTGGGCTGAATTGTCTGTTTCTCTTTCCTTGAAAACTGCTCAGACACTTTTCTGAGCACTGTAAGAAAGATGCCTGCTGGAACAGATAGATAGATTATTGTGAAGGTTTCAGTTTGTGTTTAGTTTGCATAGGTCTGATTTTCTAGCCACAAGAGCTTCTGAGCAGGCATGCCATTCCCTGTGTAGTTTGTTCTAATTCTGCAAATAGATAACCAGTAAAAGTGGAAACTATTCTTAAAATGCAGACTTTGTTTCCTACCTGTCTCCTCTTTCCTTAGTTACAGACTGTCTTTTCCCTATGGGCAGCATGCTTTTGCCTGACTTTCTAATTCTCCACCTCTTCAGTGTCTTCCTGGGTTATTTTCTTTGAGCCAAAAATGTGTGACCTCTTTTTTTTTTTTTTTTCTTTTTTTATTAGCAGAAAACACATATTCTAACAAAGGACTTTTGAAACTGCCTCCATAGCAACCAAGGATTCTTTATAAAAGAGGATGTTAAGATCTCCTCATTTCTTAACAATGGTTTGCAAATCACAACCCCCACTCTAATGAACTACATTTACAGTGCACACCTCACCCCATCATCCCCACATTAAAATGCTAAAGATGCAAAGTAATGACCTCTAAAATTAAGAAATAGATAATTAAGACTTTTTAATAAGGCCATTCTATTTTTTCTCCCCACGTTTACGCTCTTCTCAGTGGCACCAGGCTCTTAATACCGGTCTCATCTTTATATCTGAGCTGTCAGTATGAATTTCTTCTCCCTAGTGCACCTCTGTTTGATCCCTTTACTCCAGCCATTTTCATGGTGTCAGAGTATATCCAGTCTCGCTTTCTAGTCATGAACTCTCCACTGAACTGCAACCCAGCTTTCTCTCACCTGGTTCCCAGCCCCACCTGGGATTCAAGCCAGGTCTTATTCTTTCCTCCACTCCCAGTCTACTCTCTTACCTTGCGTGTCATCTACTGCCTTTTTTAACTCCTTGTTCAGTCTTAATTTTCTCTGTCCCACCACTCCCTGAGTCTAGCTGCCATTTTCTGCCTTCTCTTGTCTGGGTTCAGGAGCTCTTTTGCCTTCCTGTCTCCTCTTCTTTGTCCAGTCCAACTGTTCAGATGGGAAATTATTCTAGCCGATTTGCTCCTAACCTGGGTTCTATCTTCCCTCATTGCACTATCCAATGGTCCCATTTGCTGTAACAGGCTCTTCACTCTGGCCTCTTTTTAGTTAAGCAGTTCAGTTCCTTTTATCAGTTATGTTCACTGTTGCTTAAAATATCCGAACATTGTTATTAACTTTTTCTCATTTGTAGTATCACCAACATGGACTGCAATTCAGTTTTATTTACAAATGTCTGGTAGATGACAGCTTCTTCTTTACTATCTAATAAATAGAAAACTGTTTTAATTATTTTATATTCAAAATCTATCAGGGCAGGAAGAAGACAGGAGAATCAGCAACAATGAGTCATTAGTGGAACTATGTTCCAAATACAGGCATTACAGCCAAGTACTTAAACTTCAACAGTGTGGATATTTCTTCTCTTTCCATTCCCCTCGCTCCTCTCATGTGGACCACTAAGGCTTAGTTTCATAATGTTCTTCTGAGGGGTGGGGAAATCTTTTTATGCACTCCTGCAACCACACCTTGGCAAACTTGAGCACTGAACACGCATATAAACAGTGATAGTGTCCTTCAAATGAGAACATTTAAGAGAATCAAATGGGGCTTAAACAACAAAGTAGGTATTAATGATGTGAGTCTTTACAATCCCTACCAACATGACAAAACAAGTGGAAGTAATACTGATGAATTATTGCAAAATAAATGTTCTTTACATACATCAAAACAAAGCTTTGCAGAACACACAGGTAATATCAATAAATTGACAACAGTAGCAGTGTCCAAAAATATTGACTGAGAACTAGAATTAACATCTAACACAGACCAGATGTTAGCCCACAAGAGCATTGGACGTATTAACATCAATAGGTTTCCGCATGGAACAGTAACCATTTTTCATTAACAACAAAGTAAGTTGTCGCTGAGCTGTGCTTATGGCACTAACTGATACTTCCACGTTGGGCCTTCTTCATAGGGGGTTAAAGCAGGATACAGGATACAACAGATTTCCAGAGGAAATTAATTAATTCAAACCATTTACAGCATGTTGACGAGGTTAGGTTTACAATGTGGTCACTCAGCTTAGATAAAAGCACACACAGGTTTGGCTGATCCCAGGATTTAGGAAGGGAGGAAGGAAAAACAAGAATTCAACACCTTCTAATGACAACAGTTTTTCTTCTTTCTTTTTTTTTTTTTCATTCTCCCCACCCCCCTCTTCCCAGCAAATAAACACATTGTTCTTCTCCACGCACACATAGTTGAATATTACCAGGTTTTAGAGTAGCTTTTATAAATCTTCTTGGGAACAATTGGCTCAAAATGTTCCAAATTATATTGTGGGGAAATAACAGGTACATATATCATTCCAAAAAGAGTTAAATCCTCAAATTTTTAAGATAATGATCTTTGGATTCTGCTTCCTGCATTTGACTTCCTAAGCAAACCTCAGTGAAGATAATCTCATGTCATATGTAATTTCAGGTGATAGAAAGAAGACAGCAATTGCTGTACCATCATGTGACCTTTTCCAGATTAAAATAGATAATGAAAGGCTGTAAAGGTGGAAGTGGATTTTCCTTTTTGGCATCTTACAGATCTTTCAAAGGCACGTTTTGGCTTTTTCTGGATGGTAGAAACAGAAATTAACAGCATTCCCTGAATGCTACATGCTGCCTGAAGAGCCACATTTACAAGTAGGTGCCTATTCAGCTCTTTTGATTCTGTGAAAGACGTCTTTGGTACATCTTCTCTCAGTTCAGTATCACAGGTATCTAGAATATCACCTGAGCAGTGGCTACAAAACCACACCGGCACAGTTAAAAACTATTGTTTCTTCTCTCATTTTGTCTGTGAGAGCTTTTAACTTTTTTCCTCTCCACTCTTTTTCCTCGCATGATACTCTTTATTTCTGTCATTGTGTCAGTCTAAATAACCCACTAGATACCTATACATCCATATAGCTGAGCTGTTTTCCATTATTTTGGCATTTAAACAAATATAAACAGTGAAGTAATTACCGAAGTTTTAAGAGACCATGTTCAAATTGAAGAAGCAAAATCTTGGGTGAGGAAAAACTAATGAATGAGGAATTTTTCTGATTGTCAAGTAAAAGATGTTAAGAAGTGAAGTTTTGTGACATATTCTGAGCTTTTCATCTCCTAGCCAAACCAGAGATGTTTTTATTCTCAGGGATCACTTACTTCTTCCTAGAATTCTGCTGCTGGGGTACATGAAGTGAAGAACTGATCCACTTCGAGGACCAAGGCCATCATTTTGCTGTGAAACCTAAGAACTAGTGAGCTTGCATGAATCCATGGCATCTGAGTCATGAAAAAAACAGACCACTGTGAGGTGCAGTGCACCAGTTTGGATGGATACAATGCAATCACTGACTGTCAGATCTAATTAGAAGAAACATGGCTCCCTAGGAAGCTATAGAAGATGAAAAAGAAAAGAGGAAAAGAGTTTTTGAAGCTGACTACAGCTGGTTGTTCTTTAGAGTTTGATGGTCTCTATTTAACATAGGGGGACTACCTCCATGCAGAGTCCCCCTGGTACCAGCATGCTGTCCTGAGAGTGGATGTAGAATGATTCCACTAGCGAAAAAGCAAGAAGTCATGAGATGCAATGTGGAACTCCAAAGAGGAAATGAAAGACAGAATGATTTAGTAGTTGAGTCCTGAGAGAGTTGAAGTGACCTATGTTGTTAATGGACTTGACATCCCATGAGATGTACACCCCGCCAGCACTCTAAATCCAAGAGGGTATGGAAAGCTTGCTGAGGCTCATCTGCCCCAGTGGCTACTATTTCCTGCTGCTGCTCGTCCGTATAGGAACTCGTGATAGTGCCAGGAATATACTGAATAGAAGAAAAGTCATCATCTACCTCTGGGAAGGAGGGAAAAAAGAGCTGGGCTCGGGTGGGATTTTGATTAGACCTCCTTGGAGAGGGCAAAAGTCTGGGGAGAGCACAGATATATCTTGAAGATGAAGCCATTGCTGAACATACGGTGTCATTGGGAGGGTTTCAGACTTCTTACAGTCACGTCTAACTTGTGATGAATGGGGAAAGTCATGAAGCTACACATGACAGTTACCACACTTGATGAGGATTTTAGCAGCAGTTTGTAGTCAATCTGGAAGAATATATTCAGTTTTGGACTAAAGGGTCTGTTCTGGATTAGAAACCATGCAAAGTTTTTGTGATAATCAGAAGGAAAGAATAAAGTAATTTTGTAAAAGTTGCAAGTGACACAAGCTGAGAAGGCTTTAAGTAAACTGTAGAAGAGAATCCAAGTTCAAAATCATCCCAGAAAATAAGAGATTTATAGAATTATTCAAGTTGAAAGCGCTTTAAGGAGGTCACCTGTCCAAACTCCGGCTCATTGCAGGACTAACTATCACGTTAGATCAAGCTAATTAGGACCTTTCAAAATCTACATAGAGAAAAAGAAAGCAGTTCTGCAAGGACACACACAAAATTATTCTCTGCAAGTACAAACAAAAAATGTCTGACTAAACAAAAAGGTCTGAGAGTTACTGTGGCTCACAAGCTGGACGTGAGTCAAGAATGTTATGCTTTTCCGAAATAAGTAAACAGGGGTGTTATCTCTAATTCAGTTGAAATATTTGCTGTATTTGGCCCCAGTAAGGTGTCAGCTGGAGTTCTAATGTCTGATTTTGTGTTTAAGAGGGATATGGACCAACTGCATAACGTATTGTGATTACAAGGGTTTCTAATTAGCACAAGGCAGATTAGATCAGATGACAGGAAAAACCTACCAGAAAGGCTAGTGCAGCCCTGGAATGCATTGCCTGGGCAGGTCATGAAGCTTCTGTCACTGGAGGTTATTGAAAAACAAGTTGGACAAGAACCTGTCAGGAATGGCATAGACATATCTGATCTTCTTTTTGGGTGTAAGAAGGGAAGAAATGGCCTGTTAAGGTCTCCTCTCTGTAATTTCTAAATTTGTCATTCAGGTTTAGTAAAGAATTAAATTCTGTGACACTGCATTGTTTAGATGTATCCCTTGAAGGCAACAACCTGGTTATTTCTTTCTGATTTGGATACATTTGCTGCTCATATGTGGAGGGTGCCTGTTCTGCATAAGTCCTAATGAGCTGGATTTGCCAGGATCCATTATCCAAAATATTTCAGCTCACAGCCCCTTACTTCAGAAGATACAAAGCACTCATGTAAGCATCTCTGAAAGCAAATTAAAGTGGGATAATAACTCCTGCAAAAGAGGCAGTAATGACCAGCGGGATGTGGGCTAGTATATGGTCACCTTTTTTATGGGCATACCTGTTTGAGTAGTGCGCATCTGCACACACTTCCGACGATTGCTTGCAGCTTTCATGTACACTTCAGCACACTGGTACAAAGTAGTTTGGCATCCTGCAATTAAAAAAGTACTCATCCTTTTCCAACAGTGGGTACTTTATGCTTCAGTAAAAATTAAGCATCAGTAAACTGTTATAACATTCAGTGCATAAGAACTAGAATTAGACCTGAAATGCACCAAAAATGTAGCACACACTTCGTCAGGTTTACAAAAAAAAGTAAAGCTTTTCTATCTTGAATTTGAAATCTTGGGTTCGTTTTCTTGCTTACTTTCCTTTAAATAAACTTTGTGCGAAGAAATGATGCTTCCCAGTGGCTGGCATGGAGCTTTGAGAACTGGGAATTCAGGGTTCTCTTCAAGGGGCAGAAGTTGACTTTATCTGGGACTTGGGCCAAGTGACCTAATATCTTTTTCCATTTTTCCACAGCTTTTAAATCTTCAATACTCTTTATTCTTTCAGAAAAAGTATGATAGGAGTTATCCGAGAAAGCAGATGCCATGTGTGCTGTTTTCCTGCTAAAACGCAGCAGTAAGCACTACTGCTTACTAAAATCCTAATTTTACTTAGTGCCATCCACCATCTCCAGCCATGCTGCTAGCCCAGTCTCTTAGATCACTCTTAAAGCTATTCTGTTATTTGTTTAGGACCTTGTCCTCAATGAGGTGAATATTTTCTGTGACCTCAAGCCACCTGTATGTATAGACTGAATTTGGAATATACTTGGAGAAACAAAGGATAACTGAAAAGAAAAAGAAAGAAAATCAATGTAGGAGGCAGTAATATGAATGAAACTGTGCTAATACATATGACTAATTACTATTTTTACTATATTGTGTTCATTGATATTGAAATTATTAACAATACTTCACGACTATTATGCTTAACACCTGTAACCAGACCTGGAAAACATACTGACAGTAGCAATGAAAGAACCTTTATTTATGTTTTATTGAAGTGGCTGCTTGTTAAAAGATAGTCTTAAAATGGTTTCTACAGTGATAAATAACTGACATGAGTTTCCTGAGTTTATTCATTTTTCTAAAAAGTAACTTCAATCCTCATTAAACATGAATAAGCAAAACAATGTTGACAAAAATTATCTTAAACAAAACACATAGAATCAACTACATGACAAACTGCAGATGTTTAAAACACAATCTCTTCAACTTTAAATAGGTTGAGTACTACTTTTCTCAGAAACAAAGATGGAACATTATCATCCAGTGAATAAAACTGTGTTTCAACAAATAGAAATATGGGACAAGCCAAAAAGCAAACAAACGAAACTAACCTAAGCATGTCTTCCTTTTCTTTTGTAATATGATTAAATATAAATATGAAGAAGATGCACTCAACATCCAAGCCCACTGTAGCCCAACTATAAATGAAAAGCAATACTTTTTTATTACGATGAAAAATAATGCTGAAGTATATTAACAGATTTTCAGAATAGCAGTGATCAATGAAACATGCATTTAATATAATGAAAGCAAATATATGACCAGTGTTCATATTTATGAAAGTTTTCTGAAAAATTCCCACTTACATGAACAACCAGTTTCTTTTTCTATGTCTTCTGTGTCTTTCGGCTGGAAAAACTTAGTGGGTCATAAAGCCCTGCTACCAGTTATAAACAATTGAAACCTGCTTATAAATGTTGCAAGACTCATTATAAAATGGGCTAAGATTTCTCACCCCCCTATTTCTGCTTGAAAGCTGTTTGTGATATTATAAATTTTGCACCTTTCTGTTACTGTACCAACAGTCTCTTTTAGCTTAATAGCTCTTTTTTTCTCCCTGATGGTTTTCACCATATGTTCTTGCAGATATTTATGATATTTTCATATATATTTTCTTAATTTTTATTTTACAGTTTCTGTGTAGAGGATATTCACAGAATCACAGAATCACAGAATGTTAGGGATTGGAAGGGACCTCAAAAGATCATCTAGTCCAATCTCCCTGCCAGAGCAGGAACACCCAGATAAGGTTACACAGGAAGGCGTCCAGGCGGGTTTTGAATGTCTCCAGAGAAGGAGAATCCACAACCTCCCTGGGCAGCCTGTTCCAGTGTCTGTCACCCTCACTGAGAAGAAGTTTCTTCTTAAATTTAAGTGGAACCTCTTGTGTTCCAGCTTGAACCCATTACCCCTTGTCTTACTGTTGGTTGTCACCGAGAAGAGCCTGGCTCCATCCTTGTGACACCCACCCTTTACATATTTATAAACATTAATGAGGTCACCCCGCAGTCTCCTCTTTTCCAAGCTAAAGAGCCCCAGCTCCCTCAGCCTTTCCTCATAAGGGAGATGCTCCACTCCCTTCATCACCTTTGTGGCCCTGCGCTGGACTCTCTCCAGCAGTTCCCTGTCCTTCTGGAACTGAGAGGCCCAGAACTGGACACAATATTCCAAATGAGGTCTCGCCAGGGCAGAGTAGAGGGGAAGGAGAACCTCTCTTGACCTACTAACCACCCTCCTTCTAATACACCCCAGGATGCCATTGGCCTTCCTGGCCACAAGGGCACAGTGCTGGCTCATGGTCATCCTGCTGTCCACCAGGACCCCCAGGTCCCTTTCTCCTACACTGCTCTCTAATAGGTCATTCCCCAACCTATACTGGAACCTGGGGTTGTTCCTGCCCAGATGTAAGACTCTGCACTTTCCCTTGTTATATTTCATTAAATTTTTCCCCGCCCAACTCTCCAGCCTGTCCAGATCTCGCTGGATGGCAGCACAGCCTTCTGGCGTGTCAGCCACTCCTCCCAGCTTGGTGTCATCAGCAAACTTGCTGACAGTGCACTCGATTCCATCATCCAAGTCGTTGATGAATATATTGAATAATACTGGTCCCAGAACTGACCCTTGAGGCACTCCACTAGATACAGGCCTCCAAAGTTTGTTCTAGTTTAAATTTACAGTTCTTGAACATGGACTGGATCCAGCATTTCAGAGGAGAATTTTCTAGCACTTTCTATAATGATATCAGCACATCTCTATTTCTGTCACTTTGCCTGAAGCATAAAAGGAGTATTTGTGCCTGCTTATAGTCATGTGGCACTACTTGATTGAATAAGGGTATTCAGGTCTTTTTTGCCTTCTGCTATTTCAAACTGATGAAAAATTATTTTATAGAAGAATTCTTTTTAGATCTTAAACTTTGTTGATAAAATTACTATTGGAGACAATGATTAAGAAAAAATCTTGGACAAATTCAAGGTTATCATGGACTACAAAATTATTTCCACAAGTAATTGTATCCCTGGTTTAAGGGTAGAATAAACTTCCTTTGCACATTTCTGACATATTAATAATACATAGGTTTATACATCTAAGTATTATATATAAAACAAGAGAGTATTAGCTGATATCTCCAAATCAAAAAAGATGAAAGAGATAAGGATAGAGCCTCATCATAAATGAATACTGTAACTGTCTTGAAATCAACAGGTTAACATAAAATGGGTGTAGCAGATCAGATTCTCTCTTCTGCCAATAATAGTATGTCATGTGATGATTACAAAATAATTTATCCTAAGGTTGTAATATGTAGTTACAAATAAATGAAAAGAAGTTTGAGAATTATGAAGAACCATTGAGGATTTGTATACAATAAAGCTGAGGTTTTTCAAAGGTCATAGAATGAATTAAGTAATAAATAATTATAAATCGAATTTTGCAAATACATAAAATTAAGCTAAGATCTTAGATATTGATTTCACAACTTTTAGAACTTAATCTGAGTGACATTCTAGAGATTTATTTTTTCATGTTCTTATTGGAAAACAAAACAATATAGAAAATAGACTGAAACAGATATATACAGGAATGCACATACACCTGTGAGTATGGAGCATCGGAATGCTATATGTTCCATCATGCTTATAGGAACTAGTTGGTAACTGATCAATTTTTCAGCCATTATTGAAATGTCTGATATCGTATTCACTAGTGCTCCATCTGTTCTAGATTTCTGTGTTCTAAGAAAATGACCTTTTCCACTTCACACAACATACATCAGCTTTGTGAGCTAACCATACCCTATCTTTTCATGTTGAAGCAATGAATGTTTTTTAAAAATTATTTTTTTAATTGATCTTACATTGAATTTGGCAGAAGTAAAGTGGATAAAGTTCTTAAAGTGTCTTTGCATGGGAAGATTTTAATGACAGAAGAGTTTTACTTCTTTGACATAATGCATCTGTTAGGCAATATACTATTAATTTTCTTAGTTCTGCCTGATTTTTTGTTAAAGAGGAATTGCTTTTTGGAACAGTATAGCTTCTGTTAGATTCCTTTACACCAGTGCAGGAAAAATGCCATGTACATAGATTAAATGAAAGTTACCCATTCCCAGACACAGAACAGAGAAATGATACATTTTGCTAACTTAAGAAGTTTGAGTCTGATACCTGACTTTTCTCTGAAGCAGCAAAAACAAACTAAGAAACAGTTAAAAAAATTATAGCACTCAGTTTCCAGTCCTTGCTCACTACTAAGTATATGACGTTACAGGAAGCAGATAAAATCCCTTCTTCAAAAAGACTTTTAAATGCAAATTTTAAATTGTGTTATAATTTGGGAATCGGTGCTGTCCCAGCAGGTAGCAAGGATTTAGGCATCACTGGAATGCTGAAATGCTGAAGATGAAACTTTCCAGACATGCTACTGTCATGTGGATTAATATTTGACCTGAAACCTTCACAGAGCTTATTTCACTTCCTGCAGACCCTGTAGTATCAGTGATTAAGCTGAGATAGCTTAACCTGAGATGTCAGTGGCTGATCTGTTGAAACGAAAGCTCTCTGGAAAAAAAAAATACAACCCTCTTTTCAGAGCAGATAGTGTATCTTGCCTGGAAAACACATTTAAGGAAGGAAACTAATTTATCTTGAAAATAGATCTTGATAGCTACCTCAGAGTGAGCATGGAAAACTGAGACATTGTCAGAGACGTAACAAACTCTGGGCTTACATAGTGTTTACTGCTTCACAAGAATTTGCTCAGGAAACATACCAGAAACACTAGAATTTGTTCAGCTATGATAGAAAATTCAGGCTTTGGCCTGCCTTGTGCATTGTTTCTTCTTCTATGGAGTAGAGCATTATTATATTGAGAGCTTTGCTCTTTTTTTTCCCCTGCATCTTATGCATTTATCATAAATTATGTATCATTTATCATGAATCCCCTGTTCAGTTTTGGACTCCTTATCATAAGAAGGACATTGAGGTACTAGAGAGAGTGCAGAGGAGGGTGCTGACGCTGGTGAGGGGCCTGGAGCACAAGTCTGATGAGGAGCAGCTGAGGGAACTGGGGCTGTTCAGCCTGGAGAACAGGAGGCTGAGGGGAGACCTGATCGCTGTCTGCAACTGCCTGAAAGGAGGTTGGAGCATGGAGGGGGTTGGTCTCTTCTCCCAAGTAGCAAGTGATAGGACAAGAGGAAACGGCCTCAAGTTGTGCCAGGGGAGGTTTAGATTGGATATTAGGAAAAAATTCTTCATGGAAAGGGTTGTCAGGCATTGGATTGGGCTGCCCAGGGGAGTGGTTGAGTCACCATCCCTGGAGGTGTTTAAAAGGCGTTTAGACAAGGTTCTTAGGGAGCTGGTTTAGTGCTAGAGTTAGGTTATGGTTGGACTCGGTGATCCTGAGGGTCTCTTCCACTCTATGATTCTATGATTCTATCGCATTCTCAAGTATTTGTGTTTCATAGGGCCAAAATTCAGTGTCATATATGGATATGCCTTATATTTCATTTAACATAATAAAATGTCTAAAATCTATAAAGGATGCCACATTAAGAGCCTCTTATGTTGTGGTTGCACTTGCTAAATACACTTCTGTGCAATCTTCTTGGACTAAGTTGCACCTTTATAAAGCATTTTATATAATCACAGTGCGATAAGAATGAATTGGAGGAACTAAATTAGTGTAATAATAGTCTAAACTCTTCCTGCACTGTGCTAATGTGATTTATTAGAGATAGTGGAATATTTCTTTTTTTTTCTCCAGGAAGAAGTATTTGACACTGTCTTTCAAAAATGAAAGTTAAACTCTAACAAATATATTATATTGAAGTAAATTCAGTTTGCCAGCAAAATGGCCATTTTGGATCAAATTTTCTTTTCCTTTCCTCACTTTTTGCTTGAGATATTCAATTACAGAACAGAGAGGAGCAATGCAGAATAGGATGTTGATAACTGAAAACTAGTCCAAAATAAACTGCATTAAGTACTTAATTTTAACACCTTAGTACTTTCTTCACAGAAAAGTTACAGTCCATTCAACTGGTATTCAAGCCATTTTACAAGAACGGCCATATACTTCATATATATATATATATCTCTCCACATAAATGAGACCCAGAAACTTCATCTGGTAAAAGCAGTCAACTAAACAGCTCTAGGGTCCACTCTCTGGAGCCAGCTGGCATAGTCTGCTCATGTCCATACTGTTGAAGTCTCTTTGTTTTTAGAGCAGGGTGGCTTCATCCAAAATGCTTATCAGGAGCCATCCTTCCCATGTGGTAACCCCAAACTGTGCCTGGGAATCATCTAGAAGAGTTCCAGCTGACCAAAAATATGTAAGGGACTATTCTAGCAACACAGAAAATACGGATGACTGAGTCTCAGTGTCTGTGCCTGTGCCCTGACACTGCTTAGTGGGGAAATGTAGCTAAAAGGAAAGATATTTGTGAGAACAACTTTCAAATTTAACAGAGATTTCATTTACACATTTTCAGACTTTCAACAGGGATGAGAAAGGGACTCTCCCTGTAGTGAGAGCTGTGACTCTCCGTAAGTAATTTCAGCAAGTAAGGAATAAAATAATATCTGCCGTTGTGTAAAGATTTTTAAAATTGTAAGTGGTATGTTGGCACACAGTACAGCTTCCCTGAAGAAGTGCTGCATGACATTCGAACCAGTGGGGCAGATACAAACGTTTATTTGAGGAGTCAGATCTTAAATATTTTCGTTAGGATGAAACTATTCCTTTTCAGTGGACCATCCAATTTATATCCTCGGAACAGGATATAATTATAATAAAAATGGTATATAGGCTTTATTCCAGCCTTTTGCACAAGGAGAAGAGTTGCTTGCATTAATAATAAGAATTTCCTGTATGCAAAGCAATGATCCCCCATTCCTTCTGATAAAACTCCAAAAGAGTAGAGTCAACTGACTACGATTAAAACTGGTCATCTGCAGGACAAAGTCAACAGCCAACTGCTAGAACACGTCTAACTCTTAAAACTGATCAGATGAGGAAAAACGGGTCTAGTTAGCTTCAACTGAATAAAGAGTAAGGTGATGGGAAACTCAGGAGCTTGCAGCATCCCCTCCTAGAGCAGCATGGTTTGTTGTTCGTCCTCATGTTGAAGTGGATTGGTCACGACCACTGCAGATAGGTAGTCTCTCCCTCTTTTCTTTCCTCTACTTCACCACTTTCTGCATCTGTGCCTAACTTTCATTTTGCCTAATATGAATGCCACCACTTTTATTCAAACTAAATACGAGGATTCAGGCCCACGCATTTTCCTTCACTGACTGACAGATTTAAATATTCACTGGTGAATATTTCTAGTCCTGTTCTGACATGTGCAACAAAGGAGGTCTGACTATCTAGTGTGTGGCTTACAGGAGAGGAATACGGAATAACAACATCCAACAAGTGGTAAACTTTATTATTTTGGACACAGAAAGCACTGTCTAAGACTGAAGAAAAATATCATAGTAAATATTCCTGATTTGGCAAGGGGACAAACACAGACACTCAGTAAAAGGCTTTCTCTTTACCATCCATGATTTCATTTAAATTATTTTCTAAATTTTTCAGCATTGGATTCCTAAATATAAATAAACCACCCACTTAGAATGAAAAGGCAGTCCTGAAGTTATATCTCCCATAACAGTATTAGAAATACGTGTTTCCTGATAAGCATTTTGGATGAAGCCACTCTGCTCTAAAAACGAAGAGACTTCAACAGTATGGACATGAGCAGACTATGCCAGCTGGCTCCAGAGAACGGGCCCTAGAGCTCTTTAGTTGACTTCTTTTACCAGATGTAGTTTCTGGGTCTCATATATATGGAGATTAGATAGATAGATAGATAGACAGATAGATAGATAGATAGATAGATGGATGAAGGATATATGTCTCTCCTGGAAATAGGACGGTCACTTTTTACTTTCTTTCTGTAACAGTTCTTCCTTGCCACACTGAATTGGTAATTAAGAGAAAAAAAAAATGAAACTTTCTTACATAATTGATCCAGAAAAATCTACTGGGATGAGAGTTCTTTGTTACAGAATGTTCATCAAAGGAATTCAATTTCCATTTTTTTTTAATAATAAAACGAATAAGTCATTACACTGCATGCAAAACCAAATAACTGCATGCAGATCTTTTGGCGAAATCCAGAAGAATTTTTTTATGAAAATGAATATTTTTCATTTTTGCTTCAGTGGAAGAAAAACAATCTTATTTGCTTTAACATACATAAGGTAGTAAATAATGCATCTGAAAATCAAACAAGGAATTTGGATTAAATTTGAGTGGTTTATATTTTGACTACTAAGATTTGACGATATGTCGATCTGTAAGTCTCCTTTTGTCATTGCCTCCAGAATGCCAGGACCAAATGTGCAGTGTAGCATGAGCTGTGTCTGATAGCCCATGTGCATAAGCAATAGGAAGGAAATAAAATAACCACATGCAAAGAATGACAAATCTCTCGCAAGTGGTGGAACTGTAATCTGTATTCAATTTTACGCATGACTCAGCTAAGTGACTTCGTGTGATGAGTACTACAGGTTAGAGCCATCTGCCTTCACCAGCCTGTCTAATAAACGATAGGATGCAAAGGGCTGAAGACCAAAATAAAATAATTTTAAGCTTCATTGGACTAACTCTGTTTTTGAGAAGAGTCATTACTTAACCATGCACATACTTTTGACCGCCTCTCCTTTTATGCAATATAAGATTACATGTTCGTTCTTCTCCCTCTTTCTCTCCCACTTTACACACAAAAACATACATACAGCATGAGCCAAGGCACAGGGAAGTTGTCTGGGCAATTGCAAAGGCTTTTTCAGGTTAAATTACTTTATTCATAGATCAATGTGATTTTGTTTATTGATCGCTTTTACATTGACTTTTTCATTTCCTTTCATTAATTGAATGCTAGTAAAGGCCAATGAGGTGATCTTTTTGTGTGAAATTGCTCAAGTGAAACAGTGCAAAGAAGGAAAGTAGTAACTAAGGAAGAAACAAGTTTCATAATTATGAACTAGCTCTCTGATGTATGGCTTTGAGGACTGAATGGAACTCATGTTGGAAAATGATTGTAGCTATAAACTGAGGAAAGGATTTTTAAATCAAGTTGTAAGGACATAAAGGTCTGTAAAAAGATACTCATGAAGTCCTTATGAAGAATTTTACCTAATCTAAGAATGAGTCTAAGCAGAAATACCTATGAAAATTCATGATATTCAAGAAATGAATTACTGGAAAGAAGTCTTTCCATGCAAAAATGGACATTTAGTATTACATCATTGAAACTCTGTGGTCCTAGCAGCAGTATATCTAGCCTCAGGCAGATTGTCCTGATATAGAGAAGCAGTGGACCTCTAACCAGCCAGCCTTGAGACCTCCTCCTCTCCTTCATACTGGTTTTGTGAGCTGCCATCGTGCCATCTGCGAGGAGCAGTCAGCAACCAGCATTCAGAGTGCTGTGGCACCAAGCTGCAAGTCAGGTTTATCCCACTGCTGCGCTACTGCTCTCTGGCACCCACAGGGATCTTTTCGGCTCTGATAAAAGATCTAACCCTCTAGAACAGGATCCTGTGGGTATTCATCCAGGTAAAGTTATTAAAATAACCATATATGCAGGTTCAGTTTCCAAGCTCAAGTGAGACTACAGGTTTTTTCTCTGTTTGTTTGTTTTGGGTTTTTTTGTTTTGTTTTGTTTTGGGTTTTTCTTTTTGTTTTTTGTTTTGCTTGTTCATTTTTTATTCACTGTGAGTTTTGAAATTCTAGGGGAAGTGTTGTCTCTTCATTCAAGTACAGGATTGGCTTTTGATTCTGTTGCTTGCCTCCTGTGTGAGCCTAGGAAAATTTTTTACCTTTCTGCTTTGTACCCAAAAAGAGTACAGAAGAACCTTTGGCTTCATCACACATATAATATTAACCCATAGTTTTTAAGCTTCTTTGGATTGATGTTTGTTGAGTATGCCAACATTCTGCAGAGACATAACATTTAAGTGAAGTAAAAAAAAAAAAATGGAAAGTATTTAACTTTTTTATCTCTAGAATGGCAGTGCAGATAAAATCTATGTGGTCAAAGACAATTCTTAATGTCACTCTTTCACTTTGAACAAGTTGCAAGCACATAGGAGTGACTGTACTGGGACATAGGAAATACCACTACCAGGAAAGTTATGTACCTAGTTCAGCAACATGCAACCCAAACAGCCAGTGCTAAAAAGCCTCAGCACACCAAAGAAACTACTAAGAAGTTCACTATAAGATAGTCTGCATCCTTATATGAGTCCCTTAGTTGTCAATCGGTTTGAAAGTGGAAGCAAAATATTTCAGATCATACCTGCACACTGCCATCTTCTCATTTACGTTTTAGTCTGGGCTACATCAAATAAAATGAGATGTTATTACCATGATAAAAAGCACTGTTTGATATATACATAAAATTAAAGATATTGTCAGTTTTGACCCTAATAAGTGAAAGCCTGTGTAATACATCTTAGCTTAGAAATAGATTCTTTGCTGGACAAAGTTTTTTTAGGTATGGAAACTGCAGTATACTCAGTCTCCTAGATGTGGCTGGGAGACAAAAAAATTACAGAGGATTATCGTAAGAAGCACTAGTTTTGGATGCACAGTGAACTCTTGTTATAAGGTTGTTGTTTGGCACCTTTCATAAGTAAATGATGTATAAAAAACTATATTAAAGGGATCAGGCATGTTAAGAATACCTGAGGCCTTAAGACAAAAATTCCCAAAAGCGTCAGCAACCATCCTTCAAATTCTATAATAAATTTTTTCTACCTATTCACTTTAAAATGTGGCTGGAACATCCATTCTAAGATTCGTATTTCAAAAGAAAAAGTAATTGAACCTTAAAATAAAGTATAATAAATGTAGCATAACACAGGCAAGGGAAGACAAAAAGCCTGGATTTCAAAGTCATACACTGGCCAAAAATGATATCAGAAATATCCATAATAGTTTATTTTTGCAGAGAAAATTATTTTCAGACTTTGTTTATTGATTTCCACAGACAAAAGGTGTCAAAAATCTTAGATGGAAAGATACCAGATTGGTGTCTGGAGTGGGAGAATAATCAGTGTCTTCTGAATTGCTGCCCAAAAAAATTGCTAAAAGATGTCAAATTGGTCTCAAAACTAAAAACACAGCCTTTCAGCTGCTCTTCCACCAGTTTTACACTTGCCATATCGGCCAGGAAACAAAACACAGTTTCTCAGCTGTTGTTCCCATTCTCCACACTGAGCATATACAAATGAAGTGTAAATAATATTTGTATTTTTCAGAATCAGCAGAGATGAATCACTGCAAATGAGGAAAAAACACTTGGGAGTAGAAGCGTAAAGACCTGGAAGAAAGTGGGCACGTTCATAGGAGGAGCCCTATGGAAGCATATGTTCTATTGTAGATTGCCTATGACAAAGATCATTTAAAAACTTTGAGCAGTGGACATTTCTGTTGTACTTAGGAAATAAAAGAATTGATGGAACTAGAGAGATGGGAAGGATTCAGAAGAGTGAAGACACTAGAGCAGAAGAATGCTCCAGATTGAAATGAGCTGTGCAACTGTGAGAAAAGGGGAGACAAGGAGGACCTGCTCTGGTTCCTGCCACTGTCACCCCAGACCCTTTCTCTTGGGGTCAGCATTTTTGGAAGAGATGCGAATTTAGAAGAAAATATTAAAAAAAAAACCCACATAAAAAGAGATGCTGGACTTTAGAGAATGGCCTAATTGAACCTCTGGGAAGAACCACTGCTCCCTGTGCAACCTCCACCTGTGTTTTCATGAACATCAGTGCAGCATCTACTTCCAAAAGTGCAGAGCTGCCCTTCACTTCTCCCTCTCAGATGTTCCCCTCCCTTCTTCCCAGCTCCAGGAATCAGAACCCTTACACCCTTTAAGACAGTTTTTTAACTCTTCCATAAACAGTTACGTTTCATAGTTCAATAGAAAATTATACTTTCTTTTCTTTTATTTTTTTCTTTTTTTGGGGGGGGGGGCGGGGGGGAGGGCAGCGGGGGATAGTTGGGTTTTTTGGTTTTTTTGTTTTTCTTTTTTTGTAGGTCGGTGACTTAGCTCAGAACTGGCACCAAATGGGAGTATGTGGCATATGTGTTATTGACATGAGAAGTCCAAAGTTTCCCAAATGTATCACATGATATTATATCTCCTGAGAAACCTTCCCTAAATATCCTGGCCTTCCATAAATCTTGTCTAAATACTATTCCTCATTTTGAGGCAATCTTCAATAATGTTATGAAGAACAGAATTACGCTCTGTCCATCAACAAATAATTAAATTTAGAGGCAGTAAGACAGGGAGGCACATTAAAAATTATGCATTATATTACCTTGGTTTCTGTTTGGCTTGATGGACAGTAAGGGGTGAGCTTCCCTCTGTTTTTCAGTTGCAACATCACTTGTTTTAAGGAAAAGTTGGTGGAGACATTCTGGTGAACTACCGATCTTGGAAATACCTTTGCTAGGCAATGTAAGACTGGAATGAAAGACACCTCATCAGGTTAGGAGGAATTTAAATGTATTACTGTGTTCGAAACTCAATGTGTTTCTCCCAATCTCCATTTTAAACACAGCATAAAGTAAAGGAATATAAGCTAAGGCCCTGGGGAATAGTAAGCTGTAGAGGAGAGATTAATTGGTGTCAAGTAGGGACTAGTAAAGGATCAGCTGATGCTAGAAGAATTAGGCTGCAGGAAACATTTTATAGTTGTCTTTCCCCCTGAAAGCATGGGTATTGTTGTTCAACAGTCTAGTGCCTTTCCTTCTGTCAGCCTCTGTGAAGCTTTTAGCTGAGGAAGAAAGTGGATAATTAGCATTCCATTTGGACGCCTGCAGACCAGCAGTCTAGAATATTAAATAGCTTTGCAAAATGGGGATTGTTTGAAGTGATTCACATTTCTCTGTCTAAGGTGTCTGAAAGGCAGGTTTATAAATATATATATATATATTTTTTTTTTAAGCTTTTCTCATAACCTCACATCTGCTTTTGACGTTTGAAACTAATCTCCTTGATATTTGACGACAAATTCCTAAACTGGAGGTGTGGAGGGAGGAGATGATAAAAGTGCTTCTGCACATGTTATAACAAGTATCCCATGTCACTTGGGGTTCTGAGCACTGTGCTCAATGTACAGAAATACAAGGACAAATTAAGCGAACAGCTTCCTGGAGTCCCTAGTTCAAGGTGCTTGTCAAAATAACACTGTGGATGCTGTTAACAGAGGCTTCTTTATACCTGTTCTGCAGAACTGCATCACATGTAGTGAATGAAGGAAAAAAAAAAAAAGTAGAAACTAGAATGACCATTTTCTTTGCTTTTCTTCCTGAGGAGTGTGTTTGTGGAAAGCATGATGGTGACCTGGATGGCTGTTTGGGGGGCAGGTGGGAAGCGCTGATGATCAGCACAGGCAACTCTCTCGTCAGCTCTCCCCTCTTTCTACTCAGGCTGTGGAGGGATCAGTTGCAGCAGGACCAGGTGAGTGGCCAAGTCCTCCATGCAGGTATAAGTGAGCATCATGGGCAAAAGAAAATCATACCCTCCATGTTTTTCTAAATCTCAGCCCCAGTACGGAAATCACTTCCATCTGCAAAGCATACCCAACCTTCTCTCCTGAACAGCATTCAGAAAGATGCTTCTCATTCTCTTTCTGCTACTTTATGTATCTGGGATTTCCTCTCCTCATCAGGAGTTTACCTCCAAATCTTGGAGCCAGTGCAGATAGCTCTCATTCTTCCTTTTTTCAGGGCCCTGAGGGTACCACCAGGCCTTACCATCCCTCACCAGCATCCCCGGGGCTCCCACCAGCTGCCCATGGCCCAAGACCCCACGTCACCACCCAGGGCCATCAGTGATGCTGCAGCAGCCCAGGGCTGGAGCTGGGCAGGGGAGATGATGAAACATGATGAAACCTATCCTCCCAGGAGCCGTGTGCAGCTGTGGGAAGGACAAGAAAACTGGGAACAACCAGCATGGATTTATGTATCACTCCTGACTGGTCTAATTGGCTTCTCTGATGAGATAAATGGATCTGTAGATGAGAGGAGAGCAACAGGCGTTTTCCGTGGCTAAGAGGGTAAGATGCAGTCAGGGTATTTGGATGTATGAGTGCATAGAAAATTACCTGGATAACCAGTCTCAAAGGATTTCGATCAGTGCCATGAAGTCCCAGTGGCAGACAGTTTCCTCAGGGTCCAACACTGAGACCAGTACTTTTTAACATCCTTATTAGTGGCCTGGGTGATGGGATGGAGTGCACCCTCAGCAAGATCGGTGATGTGGAAAGAACAGTCAGTCTTCTGGAGAGTAGAGCTGCAATTCAGAGGGACCCCAGCTCCTGGGGAAATGGGATGATGTGAAGTTCCACCAAGGTAACTGAAAAGTCCTGCATCCTGGATAGAGTGATGCCATGCAACGGTACAGACAGGGAACCAGCTGGATATAAAGTAACTTTGAAGAAAAAAACCCGAGTGAGCCCTTGATTCAGTACTTGTGCAAGGGTTTCTGGAGTACTGTGGCAGGTGTTTGCCAGTAAAGTAGTCAAAAATTTCAGAAGTCATCAGTATGGATGTTTATGTCTAAGTCAGTTATCCTGTGCCACTTCTATAGAAAAAAAAAAAAGAAAAAAAAAGAAAAAAAAAGATTTAAAACATGATTCAACTGACCTTTTAGGGACATCTAACTGAAGAGGAACTAAACTGTGCTATAAGAAGTGCCTTTCTCCAGTGATCACGAAGGAGTCTAGAGAGTTGTAGGCAACTAAGACACAGAAGTTGGTATTTGATCAAATGCCTCATGTGACAGAAAACAACTTCTCTGTGCATATGATGCTTGCACAGCTGTGATTTGAATAGTCTGAGCTACAGTCCTGCAGCACTTGTGAAATGGCTGGTATCTGTCTTGTCCATCTCATCAACAGCCACTTCCCCAGACTTCCCCAGTCCAGTTCTGCTGCTGCTGCTCTCAGGCTCACTGAGACTACCAGCTTTGGACGACTCAAAATCTCCCTCTACAGTCTTTGGACTTCAGAACTTACCACAAATATCCTCCACCTGCTTTTTAAGACAATCAGTGAAATCTGTCTACTTTCCCTGGCTCTCAGAGAAGGACAGAGGCTAGAGCAAGAGGGAGAAGTTTTGTTTTGTTTTAAAGTATTTAGCTTCTATCTGGAAATTATTAACCTTTTTACATAAGCTGAAAGGAATTGTATATTATAATAATTGGTTACAAAAATACTGTCACATGCCTGCAGCCATGGACATGCATTTTCCAGTCTTCTTCTGTATATAAATGAAAATAAATAAAGACAAATAAGTTATAAAAAGGGAAGTGAGAAGCTAGAGGGCCTGTCTCACTACAGGTTTGTAAATAGACTTTATGCTCTCTTAGACAAGTAGAAAATGTGTATTCACCTTTCCTTTTTCCTGCTTTAACATCCATGTTTGGAGAGGGACATCCTGACCTTTTTTTTTTCCCCCTAAGTGGAATATGAAAACACTACACAGATCTTTTTGAAAGAGGCTAGGAACAGGCTTTTTATCATTCAGAGCTCCCGAAAGGACCATTTGAGCATAGTCTTCCTGTCCATAGAGGAAATAGCCATGTCTATGACTCAGATGGACTCTGATTTCCAATAATTTTCCAGCGGTAAACTATGATTCAGTTTCCATTTATAAAGTGAAATGAGTGCTTAAATAATCAACAGTAAAGAGCCAGAAGTAGGAAATGAGCCATCCTTCAAAACAATTCTGCTCTGTTTAGTTTGGACTTCATTCCATTGTTAAAGGATTTCCTTATGTGCAAGGTGTTAGGGATTGGCAAGCTGAAGCCATTCTAGGCACAATTGTTTTATTTTATACTGTGGGTGAGTATACGACAAGTATTGGTATAAATGTAAGAGAAATCTGCTACAGATACTAAGTCATCCAGTGCTTTAGAGGAGGACTAATTTCAGGGACAGTGGAAGGCCATTACTAATCAACATAAATAGAACATCTTTTAAATTACTCTAGTTTTCATTAAGTGCAAAAGCATCCTGGCTAATTCAGCTTTGTTCAGCTTATGGGATGATATAACCTCAGCAAATACCATTATCTATTGATTCATCAACTGCAAGCATAGATAAGACTCAACAAGATGATAAGAATGCTGGAAGCTCTGTGTCTGATGGATATTCAGCACTTTAGGTGGTTCAGGTAGAATGGAAACAAATCCTTTGGGGTTAGACATCCAATCACAGTTGGGGGCGGTGCAAAAAAGTACATTTAGACACATTGCCTAAAAAGTGGTTCATCATGTTCCCAGAGGAGTAACTTTGCTACCTCTTCTCAGCAATCTATACGTGCAAAAGATTGTTGATTGCTGATAGAAAACTTGTCATTGTACACAGTGATAGTATTGAGTTTGCCTCCTTGTTCCCCCACTCTCCCAGTCAGTCTCAATGACTCTAAAGGTCTTTTCCAACAAAAACAATTCCGTGATTCTATTTATACATAAACACAAATTAGTGGTAGGTGCAAAGAAATTTCTTGGATCTGGAGATGTCCAAATTTAGAATCTGAACTGGGACACAAATTCGAATGTATAAACTAGCTCATATTTTTAAAAAATCCAAAACAATAACTTCTATCTGATCTCTCCCAGATTTTTGAAGTTTTTTGTTTGGTTGGTTGGGGTTTTTTTTAATGAATGTTGAATGTTTTCTCTTCCCTTTCTGGTTTCTGAGTAATTTGCATTGCTTATTTCTCAATTTCAGGCTATATACACTCTAAGGTGTCTAAAACATCTTTTTTTTAAACGAAAGTTTAAATTATTCTACTTTCTCTTGGTTTTAGCAGCTGGGTTTTTTAAAAAAATAACAAAAAATCCAACAGTTTGGCAAGTCTGAATTAGAAATGGAATTTTGACAATCAGCTTCATTTTTTCTGTATTTATTCTATAAACTTATTTGTAAAGCCAATATTATTTTACATCATAGACTGAAACCTGGAAGAAAGACGAGTGTTTTTTAGGGCAAACTATGTACAAAATATGGATATGAAGAAAGACCTTACCATTCTCACTGAAAATTTACTTCCAGGATATCCCATCTTTTAAAATATCTATCCTATGTGTCACTTTATCAAAAGAACTTTAGACAGTTATCATACATGCAGGAGCATTAGCAGAAAAAGTTTGTCCTTCGCAGATGTGAATGAACTAACCTGTGTCAAACAAATTTCTGTCCAGGTGGACAGAATATTTCAGTTAATTTCTGAACTTCTTCCCAACCTAGCTGGCTGCAGATTCAATGATAATGATTCATACAGTAAACAGTGATGTTCAGAGTGTTCATTAAGTTCCATTGTCTGTTTCTCCTCTAGACAGTTATTTACCTTAATTTACAATAAGCAATTTTCCATTGAGATGAGCTCTTTGAATTTAATTGGCTGTGTCAGGCTACTTTTCTGTGATTTTTCTTTTTTTGGCAAAAGTTTTTCCAGCTTGTTCTTTAATTGTCATTTGCCTTCTCCTGTATTTTAAATCTATCATGCTTCGTGACAGACAGACTTGTAATTTGGACTCTAATAATTTCTGATTCTCATGTTTTGACAGACACAGACTTGTCTTTCTGCACCTCCTTCTACACTTCCCCCCTTTATTCTGCATTTGCTTGTGGCACACAATACTCTCTATTTAACCCTTTCCTTTTCATCTCCTTTTAAACAATATGCATACTGTAAGTAGATATGCTTCAAATTATGAACGTGTTAGAGAGACTTCCAGAAATGACTCTGTTGAACTAAAAATCATAGTGTTTGAAACTGTGTACAGGCATATTTATTTCATACTCTAGGGTTCCATCTGGCTCAATTTGGAAGGGCTTTAAGAGATGATTTAGTTATATCCTTCCTTCCTTCCTTCCTTCCTTCCTTCCTTCCTTCCTTCCTTCCTTCCTTCCTTCCTTCCTTCCTTCCTTCCTTCCTTCCTTCCTTCCTTCTTTTTCTCTCTCTTTCTCTCTTGCATTTTACATTGGTTATTTTGATGTTAAATTCCTTTTTTTAGAAGTCTCTTCTGCTTTTGTAAATCCTCTTCACACCACGATGCCATTAACTTGAGAACAGACCGATTTGAGTTAGAATATGATTGTTTATTTTCACCTATAAATAACAAGACCAAATTAGCTGCACTCTGCTTCCAGGGGAAAGCCTATGCTGTAACATTAGCTGTGCTTCTCTGAAGAGGTGAAAGATGGTTTTTCTTGGATTCAGAGACATTTTGTTCTGTGCCCATATTCAAAATAATATTTTTCCTACATCATAGCTGTGACTTTGCAGGAATCATCCCTTTGGCATCTTGTGCTTGGAATGGTTCCTGCCCATCACATCTAGTCAGGGCAGAGGTGAAGATTTCCTGTGTATCCTGTCCTCATTCTTCCTATCAGGACAGTTCACGTGAAATGATTCTTTAAATCAGATAGGTATCATTAACTTGTGGTTTTAGTGTTGTCTGCACCTTTTAATGTCTCAGTATATATTTCAAATAAACACCTATATGAACTTTGACACACACATGCAAATGAGTACATGATCTCTTAATTAACTTTTCCTATCTAACTAATCCAACGTCTTCCTACAATGAGATAACTGATTGGAGAATGAGGGGAGAGCAATGAATGTCACTTATCTTAACTTTTGTAAGACTTTTGGCAGTGTGTTCCAGAAGATCCTCATAAAAAACCTGATGAAGCAGGACTAGATAAGAGGACAGTGAGGTAAACTGAAAACTATCTGATGTGCCAGGCTCAAAGGTCATGATCAGTGGCACAACATCCATCTGGGGACCAGGCACCAGTGGTGTGCCCTGTGGGCTGATACTGGCGTTGATACTGTTTAACATCTTCATTAATGACCTGGATGATGGCACAGGGTGCACCATTAGCAAGTTTGCAGATGATATACCCAGATGGATGTGCTGCTATTCAGACAGCATTGACAGGCTGGAGAAACACATTGACAGGAATCTCATGAAGTTCAACAGAAAGAAAAGCAAAGTCCTGTATCTGGGGAGGAATAACTTCATGCATCAGGATAGGCTGGGGGCTCTTCAGCTGGAAAGCGGGTTTGCAGAGAAGGTCTTTGAGGTCCTGGTGGACAAGAAAACCAATGTGAGCCAGCAATGTGATCTTGCAGCACTGTGGGCTGCCAATAGAACCCTGGGCTGCATCAGGAAGGCAAGGCAAGGCAGGTAAACCTTCACCTCTGGTGAGCGCTGGTGAGACACATCTGGAATGTTGCAGTTCTGGACTCTTCAGGACAAGACAGGCATGGGTTTACTGGAGTGAGTTCAGTGCAGGACCACAAAGATGATGAAGGGACTGGGGCATCCTTGGTGTGAGGAGAAGCTGACAGAGCTGTGACTGTTCAGCCTGGAGAAGATTCAGGGCAATCTTACAATGTATATAAATACTGATAGGAAGGTGTAAAGATGGAGCCAGACTTTGAGGCATTTGAAATAAACAAAATTCTATTTAAACAAAATAACCCCCCTCTTTTTCCTACAAGGGGGGACAAACACTGCAATAAATTGCTTAGAGAGGTAGCAGAGTCTCCATCTGTGGAGATATTAAAACCCCAACCATACACCATCTTGGGTAACCTGCTGTAGATCATCCTGCTTTAAGCATAGGGGTTGGACTAGACAATCTCCAGAGGTCCCTTCTGACCTCAGCTAGTCTGTGATACTGACTCCTACTTCTGTTTCACTTTACCATATCTTTTATAAGGACTGATTCTACAAACACAGTTAGCCAGTCTTTGCAAAGCTTCTTCACGCATGCAGTAGTGTGCGACAAGAAGAGTGAAAAAGAAGAAATAATTCCATTATGCCTTCATGAGACACATTAACTGAACCCTATAGAAGAGTATACTACATCAGAACTCCAATGGCCTGTTTGGCCGGTAAGTTGAAGGTAAAAGAGATGACAGCAGAAGATACGGCAGGGAATGTGCAATTCGCCAAAACATTCTGAAGAAGGAAGAGAAGAAGGAAAAATACTGAGATATCACTGTCTTCAAGGAAGACAAATTCTTATCCTTAGTCACCTTCAGGGTCTGTAGATAATATTGTCCATTCCAAGGTTATTTTCCTACATTGTTCATTGTTAGCAGCATGACAAATGTTAGCAAGTGTACATATGGGGGAGAAAGCACCTTTTTTTCTTTCTACTCTAATAAATCCTTTATGGCTGTATAAACTAGATATGGCATACCTGCCTCTGATAACAATATATGTACATATAATGAGAGCTATCATCTCTAGACACTTAGCAATCAAAATCTAAAGCAATAGAAGAATATTTACTATATTCCCAATACTGTGTCTGAACTGTGTAACATTGGAATAATGCTCAACACCTGGGTCTGCATGGACATCCTTGTCTGCCTCCTGACTCTGTTGAATCCTAAGCAATTCTGTTAAAGAAGAGATATGGAGTGTCTTGGCCTGAGACACCAAATCCCAGCAGGTATCACAACATACATAATACCTGTAGCACAGCCTAGGTGTCGCTAGAGAGTCTCCAGTAATTTTCTGTGGGAATAAGATTTTCCTTGAAAAAGAAGGCTTTCGTTTTTCATTTTAGCAATTTTATTAGCTGTTGGAGATTTAGGGATAGGTGGGAGTTGGGAGTATGACTCAGTAGTACTGTGTTTCCTTGCTAGTAGCCTGGAGGTTATCTGTAAAAAGATCTATAGGTTATCAGCAAGGCAGGTTATTTACATGGAGCGTACTAGAAGGGGAAGCTTTCTGTGAAATTTCTCGTGTAGCTAGCCTGCTTTTTGCAGGAGCTTCAGGTCTGGATGAAGAGCATGGGCAGGGAGTTTCTTTTTCTTAGTAACACATTGATCTGCAGACCAGAAGTTACTGTCTCTGTTTCCCCAGTGTCTTCACCCTGATTTTGCCTATTTTATCTGAGGGGATGGGGCCCTCATTTCCAAGGCACAATTTGAAATGGGAGCAGGTTATTTGTGTGAAAGCCGAACTGTTAGATGCGTAAAAAGTGTGCTGACCATGTTCAGCTAGGTACAATTCAGCTGAAAATAGAGCAGGTAATTTCTCAATCTTTGCCTTTGCTTTATAGAGTACCAGGCTTGCATGTGAGTTATGTCTACATATGTTTACATCCCAAACATTATACACAAGTAGTTTGAGTCTAATTGTTCCTGCCAGTCTAACATAATGCCTCTAGAATAATTCCAACAATTGAATTTCTGTCTGTGAAAAGTTGGGAAAATCCTAGATTCCTGGATCTCAGTACCAGCTATTGAAACTCAGAGGACATAATCCTCACAGTGCTGCCTCCAGATATGATAACCTTCATCAAGTTTGAGGTAAAGGGCACTGGCTGCAGGTAGGAAGGTTTTGGAGAAGCCTCCTTCAGGCAATTGACACTCTACAAATGCTTCAGTTGAAGGAGGAGAAGCTATGTGCATTTTTCACTTTTGGAAAAAGCCAGTTTAATAAGAAATGAATTATTTTCTGCTTTCATCCAGCTCGTGGTACATTAAACACTTCAAGCCTTTAGTTTTGTTCTTCTTTGTTTTGTGATTCTCTTGGTTTAAAATAAATGCAATTTTAGATACAGAATTTCTGTTCTCTTTCTGCCTGTAAGGAAATGTAACAATAGATGCCATAAAATTACTATAATTAAATAATGAGCAATTGGAAAAGTATGAGACAATAAGAAGAATAGTTCCTGGTATTTTCTTGAGGAAATGTACTTTTTCATCTTGGCCTTTAGGAGGTTTGGGTTCTTTTTAAACTGTTCCTTTTCTTTCTTTCTTTTTTTTTTTTTTTTTTTCCCCTCTTCTCTCACTCAAGGCAACACTCAGAGACCAGCTGCCACACATACATGATGGATAAAATCTATTCTGGGGAATGTGCTGTTGTCATAACTTGCTTTACTGGTCATTCTTATTTTAGTGTTTTGCATGCAGTATTTTAAACAACATCTGCCTTACCCAAGAACATAATTCGGAAACCCTGTAACAACCTTTGTAGCAGTTGGCGACATTCCCGGTTTGAGTTCCTCAAAAGCCTTGGCTATGGGCCGCAGACAAAAGGAAAGCAAAACCAACAAGACGGTTTAAAAAGTGGTCAACTCCCAAATGCGCCAAAGTAACGAAGGCATTTATTCCTCCAGATCTGTTCTGAGTGTGCTTTCCCTTTAATACCTGCTGGCTTATGTGACTAAACACGTGTTTTACTCTACGATCCTCCTGTTAACTCAGTGGAGCCAGTGCCCATTCTAGAGCTAGATTGCGTTTTGCTTTCTGTTGCATTTAAAGCTTTATTCTATGATTTTCGAAGTGGTAAGTGCCAGCACCAAGGCAAGCCCTTTGAAAGAGCTGCACAGGTATTTGTGGTTTAGCTGGTGTACCCGACCCCTTCAACACCTTTTCTCCCTGTGTCTCATCCTTGTAATGGCTACAGCTGCAAGAGAATATGTCTGTAAACCAAAATTATGTAATGCTGTATAATAACAGCTGTTTATTTTGACTGCACATTTTTATCATATAGATTCTTCCTTTGAACTGAAGTAACTTCTAAAGAGACTTCCAGATACATGAAATGTTTGACAATTTTAATGTGGGTATTTTATTTTATTTTCTGAGGAATTCATCGGCTGCTGTTCTCAGAGTACTTTACAAATGCTGATTGATTTGTTTTCAAATCCAGGTGAGTCAGATAGAAATTCTCTCTAGTTCTAATGAGACACAGAGAATGAGAAACTGCTAATCGTGCTGAGCTCGTGTTTAGGCATTGCTGATCCATCCTTGCTCAGCTTAAAGCCTCAGGATCTTTGAAGGCACTCAGAATTGTAGGTACTTCTAAGAGACTCTTCAAAATTATTCCTGTCTGTCAGTTAATCCTTGAAGGGTTTTCTTGAGAAAATATGAAATTCAGGTCACCTAATCACAAAAAAGAAAAAGAAAATAAAGTGGGGTTTTTTTAGACACACTTTTTTTGTTTCAGTGTTGCCTGGGAAATTTGTAGTTGAAAATGCCCACCCTTATTTTCATAATAGAGATTCCTGATATAAGGTATCAAAGAACTAAACTGAATGTAGCACTTCTGGGTATTTGTTTGTTTGTTTTGTATTGTTTGTGTGTTTTTTTTCCATTAATGTAGAATTTTTGTTCTATTTTATTTTTAAAAAGACCCAAAAACTTAAAGTTGATAAAAGTTTCAGAAGACCCACCTTTTCATTTCAATTTCATTTTATAAGTTCTTCTTTTTATATATTCTTTATTATTTTTACAATTTTTTGATTAAGCCTCTAATCATAAATATAAAAGCAGAAAAAATATTTCTCAGACAATAAGAACTGTTGATATTTAGATCTCAAAAAGAAAGACAAAGAATTGCAACTTAACTGCAATTAATTTGTTTCTCCTTTGCCTTAGAAGTGACTCTTTTTCTAGTTGGTATTCAAGTAGTTCACAGTCCCTTTTTCTTTTTGGGCATGTTCGCTTTTCAGAAAAGGATACTCAATTTTAGGATCCTAACTTAATTTTTTTAACATTTGTACTGTTTTTAAAAGAATGAATTATGTTTGTAAATAGATGAATAGATGATACATTTTAATGAAAAATATTATGTCATTCATCCCACCTTGTTCAACTTCCTGCAGAAGAAAGACTGCTAATGAGTTCTTGTTGACAATGACTATAAAGTGCCAAATGAAGTTACGATGTACCTGCTGAGAACAAAGCTATTTAATGTAATATTTGGTAAAACTTAATTTTTAGGTCATATGAACATCTTCCTTACATTTTAAAAATTATTGTAATATAGTTCTTCTCCACGTTATTTTAGAATCATATTTAATAAATGGTCATAACTTCTTTCAAAACTGACAATTCATGAAGAGCATTTTTTTTTGCAGTCTTGGGCGGGGGGGAATGAAACCCAAAATAGCAGCAGAGTGTGGTCTATAAATTATATCAGAAATAAAGTATATGGAGATATTGCATTTTGTGGGTACTATAAATAGATATTTCATGCTGGATTGAGATGGAGGATTGTGTGGATATCATATTAGAAACACAATATATGTCAATTTCAACTGTCCTTTGCAGTAACTGTGAATTTGTTTGTAAATTCTCAAAATCATCTTGCTTCAGGACATTTAGAAATTCAAATAAACAGACTCACCTTTTTTGGTTGTGACATATTAATTTGTCATAAGCTACTGACAGAAAGAAAAAGCCTGCACATGAGATTTTATCTCAGTGTTAAATTTCTTGAATACTTTCTGAATTTTACAAAAGAGCAGAGCATATATAGGAATATATAGGAATGACTGTGTAAGAATGATTTAGCATAAAATCTTTAGGTAAGAGCTTTCATTTTTACTCAGCTTTCTTCTAACTGCAAGGAGTCCTGCTGCTTATTTGAAGTTAGCTTAGCTATTTAGATGGCTACTTTGTAGACCTGTAGATCTGTAAGCTGCTAAATGAAATTGGGATATTTATGTTAATACATCTTGCAGCAAAATTAATCAGTGTGGCTTAAATAGTGGGTAATAGAAATTTGAGATAAGATTTTTCTTTAGAGCAGTAAGGAGTGTTTAATATGGGCTCTAAAGTATGAGAAAGCTGTAAACAAAGAAAGGAAGATCGAAGAGGAAAAGTATAAACAGCTGTGCAGGTGGATGTGTAATTTCAGATGGAAAGCTCTTAAGAGTGGAATATAGCTGCTTGGTTATAAAGTAACTAAAATGGTATTTGCTAGTTCTCCATACAGATTTGAGGAGTAGATACTGAAGAGAAAGCGAAATACTAAGAATATCCAAAGAAAATAACACTTACAATGGAAATGGGACATTTTGGCATGAATTTTGAAAAATTCTATGATTAGGTAACCCTTAGGACAGATTCTGACAGAGTAATGCAAATACAAGATACCACCTGCCTCTCATCATGTGATAGAAATATCACTTTCATTAGCAAAATTTAATAAACTGAAGAAATTTTGAGTAATGTGAGACACATATTTAGTCATGTAGTGGTTGTTTAAATCCATAGTTGAAAATAATTGTTGGAATAATCTTACCAGAAAAGTTAACCTAATAGATCATGTTTTTCCTAATTTGATTGATTCTGTGGAAAACAAAAACAATTTGCATTTCTTATTTCTTTCCTAAGAAGTACTGAACTATTTTACCAGTTCGACTACAGAACACGTGCACAATTTAGTTTATACATGCTCATTCCTGAATTTTGCACAGTAGTGCTTACAAGTTGTATCAAATGATAGTATTCATTTAAAGTTTAAGGCAGTAACTTTCAATAATTATCTACTATAATAGATGAAGAATTGATTAAATGTACTATATAAATGAAGGTAACTTCAGGTTTCACGAAGCTTTATTTTTTCTGTCTATTTATCTGTTAATTATTCCGTCAACA